>NC_137221.1:16901139-17316139 GCF_949987685.1 Ammodytes marinus
TATTAGCATTAAACAGTGTATGATCCTTTTTGTTTTGTCATTTGGCAGACACACGCTCTCTCCTACACGGAACATCAAACCTCCGAGCACGTTTTCAAAAAGATGAAAAGCTTGGTTTATTAAAAATGTTTCACGCCAGACATTTTTATATGTTCTCCGTCTTCTCCTTTTTAGTCTTTATTCTACGCACAGCTTTTAAGTCTTTCTCTCTCTGTTCTCTGTGGCTGCCATCCATTATCCGCATGTTGCAATTAGCGCAATCAATAGTGAACATCCTAGCGCTCCTGATACTCCCTGTCGCCAGTTAACTTTTTTTAAAAGATTAAACAGTGCCCCAAAAAAGAAGATGTAAAAAATGTGTATAACTTTGAATGCTTTGAATCCCATGCATTCACTAGCAAAATAACCTTTTTAAAAGGTTCACTATGCAGTTTCAGAGGAGGGGGATTTATTTACATTACAAACAATACTTACTCTACATGTCATTGTTTGTATTGAATAATGGGTATATCATCACAAATTAAATACTCAATTATTGTTAAGGAACATGGAACTAAACGCAAGACTATAATACGTTTGTAAACCAAACTGTGGGCCCTGCTGCAGTTAACAACAACAGTAAAAAAAATTACTTTTCGGGAAGTTTTCTTACTCCAGGGATTTTTCCTGTGAGGACAGTTTGTTTATTCAGTTATGAAAATATACCCTAGAACTTGTTCATTTCTCTGACACACCAACAGTTACATAGTGCACCTTTTAATGTCCAAGTGAAGACATATCAATCCAAAATGGATCAAAAGCAAGTACAGAAAAAAATGATTGCATACTCTTGCCCATACAAATTCCATTGTACTCGTGACGAAACAGGAATCTCCCTCCAGTGTTAAAGAGATGACAGGTGGGTATGACAGTGGGTTTTAAATTGCTGACAAATTGTAGCTTTGCAAGACAGCAGAAGTTTGACCCTCTTCCACATCCACCAGCACGGATGGTGCCGGAGAATTGAGGCAAAGCTCGACTGCAGTAATTACAGGCCACACTTCACTACCCACCAATTACAGTGCAATATTTTGATTAGCTTGTCACTGCAAACAGGAGCAAAGGCGGTTCACTGGGAGCCATAACACAAGACAAGGACACACAAAAATAACAAAGAGAACTAAAGATCCCCTCTACTGAAAAAAAAAGAAAAGCTGTCACACCAACATTGCAACTCATTTCAAGTAATTAGGAAGGATACCAATGTTTAAACACAATACTTTTGTAATGGTGATGCAATAATTGCTTCTTATCTTCTTGAAGCTCGACCCATTCGGACCGGTCACAAATCGCACTCAGTAATCAGGTTTGGTAAAAGCACATTTTGAAGGAAAACACAAGTGAAATACTTTAACAATTATTTTAGTAACAACACTCAGCACCCCACACTCCCAAAATCTCCAGAGCGAGATTGTGATTTAGTTTTGATGGTTTTTATCATGTTTTATCACACTTATGGATCTGAGATGATGCTAGATAACTCGCTGCTTGAAGACCGCAGTGCATTAATGTGGTGAGCGAGGGGACTGCTAACTGCAGTAACTGACAGGAAGTTAGCTAAAAGAACCATTCCGCTTACAGCACCTTTAACATTTAGCAATAAGCAGAAACAAGTAAAATCAACCATTCATAGTATATGCCAAATGAATTATAACACTTACAGGCGTTGCTTTATCCAACAAGATGATGAGGAACAGCACCTTACCTGAAGACCCGATAACTGCTAATCAAGCACACCTATTAGTAACATGTGCTGATCAACAAACATTTACTTCCTGTCACCTGAACAGCTGCATTTCCAAGGGAGCACTCTTTCTTAAAGGTACAGGCACCTGAGCTTCATACAATAAAAATAACATAAAACTATAATTCCGGTGGGGGGGGCGGAACAAACATAATTTCTAAGGGACATGACTGACTTCCAGAAAGAAAACACTCACAAATACATTGTAATGTAATGAAATTGCACTGGCACAGACTAAATCAACAGAAATAACTTCCTGTTCCTGTTACTGTGAATAATTCATAGAGCATGCTCTGCGGAATAGGGGTTTTATCCTCACTAATGTTTTGATCGGTAGAAAGTAGCTCCGATGTAAACTGTGCACAAATAGATCTGCGCATATCTCAGAACTTAGGCGACGTACTGGCAGTGGAAAAATATACAGTATATCACACAATTTATATTGAGAAAACATTTGCAGATAAACTTGTATTTGTGGTGACTCTCTCCCTCACACACACACACACACACACACACACACACACACACACACACAAACGGGAGCACTGCAATTATGGGTGTAAAACTGAGACATAGGGGGAGGTTCTCTGTGGTGAGGAGAATTTATTTGACCATTTCACACCCTTTTACACACGGGCCCTCACGACATGTGCACACATACAGCATTCACGCATGTCACTGGGAAGACGCAAGGGGCCGAGGCTCAACCTTGGGAGGGAAAGCTTAAATGCATTGCCATTGGGGGGGCCAAGAGACCAGACGAAAATAACATCCTTCTTAATCAGTTGCTCTTTTTTCTGTCAGCCCTCCTATCAATCCATCATTGCCCTCCATCAACCCTTACAATCACTCCTGCTTTCAATCCTTCCCCCTGTCAGTTTTTTAAGTCGTCTATTTCGGCGTGGTGTTTCTCTCTCTCTCTCTCTCTCTCTCTCTCTCTCTCTCTCTCTCTCTCCCAATCCTGGCACATTTTCGTGTTTCCCAGATGGTGGCTGAACTAGGAGATGTCTCACTTCGCTCCCCACATATGGAGCCCCTTCACCGGGCAGAGAAGATCTTGATTTAACCCCACTCCCCCCCCCCCCCCCCGAAACACACACACCCACTCTCCATTGGCTCTGCTGAAGCCAAAGTCTAGATCAGATCCCTCTGGTGAACACATCCCCTCTCACCGGGTGGCCAGGTATACCCTGTTGCCAAGAGCGACCGTGGAACGACACAAACACACCAACTCCCAAACTCAAATTCTCATTAATTTTTTAATGTCAGGTACGGACAGGTACACATGGCTTCGGTACTGTCCCATGTGGCCATGCTGCCACAGTGTGAAACACCTTTTAACAATGCTCCATTTACCTTATTGGTTCCTGAAGCCATCTGAGTAACATGATTTTCTTAGAATATATATTAGAATTAAATGTCATGATTACACAGATAAAATTAGATAATCTCTCGGGTGTTTTTCGCGGAATATCCATCGGCAGGGCGACATAGATATTAACATTCTTCACACTATGCATATGTAGATGTCGTGGTGAAGCGTGAGTGCAATATTTAATGCATGGGTTGTTGCTGTGAGATTTAAATAGGAATGTGATAGCAATCAGATTCATTCCAGCCTATCATTAAAAAAGCAGGGCTGACTGAACTGTATGGCTGACATGTTTGGTTCATAGGGACAGGATTAATAGAAAATGACTGTGGGCAAATGGTTGGCCCCCTAAAAAGGTCCAGTGAATTGGCCCCCTTTACTTATGATTTAATTTGATCAATGTGTGTGCATTCACTAGACTCCTAATGATACTCTGTTTTGGCCCTACCCCTAGCCCTTGGCCCGATAGCCCTTGCCCCTCTGAAGAGAGTGTCCAGGAGTAAGTGGTAGAAATCTTCCCCGATGCGATGGGACACCACTGCAAAAACGCTATGTCCTCAGCACCACTGTAGGAACAAATGACTGCAAAGCTGAAAGTAAGGGAGCCAGGGAGACAAATTGAGCTGTGTTCATAAAGTTTTACTGGGATGTAAAAAAAAATGCTGATTGTTTATTATCCACACGAGACAGAGTTGAAATTGGCCCACAGAAGCCACTGTGAGGAGCGGTTATTAATCGTACTGTGTGTGCTTTGTTATCGCCACGGGTGTGACGATCAAGTGTGGATTGTTTGAATCAGGCTTGGCATGATGCGATGAGTTGATGTGACACTGTTTCAGTCGGAATTGGCAATCAAGAAAGATAATTAAAGAGAGAGTTGGCAAATAAACTGAAGTACAAAATGGAGAATGGAAAAAAACTAGGGAACTGGAAGGATTATGAGGAAGTTGTAGAGGGAAGGGGAGTGTTTAAGTGTGGTACACTGATTGAGAAAAAGGCACACATGGATGAGGGCTTGGCTCATACTCTCACTCTCTCACACACACACACACACACACACACACACACACACATACACACTCACACTCATATGCACATGCCGACTGAGTGAGCAGCAGGGCTGTGGAGTGTAAGCAGGTGTCCTATGGGAGAGAGTGTACCATTAGCAGATCATTTCCCTCTCCGCTCCAGCAGGCCCTCCTCTATCATACCTCCGCTGTCAGCACTGCCTCGGAGGATTACTGGGAGAGAGGCAAAGGGAGAGAGAGAGAGAGAGAGAGAGAGAGAGAGAGAGAGAGACTGAGCAAGCGGGTGGGAAAAAGGAGAGTAGAGTGTGAAATTGAAACTTGCATATAGCCCTTATGTGCCCTCAAAACAGTGATTATTACCCGGTAGGCATTTTTTTCTTTCTCCATCCAATCCAAATCCCCCCGGGCAAAATAAAACCAGGACATGCTGCTGTACATCTCGGAACTCAATGTCCATCTTTACTGAACAGTCTTTTGACTAGAGGCAGATATGAAGAAAAATTGTAAAAAAAAAAAAATAAGACAAAAAAAGTGGCTCACCGGTAGAGTGCATACCAGTTAGGCCAAGTCCTTGTCGCAGTGGTCCAGTGTTCAACTCCTGGACGCCTGGACCCATTTGCTGCATGTCATTCCCGTCTCTTCCCAATTTCATCTCGGTCTCTACAAACTGTCAAACAAAGCATAAAAAATAAATCTCAACAAAAAACTAAACAAAAAACATTGGAAGTTGCTGAACTTTCAATGCTCGTCCCCAGACACACAGCAGTCATTGATGAAAAAGGTGTTTTGTGGTTTGTTTTGGTGCAGTGGGTCAGTCTGTGCCATCCTCCCCCCTGATCTCTGACCCTGTGTGCCTCTTGAGAGCAGCGCTAGCTGGGGGCAAAGTGGCGGCCTGGCTGGCAACAAACCCGTTACCATCAGAGACGAGGACACTTCTACACAGCCAAAAAAGCTCGAGCATGAGTAGGGGAGTGGACAAAAGGTGAGAGGGTTGAGAGTATAGGTAATGAAGTTGTAGGAGAGAGAAATTAAGGGAGGTAATAGAGGAAAGCCGAATCCCCACACACAGCCGCCCTCAGCTGCTGGACATTTCCGCCATGTTCATTCAGCTATAGAGATATCCCATGGGGTGCTTGACTGTGACATGAAAAGCAGGGCTGCAAAACAGCAGCAAGCTATAAATAACAGTGCTGTAAGCAGGGTTGCCTTAGCCCACATTAAAAAGCTAGGACACGGATGGGAATCATACACATGTGAGTGTACATATTTGCACACAAGCTTTAATGCATGTTGATGCATGCACTGGCAAAGTAGAGCAACTTATGTACAGCATGAACATAGCATGTTCTCTCTGAAATCAAATATGTACACTCTTACATGCATTCCAGCTCTGTACGAATTATGTTCATATTGGACAAATTCTGTAGGGGATAATTTTTTTCTAAAGATCAGTGCCAATGCAGGAGGCAGTGTGCCCATATTTTGGGTGAAAAGGTTGGGGAGATGAAAGGATGTGTAGCATTGTAGATTTTCACGCCAGCAACCTTAACCAAGTGTTATATTAGCCTGACCTTATCTATACTTTAGCCATAGTTTATTAGCCTGAACCACAAACCTTCCATAACTTTAAGCAAACCTTAAAGAATAAGTGCACCCAGGCAAATGTTTGCAATGAAGAAGTAATGGTGACTGTATTGTCTATCCACACACCCTGCTACATCAGAACTCTGTGTCGGAAGTACACCACTGACTACACCTAACACTGACCATGGCTATGATCAGGGTTTCAAGAGATGCGATTATATAGCTTTCATCTCCTCTCCTAGGTCAGCGAAGCAATACATGTACCCAATACAAGATCTGATGGAGAGTTAAAGGGTAACACATCAAAGTCTGTTTACAGGTCTGGGGGGTGTTCTGCCGTAAATGTGGGGATAGCTGTATAAAATCTGATTAAATCCTCAAATGGTGTTGTTACTGAGGCAGTGTGGGCCGCGGCTGAAGACTATAAGTTGGATATGATAAGAATCATAAACAAACACAATATTCACTTTTACTAGTGTCTGTGTCAACACGAAGAGGCCCTTGTGGCGGACTTGCTGCGTAAAAAAGTTACCATAAAATAAAATAGATGCTTTTCTGCATACAAAGGATTTGACCTTGAATAGCATTCTCTCAGTAGAAAAAATAACGGCTCCATACCATAGATATTATATAAAAATGGATGTAGCATCCTGGCTGATCTCATTAATTCCAACTACATCCAATCGTCCTGGCCTATGCGAGTTGCCATCTTGTCGAGTTTGACTCCGCCTCATTGATATGAAGTTGGGGGCAGGGAGATATGCCCACTTAGCTGACGTATACTTCCGAGGCGAAGTGAGGGCCATCGGCTGGCTATCACTCAAGAGGCTGCGCCCCTAATTATTCATACATTTTAACCTCCAATAGAATAAAAACTAGCATGGTCCAAAAAAAATCATCTGCCTCAGTGTTGTCATGGAGATATGACCTAAACATACAGACTATAGTGTTTGTTTGGACCAGGTCTTCAATAGGTTTAATGATGCTGTGAAAACGGCCTATTTAACATGTGTGTCAATGAGAAATTGCTCTGTTTTGGTACCTTCCCTTAGTGGCCACTCACGGAACTGCATGTTTTGTCACTTCCACATTGCATGCTGGTAGAACTCGCTGTGGTTGGGGCTTGCTCCATACAAATGGCCTGTATAATATATCAAAAACGTTGTTCCAAAATCCAATAAAAACATCACATCTTCTTCCTCTGTCAAATCCCACTCTGTCAAAACATCAATGATACAATGACAAATTAACGATTTGTGAGTTGACAAACAACAATGTCTCTCTTTCACATCCAACTATCGATGAGTCATTTCGCAATGATGAGCGATACGTCTTTGTCAGAGGCTTTTTCTAAAATAAATTGAAACAAACACCAAAGAGGATTTCCTAATATCTATGCTGTAACAAAACAGATTAATTAAGGGGTAGAGGAGAGGTAAAATTAATTTGATAGTCACATGGGCTAAAAAGCTTCCGAAACTAGGCAGCAACACAATGAGAGAACACAAATGATTAGAGAGAAATGGAGATCAAATGTAATTTTGATGACAATCCATTCATGCTGCATTCTGGTTCTGAATGCGGCAACAGTCTGCAAAGATGTCAGCCAATCTGAAGTTGTGTTGGAGAGCCACTCCTTGATACTGATACTATTCTGGGTCTTTTGGTTTTTAATGCAATTTTCCCTCCCAGCTCTTACTGGTGCCTAAGGCCTAGCTTGGAGCCTCCTGTAACTATGGTAGACTATTTCCGCCCCAGTGAAACAGACAGAGAGGGAATTGAAGCGGCACGCTTGATCTCATATTAGCCTTATGATTTGTGGATAACAAGATATCAGAGCTTTGGATTTTTCTTTAACCTATTTAAAGTGTTCAGGGATTCTATCAAATGCATAGTTTGACACTTGATTGCAAAGTTGATTGAAACTTCACTTTATAAAATTAGTTTTTCCCCATTCGCAATAATGCAAACTGGTGTGCGGATATAAGACCACATCTGCTGGATGCCATGTAGGGTCAGCGCTGCCAAGGCCGATCTGACAAACAGACTGGCTGTCCATTGAGAGGAATGCAGGAATAAAAGCTTGGACCCGGATCACTGAAGCATCCGACACACTAGCCTGAGCTCTTTGGGTCTCTGAGGCAGGAGCTGGCCTACTGTCACTCACTGTGTGAACACACACACACACACACATACACACTCACCCAAGAGAAACAAAAAACATGTATATACGGCAACATTGACACAACATATTGTTCTTACAACATTTAAGGATACTTTCTGAACTTTAACTTTGGAAGCTTCATTTGAGTTGATTTTTTTCCTGAACACGCATATAACTATGCACATTCGGCAAATTTAAACAACACCACAATTCATATAACTACTTTAGAATGTTATATGAATCGAGCGGGCCTTTGGTATGTTACTAAGTCCCTAATATAAGGGAAAACTAAGGTCCCATTGAGATACACAGGATCTCTTCTTCCAGGAAGTCATGGTCAAGACGGTCGCATATAAAACTATACAAGGGAGAAAGAGTTTTCCAATAAAAAGAAGCAGTTTCACATAAAAAGAAACAATTTCACAGACGGAACACAAACAATACATAAACACTTCACAACGGAAATAATAAAGAAAGAGAAGTACACAGGCCATATTATCAATATCCGTAACACAAGCCATCTCAAGTCCGGGTTACACAGAACGGCAATATGTTTCCTTCACAATCAGCAGTTCGGCCCTTTAGCTTCACGGGAAACTACCATCTGAATTGATGGTAAGGGGATAAGATAACAAGTGTAAGGTGCAGATGGATAATGAGAATGGATGTATAACACATGTTAAACACTCAAGAAAACGCGTGTCAGACAATACGGAAACAAGTATTACAGTCGGCACTTTTTCCTCCCCTTTCATGTCTTCTTCTTTATCTTATGTGTGTGAGTGTGCCCCCCAGCACTCCTGGTTAGCAACTAAACCCCCTTCTTACCCGGCAGAGCAGGCCCTGGCCCTGCTGTGAGATAAAAGCTGGCAACTTTCTCCTTTAATCTTTCCCCATTCTATTTATGTTCTACATTTGCCCTCCATTTCAGCCCCCCCCCCCTCCCAATAATTACAGTTTACTCAACGTCTCTTTCCAATTACTCATTTGTTTCTGCCACAAACACTTTGTGCTTGAATTACCAAGCTTGTTTCTCCTTCTGTAAGTTGTGTTGTCATCCCTGTCCTCTTTTAAACCTGATTCTCCATTTTATCAATGTTTTACCCCTCCTACTGCTGTCCTTTGCTGTTTGACTCTCCTCTCCAGTCCCTCCGCTCTCGTCGCCACAGTGTTTATACGATTTTGAGAGTTGATAGGAGGACTCTGGGTAATCTTTTACTCATCCCCGCCTTTTATTTTCCTCTGCCTCATACATCAATCTGCACCTCGCTTTATCTTTGTCTTTGTCCAGAGAGGGACCAAAGAGACCGGCCAAAGCTTATATTTCATAAATCTTTTTAATAAATTTGCTTTCCCGAGCCGGGGTCGGGTGTCAAGCAATAATGGGACATTGACATGTTTTTTTCATTCCCTCATACATTCTTCCCTCTCTTGGTCTCGACATTGCAAAGTATCTGTATTTGTCTTGGTGTGAGCTATTTTATTCAGTTTATCTTCCTTGGACTGTTCTAAATGATCGATGTTGTTTCCTGCTTATCATTTGTACTGAAGAAAAAGTACACAAATCACTCATAAAGCACTCATAAATCATGAATAATCAAACAAGAGATTGTGATTAGAGTCACACATTATACACCCAGACAGGTCCTCAGTTATTTTCGATAATTACACCTCTTCTTAGGATTGGGTGGGCGTACATAGGCCGCCCTTGATTGACATTTCTTCAAATATTCTGCCAGCCTTGTTGCCACTAGAGTGGAACAAATTTGAAAACAAATGTCATTGTATCGGGGAAATCAAGACAACAAAGTGCATGGTTTAGCCAGTTAAAACAATACTGTTGCTAAGCAACTGACAGCAAAATTGGGGGTTAACCTTTGCATTACTTCACAAATTACTGGGTTCTGTACTTCAGGTCAGGAGCAACCAGTAAAGCCCAAATAGTAAATAACAACTGTTATTACATGGCACTTATAAATCCTGTGTTCTGATGGTTCAATCACGGCATGGGCGTACAATTGCGTATGGACGGTGTGGACGTGTCCATACCAATATTCAAATGTGCTGACATTGTCCACACCAATATGAGAAGGATATGACAACGACGAGAAAGGGTTAATGCGTTGCCTCTTTATCCCGCTTTATTTATTTTGTGATTGGCTTTGCCTCCTGTTGGTTGTCGTGGGTTGTGTTTCGGTTAGCGGTGATTGGTTGCTTAATTTGAGAGCGGTAAAACCAACCCAATCTCACAGTGAAATGTAAAATAGTTACGTTGGTCCACAGCGCAAAATGTAGAGGTTTCACAATAAAGGCCTTGACATTGTGAATTACCTACATTTGTTCCCCCTGTTCATTTCTAATGGACATCGTACATGTCACGTGACTTTCAAGTCCTCCCGGCCGAAACGAAACCCAAGCTGTGACCGCCATTGCCCCAGCTTTTATTCTGCAGATTTTTAAGATGTATAAGCTATTAAATAGGTTTTTGATAACATTGTTAGTGAGAAATGTGTGTCTTACTCTCACAATCTTCACTCAGTGAATGTATACGATGTAGTTTGATGGTTATCACAAATATTATTCTGGACATCGCCAAGAAAATGTGGAAATACAACATTTGTTTCAGGTTGATATACTGGTTGCTATGCTGTTGCTATGATGCTTGTGGCGCTGCCTTAAACCGGAAACAGGAAGCGTTTGAATTATTATTATTTCTTTGCTGTAAATGCTTAATTTGTTGTTCTCTCATTTAAAAAACACATGTTTATTTCAGAGGAGGGATGACGTCTACAGAGTCGCCTGCTTACAGCTCTGAACAGTTTATGAACGTTTTATATTTTATTTGTCACGAGGAAAGCCAATCAAGAGAGCAGAGCTCAGTCATCCTCCACGGTCAGACAGGAAGTGAAACGATAAATTACAAAGTAAAATCGGTTGGCACTTCCGGTTTCACCATATGTAATGTGTTTAGCTTTCTGTATATGTCCATGCTAGCCATTTAGAGCGAGCTGATCACTCGATATTGCGGACTTTACAGTTAAAATAGCAAGAGAGATCACTCTGCTTGCTTTTTAACCTCTGTATAATCTTGTGGATTAAATTACTTTTTATGTTATTCATTATTTTACATTAAATTACCTTTGAGGAGAGATATCCTTGACACCTTTTTTTCTCACCTGCACACTTTGTTACCTTTAACCTTTTACATTGTATCTTATTTTCTGTTGTCTATATCTTTTTTGTTTTTTATTTGTGCAAATAAATTAAATCAAATCAAAAGCATTAAACCGGAAACAGGAAGCGTTTTGATGACTTTCATTTTTATTTATTTATTTTTTTGCTGTAAAAGCTTAATGTAACTGCTAAATTGTGTTCTCTCATTTTTAAAAAAAACATGTTTATTTTAGAGCAGGGATTACGTCTCCAGAGTTGCCCGCTTACATCTCCTTTTTTTATCGCGCAAATAAATTAAATCAAACTTACATTCATCATAAAGAGAGAGAAGAGAAGAAATATATATCATGAATTACTCTCTTCATTGCATTTCCTTTAGACGGACATGCCCTTGATTCGGGAGTGGTGGTGTCTTCTACTTATGGAGCGTTTTAAAATAGAAGGGTATGAAACCTGCAAAATATATGTATATTATTTGAAATAGCAGCACAGTGCTAACAAAAAGCACTTTCATTGCTTTTTAACCTCTGTATATATTTTTTTTTATTCATTATTTGACATTAAATTACATTTGAGGTGAGATATCCTTCACCCCTTTTTTTTTCTCACCCGCACAAGTTACCTTTTACCTTTTACTTTATATCTTATTTTTCTGTGGCCTATTTTTTTATTGTGCAAATAAATTAAATCAAATAATAAGCATGATGGTGAATTGTAGGTGTGTTTAAATGTAGAGTTGTAGAATCTTTACACTGACAACATTGAGACCTTTCCAGCCATGTATTCAGTTGGTGTTCTTATGGCAAGGTTTTGATCACTTTTAAGGCCCAATAACGAAAATGAAGCTTTTTGTTTGCTAATTTGTTTTCTTTTGGAAATAATAATCCAAAATATGTCACTTTCAGAGATTATAATGCAGAACGCTATGCATAATCTAAAATACAGATAGGTCTAAATCAAATATACCTGCATAGATGGATGGATGGATTTGTAGATGGATAATGTAGGCCTACTTTATTTATTGCCATAGGGAAATTGTAGCATTTAAGCAGCAGTTATTGTGGATTGAATTGCAGGAATGACTTTCTGTAGTGGTTGAATAGCTGAAGGAGCAGTGCTGTCCATTATCTTCAGCATGCAGCTTGTGAGTTATCATTCTCTCCACAACCAACTACAGTATATGGGCCCAAATAGGTAAATAATGATTTGTTCATGAAGTACAGTCTGCTCTGTCCCTCCATGCACAACTTCATGTTACATTTGCAGGCTGTTGTTGAAGTAAGTGCCCAGGTATCTGTAGCCCTCCACCATCTGATCCTCTTCCCCCAGGATTCGAGTAGCCAGGCATCCTATTGTTTTCGGCCTATAGTGCTCCATTTCATCCAAAAATCCACAACCATCTCCCTCATCTTCCTCCCACACCATGCCTGGCACAAAACTGTGCATGTACATTGTCTCCTGTCAAGTGCTGACACACTCCCCAACTGCTGAATATTCTGAATATCTCATTAAAATAGGCCTATGAAGAGAGTGCAGGGATTAAATGAGGGGCATGCAATAAAAAATGTCTTAACAGTCTTTAGTCAATTTGGCCATGCTCTCTTTCTCTCCCTCTCTCTCTCTCTCTCTCTCTCTCTCTCTCTCTCTCTCTCTCTCTCACTCACTGTTAACATATAGTCTTCTGTCTGATTGGCCATGCTCTCTCTCTCTCTCTCTCTCTCTCTCTCTCTCTCTCTCTCTCACTTTCACTCACTATCACTCACTCAAACACACACACACACACACACACACACACACACACAGTAGGGCTTTAGTGGATGATTTGGTTCAATAGGCCTATTAACTGATATAATATATGTTTTAAATATATTTTATTTCATAATAAATATAATCAGCCACATGCAATTACATTAAAATCAATATCAGGCTATAAAACAAACATAGTTGCCTTTTGATTCAGCTTGGGGCAGACATGAAAATGGAATGCGGCCATTCAGATGACGTTACAAGCTAAACGAATGCGGCCCATCACCGGCGGACAGCTCGGAACTCTTAAGGGCCGTGTCCGAACTGCCATACTAACGTCCTACTCATACTCATTTTGACTTCAATTTGAGTATGTGACGGTTGGGTATGCGAGTTTGGGTATGTGAGAAATTCCCGGATGAGTACTAACTTCCGGGAAGATTTTGAGTATGAATCGATTGTATACTTTTCCTACTCAACCGCCCCACAATGCATTGGGTCAATTCTACCCGCCCAGGAAAATGAAATATTTTCGAGCAAGTTGCTAGGCAACAACATTGTTTGGGGTTCCGCGATCTGACAACTGTACGTGCAGTCATTCATAAACTCTTAGATAAGAGATGAAGATAAATACCTAACAACATTAGAGTCACTAATGGCGCTTTTCCACCGCATGGTATCAGCTCGACTCGACTCAACTCGCATTTTTGGCTTTTCCACCGCAATTTCATGGTACCACGTAGCGGCTGCTTTTTTGGTATCGCCTCGCTCTAGGTTCCAAGCGAGCTGAGCCGATGCTAAAAGGTGACGTCGGCAGACGGCCGGCCACTGATTGGCCAGAGACTATTGTCTGGCCAATCAGTGGCCAGAGACTACCGGCTTCATTCTGTTGTTTATTCTCCCCAACTCTCCGGGACTTTTGAGTGTATTTACGCCGCGTGCAGCCTTCTCTGGCTCTCTTTCATTTGATTTGCATCACAGATCTGAATTTATTTTCCATATATTCGCTAAGCTCACCCAGTGTTGGTTGTTGGGGAAGTTACTTATCATACGAGAGGAGACATGTAGGGCAGCTAGCAGCTAGGCTAATAGTAGCCAGCTGGGACAGACATGATAGCGAGCGATTACATTACAAGCCTCGGACTGAACTGATTACCTCAATAAAATATTCAGGCTGAGACACGGCTTGCATTTGAAAACACGTATCCTGAAACAAGCACTAAACAGTCAACTTTATCATGCCCGTGTTTACGTGCATAGGGATGTACGTGACGCATCCCTACAGCTGACTGTGTGGCAGAGTCACACATCGGGACAACAACCATCCCTTTTAATGGCCCGTAGCAATATTCTTCTACTTCTTTTATCAAACAGATACAAGGGGGGTATTTCTTAAACATTTTTCATCCGTGTTTTTGGCGGTTGGTTCAGTTAATAGTGCAACAACTGCTCGCAATTTCTGCTCTGCTACTTTGCTCCGGAGTAGGCTTTCAGCCCCTTACGACGACCCCGCCCACGTTCAGCAGGTACTATTTGCGGTGGAAAACGACCCGTGCTGCTACCAAACCAAGTTGAGTCGAGTCGAGTTGAGTCGAGTCGAGCTACATTTGCGGTGGAAAAGCGCCATAAGTGAAATGAGTGTTGTGAGTCTGATAGTGGAGAGAGATTAGAACAGATCGCTGTTCCACACACCGCGGCTAGTCCAGCTCAACTCACAGACAGCTGAGTGCTGTGATGAGCCGGACAGAGAGCGTCGGAGGGATCCTCCGCCTCAAAACATAATTATTATAAAACAAGAGGTCTAAAACACAGATGATGAACACAGGACTGTAAAAATCTAGTACAATATCTAACCTGTAGAGGGCGGTTATAAGCTTAACAGTGTCTAAACTGCCTGAATCTTATAAGAAGAAGAAGAAATTCTTCATTGCTTGAGTATACTTCCACTGAGAACGTTTCGACACAGCTCGCATACACAATCGATCTTTGAGTAGAGAGTATGCAGTATATAGATGGTGAGTATGTAGGATGTAGGACGCTAGTATGGCAGTCCGGACACGGCCTATATGTCCATGCCATGAACTCATAGGCATCGCTTCCAACACTGTTGTGGGAGCTGCACTCTGTAGACGTCATCCCTCCTCTGAAATAAACATGTGTTTTTTAAATGAGAGAACAACAAATTAAGCATTTACAGCAAATAAATAATAATAATGCAAACGCTTCCTGTTTCCGGTTTAAGGCAGCGCCACGAGCGTCATAGCAACAGCATAGCAACCAGTATATCAACCTGAAACAAATGTTGTATTTCCACATTTTCTTGGCGATGTCCAGAATAATATTCGTGATAACCATCAAACTACATCGTATACATTCACCGAGTGAAGATTGTGAGAGTAAGACACACATTTCCCAATAACAATGTTATCAAAAACCCATTTAATAGCTTATACATCTTAAAAATCTGCAGAATAAAAGCTGGGGCAATGGCGGTCACAGCTTGGGTTTCGTTTCGGCCGGGAGGACTTGAAAGTCACGTGACATGTACGCTGTCCATTAGAAATGAACAGGGGGAACAAATGTAGGTAATTCACAATTTCAAGGCCTTTATTGTGAAACCTCTACATTTTGCGCTGTGGACCAACGTAGCTATTTTACATTTCACTGTGAGATTGGGTTGGTAAAACAGCTTCTGCTGTCATTTCGGAATCAATCAGCTCAGCTGCTGCGCTATGGATGCGGCTGAAGTTTGACGTCAACTGAGGAAGAATGTCGGGGAAAAAAAGGAAAGGAGAAGACATTCGGAACTATTTTCACCAAACAACGGTAAGTTAAGTTAGTAATCAAACATCTCATTGTAACACTGACAATGGCATACTGTATGTAGGCCTAGTCTAATCAAGCGTCGTTGGAAAATAAGATCTGACAGGACATGTCTGTCTGGACCACCGGCCATGCAAAGCCCAACAACATAAATTATCTAACTACCATTAGTAACAACAAAACAATACAATAGCAACAAATAATAATAAAAGTGCAGATGGTGGCATAATACTCAGGTCTTGAAAGAATAATATAATGTAAACAATTGATGTTTCAGCGTGCGGGCAGAGAGAAGGCGCAGCGTTCCGTCAGGCGGCACGACAAGCGGGCAGGGGTGGTCTTAACGATCTCGGGGCCCATTTCAAGACTCTGTGTGGGGCCCCTCACTTTTTATTTTATTTTTTTGTTTATTTTTTATAAATAATGCTTGTGCATGCTCCCTGCAAAAAAAATTAAAAAGATTGTGGAAACCAGTTGGTTCATAGACGGATTATGAGATAATGGGCCCAGACTCTTTGTACCGCTTTAAAGTTAAATGCATCAACCTAGTGCACGTTGAGAGGAACATTTTAATCAAATCTTGAGCTGCAGAAGGAACATTATTTTTCTTAAACAGGCAGCACTCTTTACTCTGCAACTGTAAAAGTAGATTGGTCTGCAGACCCATGTTAAATGATGGAGGGGCCCATTGCAACAGATACAGGGTGGAAAGCTACTTTTCATGAACAGTATAGAATTTACACATAGCAAGCTTATTCCTGTTTGTGGGTGGGGGCCTTAGAGGCCCCTCATGAAGCCCCTTAGCCAGAGCTAATAATGCTTTTGTTTTGCACTTGCTTTTCTATTTTTCACCTACTAGTTGAGGGGCCATGATGATTTATTTCCTTATATTTAGGCTATTCCTTGTTGGACCCTGTTATTGACATGAGTGACTGAGCTCTTTGACAATGCGACATTTAAAGTTATTATCAGTATTTCTGGCTTAGGGCCCCCCTGAGCCCTTGGGCCCCTGGGCATGGTTGCATGCAATTTTCTTCTCAAAGTGCACCAGATTGATGAATTTTACTTTAAAAGGTTGCATTTTTTTCAAGTGTCTGTGAAACATAAGCAGCCAAGGATGTATGAATATAATAAGTTTTTTAGTGCAAAACAATTGACTAAACTGTACATAGATACATGATAAAACTGGTTTGGTTAATAAACTAGTGAGCGGTTGGATGCTGGGTCTGGGGCGAGGGCGTTTCGCCAAATTGTGTGACGTTTCGCCAAAATGTGTCCCCACCAATATGAACATCAAAGTTACGCCCTTGAATCACGGCATTCTACAGGTAAATGGACTCCACTTGTATAGCGCTTTTTCCTGTTTTTTCACAGACTCAAAGCACTTTTTTGTTTTGATTCAACCTATCCAACACATACACACAGGGTGCAAGCTAATTTGGGGCTCAGTGTCGCAAGGACACTTCGACATGTGGCGGGGAGGCAGGGGATCGAACCACCGTCCCTGCACTCCAGTGGACGACCGCCCTACCCGCTTCGCCACAGCCGTCCCTAGGTCTGTTATTTCCAGCTAGAATGACCGCTGCTAAGGGCCTATGTTATGTCATAGTTTTGATGGATAGACGTCCACAAACAGGGCTACTACTCCTCCAAAAAAAGAAGTACCGAGTGACCAACCGACAGACCTTTCCTCGAGCAGTGCCACTAGCATGTCTAAAAACAGCATATGTCAAAATTGATTAGCACAATCAACTTCAATTCTGAAATATGTGTAGTTTTCAGAATCATGAAATGTGCAATGGCCAAACCTCTCTGATGTACGGTAAGTGTTTCCTTCATTCCACTCAGTCCAGAGTATTCAGTTCAGTAATTGGTTCAGCTGTAACACAGGATGAAGACGTGCCATCAATAGCATGCTCCAGCATGTCCAGCTCCTCTAAATCTTCCATCCAATCTAAAATCAATACGGTATCTCACTCATCTTTATGATGTGGAGTATTCAGCTCTATTGTACGGCATCTGAAAGAAGAGAAAGGGCTCCGAAGTACAACAATGAAAAGGCCATTGAGTTATTGAGAACTTAGACATGAGGCATGTCTTATTTTCTTTCCTTTTCATCTTTGAACAAGCTATATGAGAAACCTTCCGATAGAACACCATGTTGACGTTTCTTCAATCTTATATTTGATATACTAGCTTTGAGAATCCCTGGTGTCATGTACCACAGGGATGATTCAGATATTTTTTCATTAACATGCAAGCAATCACCACCCATATATTCTTCATAATTGTAACACCAGTACTTCTTCAACTTTTTAATTTAAGTGATTTGAATCAAGCTTGAATTTATACAACTCGTGGACAAGGTCTTAAGTAATCTGGATAGTACTTGCACATTTTCACTATACATTGTTTACTATCATTTGAATTCCCTTTAAGAACAGGGATCACACTATAGCTCCATCAGAATTAAGTGACCCTGTGTATTATCAAACAACATATGATCCTTACCACACCCATCAATGCACAAGGTCCACCTTATAAGGATGTATTGTAGACTACATTTCTCTTTCTGAGCACGGCAATGAGCGTCTTGTTACAATATAGACTTTGTTCACAGAAATAAAGACAGAATAAACTCATTACCGGCTAATATCGACAGCACCCATTAGAAAAGGGAAGCTTCACATTGATTGATGGGGTATGAAGGTTGCTTTCAGAAAAAAAATAATCAGCCATGGAACGTTGCATGTGGGTGTGTGCCTGTGTGAGTATCTGATTAGAATGTGTGGGCTGCAGAATAGCAGACAGGCATTGTGACTAACAAGCATAGGCACCCCTAATCAAGGCTTTGCTCACTCCTCAGTAGCCCCATAAGGTCACCTGTGATTGATTAAAATGAGAGGAAGCGTCAAGCCATTCCTTGCGTGTCTTTAAAGCCTAAAGGGCTGTGTGTGCGTATAGGCCTACTTGTGTGGAAAATTGCTATTGTGAAGTTTGGGGTGTGCAGATCACAATAACCCACCAAAGCACAATTCATCAGAGATGATGAGCGTTTCATATTCTTCAAGAGGGCAGCTGCACAGAGGAGTGACTGAGAACAGCTGCACAACTGTTTGAGAACATTATAAAATGTGTGGGCGCTTAGGAATCAATAGGTCCTCCAAATAAAAAGTATTTAATGAATATGAACCACTGTTTTGCTGCAGCCTTTTTACATATCTAAACATTGTATTTTTAATTGTATTTATTTTTCATTAAGTTCATGTACAGGGCAACAGTAATTTCAGCTTACTGATGGGATGTTTTGCGCCAAAATGCAAGTATGTATGTACATAACTAGGCTTGAGACTTGTTTTCCAAGAAAACTGTTATTTCTAACACAGTTGTTAAACATCCGTATTGATGTTACAAATGTAAGTGTTTCAATGCCCATTCAAAACATGGGGTTGCCCCCCTCCCAAGAGTTGCATGACAACGTCTACGGACAGAATTAACAGAGCTTTTACTTCCAGAAACAAAGGCGCCAAAAATAGCTGCTTCCACTTTGCAAATCTATTAACAATGACATTTGCACATCACTGAATGATGGTGACAATTCAAAATGGGTCTTGTTATTGGAGTGGAGTTAGTGCACTCTCACATAAACTGACAATGGACATGCATTACATACAAACAGGTGGCTTAGTTTAGTCTCTGCCATATGTGTCATACACACACAAGCACATTGACGCGAGCATGCATGCATTTGTTCAATCACACTAGCAACACTGAAACACTTTTGTCTCTGCATACATTACCTATTTACATGGTCTGGTCCGGAGTGATGTGTAGTTGATCTGGGGGTCTGGACTAAGCAAAACAAATAAGCAAAACAGCTTACAGGTGGACTTCAATATGATGTCAAAGGGAACCCTCAAATGTTAAGATGCATTACGTACATTTTTAAGGTCACATTCATTAATTTGCGTCTCTTTCAATTTAGTATTAATGTACGGTATCTGCATGGTCTTCCCCAGTACAGGAAATATCTTCAAAACCTAATCCATAATAGGATACAGAAATGTTGCTTTTGTAGGGGACTCACCTTTCTGAAAGGATGGAAAGCTGTTTAGTAGCCTCTTTTGGTCCCAGGCAGACTCAAAGTCTCTGCAGGTAGCAGAAGTTCAATCAGGTGAACATTAGACCCAACAAAAATGGCTAAATCAGAAGATACAAAGTGTACTAATCACACCTGAGCTTGCAGCAGCAACCTAATGACTAGTGTTCATCCCCTACCCCACCAGAAAAAGGGAAAAAAAGCTATGGGAATGACAAGAATAGAACAAGCCACAGTAAGTTTGGATACTGAAATATGTGAGAGAAAGACAGGTGTGGCTCACATACACGTTTGGAGTTAGAGCAAGAGGTGACACCCTGCAAATCAAGAACCCTTAAAATAGAAAATGAGAGAGAGAGCACATATCACAATCTTCTCAGAACTAATACCTTTTCATTTAAAGTCACCTCGCTCCATGCTCAGTTTGTTCTGTACCGGAGTATCAAGGAAGTCAAGGATTTTGGACTCCACACGGCAGGCCAAGTAATTTGGGAGGCTAAACCCTTTTTCAGAGTAGCAGATTGAAGTCTAAACGATGCTCTGAACTTCAATTTGCTCTCTCTGCATCGGTTCCTGTTTTTCTCTAAGTGGCTTGATTTCCTGAAGGTTCCCCTCTCTTATTCCCTTTATTCTCTTCCGCCCTGCATTCATTCGGAGCCACTGTCTCTTTTGTTTCTCATCTCACACCACATGCTTCATCACCGTCTTTGATATCCACACTACCCCATGGTGTTTGAACTTTTGCCTCATTTGATACTCGTATTTTTGTGTGAATATGAATATGTATAAGGGGGGGGGGGGGGGGACACTGTAACACACACTGTGAACACAAAACACACCAAAACACATTGGACAGTAGGCTCTCATTAGGGTTTACTAATCTCTCATATCTGAGTTTAGATTCATAATGGGGGCAGTGCATAATCTGGTTTCTAATACACTCTGTTTTTAGCACCACGAAAAAGAAAAATACAGTGTACATTAAGGAAAAGTGGGAACTGATCAAATACCCGGTGCTCTGGTCCTGCTCTTAACAGTAAATAGGAGCTGTTTGAAAATTAGGCGATTTAATCGGAAACTCAATTCATGTTGTATTAAAACACACATTGTGTGAAAACAAGCCTTATTTAAGGCCTAACGGTGCATTTGTCATCGCCCCCATGACAAAGTATTGCTTTTAAAGCTGTTCAAAGTCTGGTCAGGGAGGATGTGATCCTTTTTACAAACACATATCTGTTCCTAACTAACCACTTCCAACCAACCCTCTCGCTTTAGGTCAACATAAACAACAATGAGGCCATGGCAAGAGACTAAAGAAAAGAGAAAGGAACAGAGAGTAAAGCAAGGAAACAGCTCATTATTACAACTAATGCTCTTGAGTCACTTATCGCTAAGTAACAGCACAGGTGCGGGTGAGCCATTATAAACGGTTGAAAAGTGTGTTGGGATAATGAACGCGCCCCTACAGACATCTTTAACTTTCTGGGGAGGCTGGAAACACCTGCAAAGGCAATTACAGACAAGGAGCAACAATGCGAGAGATTCAAGAGTGTTCACGGCACGATTTCTAATTAAACTGTAGGGCAGAGGGATTGGGGAGAACATCCCCATCACATTGTGTTATTGGACAAACAAAACAAGGACAAATCGACTGTGGGAACACTTAGATGAGGAGTGGACAAACTCCCACTTTGGGGAATGATCAAAAAACAAACAAACTTTGAGAGTATGTACAGTATGCAGCTTCCTACTCATGTGCAATCTCGTTGGCTTAGGATGGTAAGCATGCCTTTCCAAATGTACCTCCGTACAATGCAGCTTGCTGAATTTAATTCTCAACCTTGGAAACTAGGTCAGGTGTTTGTATTCATGGTAAGTGTATGCTCAAATATTTGTATATTGATGTATGTGTCAGAGCATGCTTCGTCTTATTTAGAGGGGCACGCACAGCTGTGGCACGGGCATGATTTTAACAGGGCCGAGAGAAACGACTGTGAAAGGTACATTTTGGCTTCCTACAACCTGGGTCTTATTGTCAGTTGGGAACTGAAACATGAAAATTCAAACAATCAAACAAGTTTTAAGTATTGACATTTAACGATAGGAGCCTATTTACTTTTTTGTAAAAAAAAAAAAGAAAAAAAAGTTATCTCACACAACACTGCTCCTCCACTCCCTTCACTGGTTACCAGTGGCTGCCCGCACCTTAGTCACTCAACAAAATCGTATTTGGTTTTCCTCCCAAATGGTGGAACGAGTCCCCCCCCACTGTAAATAAGGCCAGCAGAAAGTCTACACATATTCTGCCACAGGCTAAGCACATCTCTTTTGACTGCAGCTTGGCTAAGAAGAATGAAAATGCACTTAAATGTTGCACTAACATGTTGCACTTACATGTAGCACTTTGTAGTTTGGCTTATTTGAAGCTAATTTCCTTAGACGATTCTTGCTGTTGCTGTTCTGGGTTTCTAACATCATGGTTGAATGCACCTTTTGGAAGTCGCTTTGGATAAAAGCGTCAGCTAAATTAAATGTAATAAGCCAAAATATAATTATTTTTAAATAAAAATGAATATGTACCTCAACAATACTAAATCAAACTGCACACTGTTGTTCGACTGACTTCCTTGTACAATTTGTCCCACTCTTCCTGCCATAGTTCTTGTAGATCCTGAGACTGCTTGTGTGTCCTGCATTAATCCATAATCCCAAAATTCCACAATTACTTTACAAAAGAGAACAAAGCCAAACAAAATAATAGCCAAGTTGTAATTGGACAGACAGACGAGCACATGAAGAGAGGCGGATGATTACCGGTCTTAATATGTATAAAAAAGCATGACAACGGGAGGTCTGCTGTCCGTCAAGCAGAGGTGAGGAGGTAAGTGCAGTGTGCAAATCAGAGGCGGCCTTAACGATCTGGGGGCCTGTTTCAAGACCTAGTGTGGCCCCCCCCCCATTTTTTATTTGTTTTTAAAGTAAAGGATTGTGGAATCCAATTGGTTCATAGACGGTTTATGAGATATGGGCCCCTGGGCTCAGACTCTTAAAGCCCCCCACCACCACTCCTTCCCATCTAGTTAGGTACACTGACTTTTCCACACAGATACATACAATTATTGGCAAAAACATATTAAGGAAGTCAGTGTTTCCCAAAGGATTTTTGGATACTGTGAGAAGGACACAGACCCTTTGTTGGTTGGGTCCGGGGGCTTTCCCCCCGCCGGACGAAAATGTTTACCTTTTAAAGTAAAATGTATTAATGTGGTGCACTTTGAGAGGAACATTTAGAGGCTAAATCAGATCCTGAGATACATAAGGAACATTATTTTTCTAAAGCAAGCAGCACTCTTTACTCTGCAACTGTGAAAACAGTACAGTAGATCGGTGTGCTGACCCATGTTATATGATGGAGGGGCCCATTTCAACAGATAACGGGTGGATAGTTACTTTTCATGAACAGTATATAATTTACACATATAAAGCTTATTCCTGTATGTGGGGGGCCTTAAAGGCCCCTCATGAAGCCCCTTAGACAGAGCTACTAATGCTTTTGTTTTACACTTGCTTTTGTATTTCTCCCCTACTAGTTGAGGGGCCCATGGTGATTTATTTCTTGTTACATTTTAATGAGTATCCTTATATGTAGGCTATTCCTTTTTGGACCCTGTTATTGACATGAGTGACTGAGCTCTTTGACTATGCTACATGAAAAGTTACTATCAGTATCTCTGGCTTAGGGCCCCCGAGCCCTTGGGCCTGGGCCCGGTAGCATGCACAAGCATTATTTATTAAAAATAAATACAAATAAAAAATGATATTCTTGTCAGACGATCAAGGTTTACATACCATTTATAAACCACTCCATCTCCTTCTATTTTATCATTACTGCTAGACGGAGAAAGGGGCAAATTCACATGTCTGTAATGCAGCACTTCAGCCATCCTACTGCATTATAGCAAAGCCGGAGCCACTCCAGATCTATTTGCCTCGTAGCTATAATGGGCGGCTCGACCCTCCCCTGCCAACCCACCTTGGCCCTGTTTATCAACTACATTGTGCAAGATGTTTTATCTAATTGAGAGAAAAAATCACAAGGTTACAAACAGTAATGTATCATGATATAAGGACGTTGCTTAATGACAAAGGAAATTTCACAAACAAAAAGAGAAAAGCCCAGCTTGGAATCCGAAAAAAAAAGGTCATGTTTTGTATCAAGGCACAGGTTGTTCAGCGCAATCATAATACTGATGTAACTGTCTTGGCTTTCTTGTCAAATAATAGTTTTGGCATTTCCAACCTAAAAATGATACATGCCCAGATATGTTTAAAGTCTGGAAACCCCCCTTGTAAAAACTGACCCCCTCCCATCCAGTTCAATTTATTCTGGCTCGGGGGCTGAGTCAGGCTGTACTTCACTATTAAACATTATTATATACAGGCAGTAATCATCCCAGCCTCCAGCTTTACACAAAACACTACTGGCCCAGATGCACTACTCTCTGATGAAGGACATTCAAGCTGGTGTTGCAGTTGGTGTCCTGGCTATAGAAGCTGCTGAGAACTCTTCGCGTTCATTCATTGTGGACACAACACAATGGCATGCTAGATAGGGCTAAAACATGTTTATGTGACCTGGTCATATATATAGAAAACACTATAACTCAAGGTTTCCTACAGACTCTTACAGAACCTAGGGATTGATCTGTTGAAATGCATTATGTTTAGCTGCTGTGAAACAAATAAATATCAACCACACACAAACAAACAACTGGGACATTTTTAGGATGTATCCATTCGGTTGGATAAGAGTTAGTTACTGCGGAGACAATGTAATATGGAATAGAATGGAACTGGATGGATGTTAATGTGCCACAGTGTGATAAAGAGAGCAATAACACCTGTGTCTCACTACGGTAGTTCACAGAACCTCAGACCAGCAGATACAATACCATTCTGTCAGGGGTGCTGACATCCAAGCCTAGTATAGTATCAAACCCAATTTTGCGTTGAGAAAAATGGAACAGCTGACAACATAAAGTTATTAACTTGAAGAAAGGAACAAACTAGCAGGGACTGTATTTATCTGTTGTTCATTTTTTTTTCATTGTTAGCGGCATGACTCTTGGATTTGCAAAGTCAGTTGGTCCACCACTTTGTACTAAAACTATGAATTGCCATGTAATTTGGTACAATGAATTAAGTATTTGTCAAGTACCTTGCTTTGTGACCTAATACCTGTACAACTGTATGACATTACAAGCCGCCTCTGCTGTACTGGATGGTGTGTTCAATATTTTTAATGTCATCATGTTAGCATGCTGCCATTATCATTTAGCTCAAATCATTAATGCCTTGCTATACTTTAATGTCTTTCAAACAACTGTATATTGACTAGTTTTCTTTTTGTAGCTCTCAAATTGAGCAAATAACTCTTATCAAACAGATTGGTGTCAATAGCATTTGGTGACTTCCATCTTATTGTACTGTAATGATCATACAGTTGCATGACAGTGTTGACAGGGTTGTGGATACATTTTAGACCATAAACCTTCACAGTAAAATCATCCCTCCCATCTCCTCAAAAGAAAAGAAAAATCTCAATGGAGGAAACATTGTGGTTGAATCCCTATGTGTGTACAAGGACAACATATACAGCAGCAAGTAAAATAGGGCACATAAGAAAGTAGATGCAAGCTGAAGCTGCTAGTTTCTCCAATAACCGTAATTTGTGGGCATAGAGTGAAAACACACGTCGAAAAATTGTTCCAGAAAAAGAGCACTTGCCCCGTCTTTGAGTCTCAGTTTTTACCACACAGAGTAAAAAGGGTTGAGTTTTTCCAAGTACAGCAAATGTTGGCCATTGTATAGAACTGCAGGACCTTTCTTTTAAGCTGAATTTAGCCTCTCCCTGCTGATTAATCTGTCCCCCTTTTACGGGCACTCAAATTATTCCGGCTCTTCTCTGATCAGATCTTTCCCTGTTAAGCTGCTGTTTAGTTCACATTCCCTAATGAACTCCTGTCCTGATGGAGCCATTGAACCTAGCAGATTAGATAGGGATTCTCACACAGTTTATCTTTCAGGTTGATTATGTACGTGTGTTTATGTGTGAGTCTGGTCTTATTTGGTGTCAAGCTTTTTGCATTTTGAGCCATCTATTTGAAAAGCTTTTCACTTCACTGAGATTGGAATACCCTTTCTATATTAAACTTAAACTTCCTTTAACGATTACATCAGGGCATCCTCAATCCCTTCATAAAGTGTGGGGCCAGTTTGTCATTACAAACTCAATATTATTCTAGGAAAATGGAAGAAAATAAATGAAGCCAATCCCAAACCCTAGCTGACCCATCTATGGTCTGTTTTGTCCCTCTTTCATGGCCCATTGCTTATGTTTATAAGAAGACCACTGAAACATTGTCATGTCAGCCACATTTACCCCAGCAATTTACAGAGGCTGCTGGACACGATGGCAGGGCCGAGAAGGCTTAGAGATGCAGCTGCCATAAGAAACGTCTTAGGTTTCTAATTGGTATGTGAGTCATCGGCTTAACTTCAACATGGCATTGATTGCACACAGGCTTGGGGGCAGTTCTGCGTTGTATTGTAGAGATACATTAACGAGTAATGGCACAGGCAAATATGCCAGTTATGACTAATTTACATTATTTGTAAATGGAGAGTGAAATAGAATGAAGGATGACTGCAAATGAAACAGGTCCTAATTATGCTGGAATTTTCCATCATCACAGGAATAACCATGCACTCACTCTCAGTCAGGCTCAACGTCATGACATTTGACGTGCAGCCCTCAAACCCTGTTTGCATTGCACATTAGGAGTGTTTTAAAAAACAAACATTAATGTATGTATTTATTTCTTTGTTTTTTTCAAAATGTTTAATATATGTATATAGAAAACAGACTATGATCCAGTAATGAATGATTCATGATTCCATGATATCTGTATTTTTTCTTTTTTACAACCAGCAGCTTGTGGTTTTTCTGCCTGCAGCAGGGGTCATCGACCTGTCTATTGCAATTGACCTATGTATTTTTCTGTAACTTTGGGAGATCCAAGGCACACACAAATCAATTTGGCAGACAACACGTCATAAAGATGTACAACACCTGTTAAAAATCATTCATCATTGGAAGTGCACATCACAAAGTATGATTGTTGAGACAGAAATTGTTGTGTAAGGAAAAAGGAAACTCTCCGTGTGTTGGACACAGCCCTCACATATTCGATGTCAGGAAGTTGTGGGATGGTGTGAGTTTCTGAAGCTATTTGATCATTTGACAGAGATTTCTAATGGAATAAAATGACATCTTTGGATTTCACTGAATAAACTGTGCAAATAGACATTCCAGTCATGTTCTCAATTGTTCATCTATTATGTATAACTCTTTATAGGTGAGTCAATCTAGGGAAAAAAAGGGCTTAACCCCAAAAAAATTGATACAAAAGGTTTTTCAATGGATTCCAGTAGTATTTGGTGTGCTGAATAACATACTAAAAGTCTACCAAAATCTACCCCCCAGAAAGCCCTCATTTCCAAGATGGCGGCCGAAATGGCGGCGGGGAGCTTGAAATGGCTATATCTCAAATTGAAAAAATGTTGCAAAGGAATTTTCAACTGATTTTGGTACCTCTGGACATGCTTACAAACATACTAAAAATCTAGGAAAATACACCTTCCGGAAAGGCTTCATTTTCAAGATGGCGTCCAAAATGGTGGCTGGCCAAGCTTAAAATGGCTATATATCTCAATAGAAAAATATTATTCAAATGATTTTTCACTTGATTCTGGTACCTGCAAATATGCTTATGACCATACTAACAATCTAGGAAAATATACCTCCCAGAAAGGCTTCATTTTCATAATGGTGTCCAAAATGGCGGCCAGGAGCGTAGAATGGCTATATCTCAAATGGAAAATGTTACAAAAGAATGTTTCAACTGATTCTGGTACCTCTATACATTAAGAAAGTGCGACAAATCTAGGTAAATATAACTGCTAGAAAGGCGTCATTTTCAAAATGACTGCCTGATGGTATAGGGGAGGGCTGGGCGATTAATTGAAATTCAATTTCGATTACGATTTTGGCGTCCCTCGATCATGAAAACAAGATAATCGTAATAAATTGATTATTGTGTCGCACGCCGTGTCTTGTGTGGTAAATGCAGCGAACCCTTCTGTGCCCCCACCCAAACACTTTCGCTTTCAGCGATTGCAATGCAATGGTTTATTCAGCATAAAGTTAAAGTACTCGCCCAAGACTGATGTTAAATCGAAACACAAAAGCCTTGCGTGAGCGAAATAGCGAGTTGCCAGTTGAAACTCCGTGACGGTGGGTAACGGTGTCATTCACAGTGACACCTCGCCAGTGTGAGCCGCCGCACAGAAAAGCCCTGTGGCTTTACGGCTAAAATGAACCGGGGATATCCTGCCCGTTAACGTTGTTGATGTGGAAGGCTTCAGCTCAGATCTTGTCATCGAGACGACATTGATGAGGTCATTGAAGACGCATGGAAGTGGAATGACTGACAATCAGAGAGCCCTTTGGACCATGTCAAAGTGCATAACATCACAGTACAACACCGCAATGCAGGAGTTCACAAACCAGACATACACAACATCAGAACAGCACAAGGACTCAACAGAGGCAAGGATGAAAAGGGATGCTGCTGACCTGGAGAAGATCACTTCAAAACTTGCTATATGGTCACCTTTCTCTCCAGACTCTTCTTTAAGGAATTTTGTTACAGGTGTTGTTGCTGAGGACGGAGTGAACGTGCATGATTATGACTCTGTTGGACGCAATATCATGCACAAAATGATTGGACAGCCTGCATTCACGTTCTCATTTAGTAGAAAGGATAAAGCCATAACCCTTGGACAAAAATCGTCTATCAAGGTTGCTCCTGATCGAACAATTGATTTTGCACTTCTTTTTCAACGTTTCCTGATTGTCTCCCAAACTGGAGAGCTATCATTGGAGGAGGTTATGCGTTACGAACTCAGTCCTTTCCCTCCTGCCCTCTTTGAAGCTGGAAACATCTTCCGCAAGGCTGATAAACCACAACTTGCGCACGCAATCTGTGATCATGCAAGTGATGCAATCCTAGATTCTGTACCAGAAACAGATCATTATGTTCTTGATGGAGGTTCACTCCTTCACCGAATACCATGGAAGCACGGACAAAGCTATAGTAAAATTGTGCAGTCATATGCAGACTTCACCATCCAACATTATGGCTCAGCTACAACCATTGTGTTCGATGGCTATGGGGATGGGCCATCCATTAAAGACAACACACATCAAAGAAGAGGAAACAATATTCATCCCATTGTCAACTTCACTGCTGAGACAGAGTTCTCAGGTAAGAAGGAGGAGTTCATGTCAAGAGATCTGAATAAACAAAGGCTGATCCAAATGATAAGCGATGAACTGAAAGAAAGGGGTTGCACTGTGGTCAATTCAATTGGAGATGCTGATGTAGACATCGTAAGGGCCGCAGTGGAATCATCTCTTCTTCACACCACTACGCTGATTGGAGAAGATACAGATCTCCTTGTCTTACTACTTCACTATGCACAGAGAGATAGTAAGGGCGTATATTTCAGATCAGACAAGTCAAAAGCTGATGGCAGTTTTAAAGTGTATGCCGTAAACCATTTAAAAGAAGTACTTGGACATGATGTGTGTTCTCAGTTGATGTTCATCCATGCTCTCACTGGCTGTGACACAACTTCTCGGATCTTCGGGGTTTGCAAAAAGACTGCTTTCCAGAAGCTTGTAAAAGGGGATCCCGTCCTTCGATCTTGTGCCAATGCATTCATTGTCCCAAACCAGACCACAGAGGTGATTGATGACCTTGGGTGCCAAGTAATGGCTGTCCTCTTTGGTGGAAAGTGCACAGATTCCCTTGCAGCAATGCGATATAACATTTTCAGCAAGAAGGTTGTCTCAGCTTCATCAACTGTAACGCCTGAACGTCTGCCACCAACTGAATCGTAGAGCGTACTACCAGGTCATGGTCTGGATGGGAACAGAAGATGGTATGGATGCCCTGAACTGGGGGTGGAGCCTGCAGGACAATAGATTTGTCCCACTCATGTCAACAACGAATGTTGCTCCAGACAGTCTCTTGAAGGTCATTCATTGTAACTGTACCACTGCCTGCAAGACACTCCGCTGTTCTTGCAGAAAATATGGACTACCTTGTACTACTGTCTGTGGACCATGTCAACTTAAGGAATGTGACAATCCACTTAACAAGTTTCTTCCAGAGGAGCCCGAAGATGATGATGAATAAAGACCACAATAAGTGTGGCATTTATGTTATTCAACAACAACACCACCTTTCTAGTTTGAATAGTAACCAATTTGAACCATTTAACCAATGTAAGCTTACAGGCAGTCATTTTGAAAATGATGCCTTTCTAGCAGTTATATTTACCTAGATTTGTCGCACTTTATTAATGTATAGAGGTACCAGAATCAGTTGACATTCTTTTGTAACATTTTCCATTTGAGATATAGCCATTCTACGCTCCCGGCCGCCATTTTGGACGCCATTATGAAAATGAAGCCTTTCTGGGAGGTATATTTTCCTAGATTGTTAGTATGTTCATAAGCATATTTGCAGGTACCAGAATCAAGTTAAAAATCATTCGAATAATCTTTTTCTATTGAGATATATAGCCATTTTAAGCTTGGCCGGCCACCATTTTGGACGCCATCTTGAAAATTAAGCCTTTCCGGAAGGTGTATTTTCCTAGATTTTTAGTATGTTTGTAAGCATGTCCAGAGGTACCAAAATCAGTTGAAAATTCCTTTGCAACATTTTTTCAATTTGAGATATAGCCATTTCAAGCTCCCGGCCGCCATTTCGGCCGCCATCTTGGAAATGAGGGCTTTCTGGGGGGTAGATTTTGGTAGACTTTTAGTATGTTATTCAGCACACCAAATACTACTGGAATCCATTGAAAAACCTTTTGTATCAATTTTTTTGGGGTTAAGCCCTTTTTTTTCCTAGATTGACTCACCTATTATCTAAAACCTCTTTGGGCTCATATTTCAAAATGAATTCTAAACATGAAAAGTCATATTTTAGTTCAGTGGACTTTGAGTTCAGTGGACTTTTTGCCCTGATATAATAGAAAATTGGTGTGTATAAATATTTAAAGTCTGGATATTTTTTCTTATTTTGTATGTGGTGCACTACTGTTGCTGCAAATGTTCTTTTTAAAAAAGCACCCTGAAAAGTATGTTAAATTCCTTGATTCTTTTTGGTTGACTATTGTAGTACTTGAAAGTCTCAATAGTTGTAGGGGTTTGCACATAGAATTGCATGTCTGTAATATCCAGAACTGTCAGTTTGTTTTGTAGGTGGCCGTCTACAAAGAAATATCAGAGCTTTGACAAGTCTACATCATGTCATCTTGTGTTCTCTCTCTCTCTCTCTCTCTCTCTCTCTCTCTCTCTCTCTCTCATTCCTCAGAGATGTCTGCTCAGATGAAAGAGACTGACAGAAACTAGTTCTGACGGTATTCAACACAGCAGGCTTACTTCAAATGGGTAAAAAGCAAGTCAACACTTTTTTTTCATCCTCTTCAATCAGTTTTCTTTGCCAGTGGGTCAGTCAGCATCCACGTGCCCTCCCCTCCCTTGCCCCTCTTCAAACCCTTCATGACATAACATAGCCCCTGTGCCCAGCTTCGGTTGCATGGGTGGTCACTAAACACGCCAACGCACACAAAACGAAAGAGCTTAGCAAAGTTTTTTTGACCAAAGTCATCTGTTATTTGGCTGTACACCACTAGACTGAAGTGAAAGCAAGGTTAGCTAAGGGTCGGAACCCACTCAGCACTCAGTAAAACAGAGAGAAAGAGGGGAGAAATTAGTGCTAGACAAAGCCTTCTGGTCTCAATCAAGCTGGTAAACCGTTGAGTGTAATACCTCGTTTTAAATTAGCCACTGATAGGAGCACAATGATAGGACAGCCGCTTGACTGCAGGAGAGGCGAGAGAAGCCTAATAGAAGTTGGATTGCCTTTCTCACCACTTTTCTTTCTTTTTGGGTCCCAAATTAGCAATTACTATGTATATATAGTATATAAACCCCACTCGGTGCCGGCTGCATTTTAACACCTACGATTATTTGGGTCCAGGCAACAGAATCAGTGGGGGGGATAGAGAGAGAAAGAAATAACAAATTCAATGAATCATGAGGGTAACCTTGAAAACAATCTGGCCACAATCGAAACAAGAGTTTGAAGAGAAATTAGGTGTAAATGAGCTTGACGCAGCCCCTGTGTACTGTGGTAGGTAATTGGACAGAACACTTTTTGAACAAAACAGGCATCGTCACCTGGGATTTTGTTTGCTTGTGCGTTGGGCAATGTTCAAACGGCAAATAAGAAATAAGTAGCAAAACACATAAGAAGCCATTTCTAGTCCATTTGGCCGAACATTGTTTCATAATTTGATTTATCCAGCCCCCCCCCTCCCCTCTCTCTCTTCATAAAAGCCTGTTGGAGCCTGTTGGAGCTGCTTTGAATATTGATAAGTCATGGATGCCTGCCCGCTCTGCTTAAGACCTCTTTAACAGACAGACATGCATCATCACGCACTTATACACTCTACACACACACACACACACACACACACACACACACACACAGCACAAGCAGAGCAACTTGTTACAGTGAAGAACGCATGTGTGTGTGTGTGTGTGTGTGTGTGTGTGTGTGTGTGTGTGTGTGTGTGCGTGTGTGTGTGTGTGTGTGTGTGTGTGTGCAGGAAGGACGGAGGAAGAGGGGGAAATTCATCAGACGCAGCAATCCGCTCCTCTTGTGTTTTTTTCCAGTCGGCCCCTTCATCCAACTCTCATCTCACTCTCTCCCGCGTCTATATATCTTTAGCCATTTAATTAGCGGGACAGGTAATAAATTCCATGTCTTATGTGCTACTCGCTCCTTTATTTATCTAGCCACCAGCCTTTTAGAGCGGGCACAGAATCCGAGGGCCAGGCTCCATTATGAGTCGGGGAGCATCTCCAGCCTTTTAAGCTGTGCGTCATTAGTTAATCGAGCTGACAGCGCCATAACACCACTCAAGACATCTGTTGAATGTAATATTTGCATGGACAGATTTTTACACATGTACATCTTGCAGATAAATACTCTATTATATCTCTAGTGCATGTGAGCTTGAGTCTGCACATTTTAAACAAATGACCATCTGAGTGTCATACTGTGTGTGTGTGTGTGTGTGTGTGTGTGTGTGTGTGTGTGTGTGTGTGTGTGTGCGCATGTGTGTGTGTGTGAGTGTGTGTGTGTCAGTCAGTCAATGAGCTGTCACTGATCTTACCCCTAGACATACTATGTGTCAACCGGTGGGACTCCAGCAAGGTCAGGGCACTGTGTGTGTTCATCCTGTACAGTCATCACCTCCACTACTGATGTTAAATATTACATTACATGCCTTCATGTCATTGGCTCTGCTTGATCCTTTACCTCATTGAATCAGTGCCGGATTTGCAGTGCTTGTTACTGTAGACGTTGGTGACAGTGAATTGTGACTGAGAGTAGGTGTACTGTTAATGTGCATGGGAATAAAGAATGTGCTAATATCATTAGCTCTCATCTCTCACCATTAGTCAGATTGGCAGAGCCAGAGTGTGTTGGACCCGCTGAGGATGCCCTAATTAAATGCTTTGCACCGCGGTAAAGTTTAACATGTGCGCTGTCATCGTAATTAGCCACTCCAGCACAAATATCAGCTTTCCCTGAGTACAAGAGCTTAGCGTTATCTGTAACCCAAGGTACACCGATCCGGGCCTGATCTGAATGTATCATTTTGTTAAAAGGTATTGGAGACTCACAACACACAATTTAAATTCAACTTCTCCTCTTTTTTTTACGTTAAATACTGGAAAAGTTTTGCGCATGTGCAAATGTGTGCATATACTGTATGTGTGAAAGTATGTTTGCACGTCTGTGTGTTCAAGTGCATGTTTAGAACATGTATTATGCATGTATACAACAACAGTCCCAGGTTCTGCTTTTTAAGAATTTTAAACTCAAGCGATAGAGGTCTGTGGGCCTACTCATGTAATTAAAAGTTGAATGTGTGTGTGTGTGTGTGTGTCTGTGTGTGTGTGCTCATACTGGCGAGCTGGTGGAGAGAGCTTGATCGAGGGCCATTACATTCTCGTTAGTTCAGCTTCGGTGCACTGGGTCTGGAACACAGCTGCCCTCACTCCCAGAACGTTGGCAGAATCAAACCCAAAAGACCATCCCCCTACTCCTCTCTATAACCCTCTCTCCATCCCTTCCTCCTTCCTTCCCTCCCTCCATCCATCCCTACGTCACAATTCTCTCTCTCTCTCTCTCCTTTCGTTGACCTCTGTCTACCGCTAAAGTGTCAATCACTTCACCTTCCTCTCTCTCTGGGCTCATCCAGAGCATGCTTCAGCGGTGACTTCACTCTGCTGAAGGACTGTAGACCGCGGTGGATTGCTGCTTACTTGGCTTTTGTCACACACCATCCCTGGCTGATGACTCATCTGTAAAATGCATTCAAATTCTAATTCCCTGTAAAACACCATGTTTTTTTAAATAAATGTAAAATAATTGCCGTACGGAATGGGAAGTTAGGTTTAGGTGAATGGTGGTATTCTTTATTTATTTAACTTTCCTTTTTTTCTGGTTATTGAATGGTGTGTAAAAAAATAAGATAAAAAATAATTTGGTGAAAATAAACTTGAACGTCCTTGTGGTCGGGTCCGTTGTAGCTATCAAAGCAAAGGGTTTGAAAAGCAGATTGAAATGCAGAACATCAAGGACTCTGCTGGTATTTGAATGTTTTTCTCTATATAACGATGTAATATGCCCAGGACTGTAGAGTGGAAATGAACTGACTCAACTGAATCGTCAGTCAGGACACAACCACCGAGAGCTGAAAGGTAACTCAGAATGGGAATCGACAGTAAAAAAAAGAAATAAAATGCCTATAGGCCCTGGTTGTTTTACGCTGTCATTTTGTCTGGAAATGAGTCAAGCAATTTGAAAAGAAAACAAACTACAAGCAAAGCTGACACCAACGCAGAGAACAGCAAAAAAGAAAAGTTGGATCTAAAGTTTCCCCTGGCTGAGTTTTTTTTCGTGTCAGGGTTAAGTCAATGTGGGGGCGCTGCCAGTGTGTGTCTGTGTGTGTAGCGGAAAGAAAAGATCCACTGCCCCACGCCAAATAGAAGAAGAAACGCATCAGTGAGACAGAGATTGAGTGAGAGTGTGATTCATCCATGGGCAGCCTCCCGTCAAAGTGTTCTTCCTCGAGATACATAGACACACAGATAGTAGTGGGGAAAAAAGCAGACACACCCAAGCACACACGGGAACAAATACATGCATTTCTCAAATACTCCAGAGTGCACTCCATTCTTATTCAAATTCTGTGGCAAGCGGCGACTTTGAGAACACGATTTGCTCCTATTTTATCACCTGAAATACATTTTATCTCTGCAGCTAGTGGAGTTGCTTTATCTAAATGAAATCTATCCCTGCCACCGATCTCACTGACTTCACACCGCTCCACATACAAACAAGCAGCCTGATGCCAAACCCAAAAATGAATGTTGTTGTTTGTGTGTGTGTGTGTGTGTGTGTGTGTGTGTGTGTGTGTGTGTGTGTGTGTGTGTGTGTGTGTGTGTGTGTGTGTTCAGAGAAAAAATTGTGACGGAGAGAGAAACACGTTTTGAAGCAGTCTGTTCTGACAATTGACTGATATTTGTTTGTCAGGAGTCAAGTAATGTTTTATTTAGTTTTTTTATTCCTGGTGGAAAGAAGTGACCGTGATGTGGCACTCCCTGTGTGTGTGTGTGTGTGTGTGTGTGTGTGTGTGTGTGTGTGTGTGTGTGTGTGTGTGTGTGTGTGTGCACGTGCTGGAGTTGTGTGTTGGTGGCTCTTTAAAAGTCTTTGATACATAATTCAAATATTTTACTTTACTTTTAGTTTTTACCCTAACCAACACATCAATGTGTGCATATTAAATGAAGCATGACTACAGTACATTTAGTGAATTTGGCTGTGTTTGTGTGTGTGTTCCTATGTCTTCGGGGGGTAAGTCCGGGACATGGACGTGGTAAATGGCACGCCACATGCCCTCTGATCGGTCTAGCATTCCTAATGAACATAATTGGCATAGACAAAAAACATTTAAATGGTGATGAGCAGATGGCATCGCTCACACGCCCCGCATCACAAGAGGCTGGCAAAGCCCTGGTCCACTGAAAAGAAATAACAGGTGAAACTTCAAAAATCATCATCGAAACTCAGGACAATCACAGCAGTAATCATTATGTAAATCACCTAGCCAAGTAAATCTTTGATTAGCTTTCACTGCGTGCTGTTTGTTGTCGTCCTTGGCCTGCTACCGGTAGCTGCAAACACAGTAGCATCCCATGGTGTCACGAGAAGCGTGTTAATACCTGAATGAGTAGTGTGCACTCTCTTTTTGTTCTGAATAGTTTGTGCCTCATTCCGCCCACTCACACAGCCACCAAGACACAAAACAATAACAAGTACAGAGTTCTTATACAACTGTGAACCTTTGCAAACATGATAACAAATGCATGCATCCTCCTAAGACGTGTATTACAGTCAAGTGTGTGGATAGGGGATTAAATAGCAAAGCTCTTAATATTAATAATGTTTGCAGAGGTTGACAGGTAAGTCATCTCCTTCTCCTGGCTCTGCTAATTAAAGCTGGTACCAACGGGACGGAGAGGGAAAACACACTAATATAGCTCTGGGCTTGAACAGATGCTACGCTGTGATGAGCACCGGCTTTAGCCTATCGCACCTTATCTCAGATCACCGGGAGAGAGCAGGAGCGGGTCAGCTTTAATTAGAATCTGAGGGTTTTTTTTTTCTTTTTTTTTAAATGTACACACTTAAAATGATTGAGCATATGTGGACCAGGAATGTCCACCTTATTATCGTTGTAAATTTGCATCGCTTTCATGCCATCAGTCATTTTGTCAGATGAGTTCACGTTCTCCCTTTCAACATATTTCACAGTGTCCAGTTACATCAATTACCTGGCAAGGAGTTATTTAAAGGTCACGTCCATTATTATGCTCATTTTCACTAGAAACCATGGTTGCCTATCGGGACAACGGATTAAAACTAGCCCCTTAGGCTAATTCTGGCTCACTTTCAGTGTAATTGTTGATTGGTGTGCATTGTCCCTGAAAATAAACCAATTAAGAAATGGTGTGGTGTACAATATTTATAATTAGCAGAGTGGCATTGTTGAATCTCCTCTTTTTAGCCTATCTCTGGTCTGCGCCTGTCTCTTTAAGCCCCGCCTTCCAAAAAAACGAGTCTACTCTGATTGGCCCTGAATCTATCTGAGGGTGTCATAATTTGGGATTCTCTAATCACACAGGAATGTCCAAAAACCATGACAAAGTGCATTATTCATAAAAGGAGATATTTTTGGGGGACTTATTGAATAGTACAGAGTTGAAATGGGTAGACAGAGGGAGGAGGGACGACATGCAGTAAAGGTCCACGAGTTGGATTTCAACCTGCGACCACTGCAACGAAGGCCGGAGCCGATATGGTACGAACTCTATCCACTACGCCACTGGAGTGCCACACAAAAGGTGATCTTTAACCAAGTTTCTTCACATCGTGTTTTGTAATTGTTTTTTTGGTCGATTTTTTCAAAGGACCCTTTGGAAAGGGGCTGGCTATGTGTGTTATACCTTCATTTGAAACACCATACAGATGTACACCTCCAATGGGGATAAGCTTTCAGATATGGAAATATATCAACTCTAAGGCCAAACAACAATATTGATTTTGGATGATACAGCAAAGCCCAGGATGGTATTCAGTTACATGTTTGTTTTTTTCGCCCAAAGCGAACATTCTAAATATACTTAACATGGTTAGGGAGCGATCAAGGTTATTGCATGATAGGTGTTATGGTTGACTTATAGTTAGAGTACTGTAACTACAAAAGCAGATTAAGGTTAAAGAGAGATCATGGTTCATGCTTAAGAAAAGGGTTAATATTAATAGCAGGTATGTGGTGGAAGGCAACAATTGATTTGGACAGGGCTACATGACCAACAAACATCCTGACCTTCACACCTTTCTTTCTGCCATACAATTTGAGCGTTGGGGTGCCTCTGTATTTTACATACTTCAACCTTTTAATTATTTAGTAGTTTCCGTCTTTCAAACCACAACAGAGCAGGGCACACTAACAGGATAGATGGATTTTGTATGCTTAATAATCCCCCCAAAATATTAAGTTGTAGGCTGAGCGTAAAGCAGATACATCTATTGTCTGACTCTGGTACACAAAACTGGCAAACCCAGAAGCCCTCGTGTGTCTTTGATATTCTTAGGTGTACGGGCCCCAGTCTGACATGTACTATACATGTTGAGGGCAGCGAGTAAGTCTGAGAGCTGGTATCAGCAGCACCCGAGTCCAGTCAGGTTGAGTTGAGTCGAGTGCTTCGGTTTGTATGACTGAACGGTCTAAGCAGCGAGCGCATACTGATATGAGTGGTTTTGATTGCAGGCAGTCAGTTTGGTAACATATAAAAGCTGAGTAGGTGTGAGTAGATGAGAGCTCTTGTTTTTTTTATTTTTTCACCAGCAATATTCCCGCTCGACTACACGTAGGGCATACACTTCTCGCATTGGCACTTAGCATTGGAATTGGATGTACATTCTTAGGTGCAGAACTGTCCAATAAAGATGTAATTTGTAAGTTTGCTGGGCTGAAACATTAAATGTTATTCCTTCATAATGGAAATGGGCTGGCATGTATATATATGGCTTATTTGCAATAAGCCATATCAATTTAAGTCTCCGATGATGCAATGATTGAGATAGAGTATGTTAATGAATGACAGTGTATTGCAATTGAAGCAAGGGTAGGTTACCTGCTTATACTGTATATATAGTTCTTATAAAACAGGACTCAGGAATAGTCAGGTAATGAGTAATGGAAGAATGTGTATATCTATATTTTTATATATTTTTTTTCAATAATGTCAAAGCTGAACTCAATTCAGCATTAAGGAAGGTTGTACAAACCGCAGAATTCTGTTCAGTGCCATGAGGTACATTTTGAATGGGGTACTGTTGGAAAAAAATGTGAATAAAGAAAGACTGACCTAGGATTTTGTGTGGTACTATATGAAACACTATACTTACGCACATAACTACGTCCATTGAATGCTACTGAATGCCGACCTATTTTGCATTTAAATGGTCAAAATTCCCTGGTTTTCTGCAATGATGAGGTTCAAATGGTTACTTTCAAGACTGCGAAATTGTGATTCAACCCTGGTCGCTTTCTAATAAGCTGTGTGTTTCAGCACCATGGACAGACATAAAACCTTCCAACTGAAGGACCACACAAGCGAATGTGTATAAAATGCAAAAACTACGTTGAAATCATTAGACTATAATAATTTTACCTACAGCGCTGCTAAGTGATCCGGGTGAAAGAGAGAATGAGCAATTTGGTTTAAGAATATGCATAAAAAATAGACTTAACTGCAAACTACACTAACTACCAAGCTAATTGACTCTATAGTTGTATCCTTTTTGACATTAAGTTTATTTTGGTTGCACACAATAAATTGCAATTGAAAAGTCAGCCTTTGAAAATGCACCGCGGCAGCAGCAGCAGCAGCAGTTCATTAACAATAACATTTCAACAACTTTTAATTTAAAAATAAACTTTGTTTATCTCCCAATTATAGTGTCTTTTTTTAATGGTGCCTTATTTGATGATCAACAAATACTCCAGCAGAACACTGTTGCTTGTGCAGCACATTGCTTCCAGCATGTTGATACATTTCTTCCCAGAGACTAAATGTGCACACATACACGCACGAACGCACGCACGCACGCACGCACGCACGCACGCACGCACGCACGCACACACACACACACACACACACACACACACACACACACACACACATACAAAATAACGGTGTGATTCCAACTGCTCTGGAAGATTCCAATTACCCGGGCTTCAATGATCCACTGCAGCACCGCCTACTGTCAGTGTGTTAATTTAACTTTTGCTAATTAAATATTCATTTTAACAATCAGCACCATGGGGAGGGTTGGGATGGTTGTTGGCAGCTCCATTGATTGCCCGCTGTACAAGATTACATTTGTGTGAGTAAATGTGCGGGTGTATGAGCGTGCCTCTGTGTGTCATATGTGACCTTTAGAAACATGTGCCGCTATTACTTTTAGAGTTTTATTCCTCATAACCCCGAGCCCCCCCCCCGTTTTAACTTCTCCTCCTTGGTTCTCCTGTAGCGCTGCAATTAGTGACTGCTCCCTCTCTACCACAGAAATATCTATCCCTGAGTTTTTATTAAACCGCCGTTTATGGTTTGGTCTGCCCCAGGGAGACATGGAAACGGTGGGTGGAATTTGTGCCAATTGCTGAGAGTGAGGTGGTGAGAGGCGGAGGAAGACAGTAGTCATTCCGATCTCTGATTTCCCCTGCCGAATGGGGGGAGGAGGGGTGTTGCCTTGGCGACCAGGTGTGCAAGCAGTATATGTGGGAATGCACATAGACACACACCAGTGCCCTTTGTGAGTGTTTAGCTTCCAGTGGCTTTCTCAACAAGATGCACCAACAACCTCTCTCTCTCTCTCTCTCTCTCTCTCTCTATCTCTCTCGCTCTCTCTCGCTCTCTCTCTTCCATGTAACATAGCAGTGGCAGATACTGTTTTTACTCTGCCTGATTACTTTGTGTTGTGTGTGTGTGAGTGTGGCCGCATATCATCAAACAAATCTAGAAAGGACAGCAAAACATCCATTAAATTCAGTGCCACAACGTTGGTGACATGCTGCGCTACAGGACTTGTTTGCATCAAAGGAAAGGTATTTGTCGCCAAAGTAAGATGTTCAAGCAGCTGTTTCATTTGCCATTTCATTTTTAAATCTCCAGATTCATGTAACTTGTTTCTTTCTTGGTTCTTTGAAGTAATAAATTATCAATGCAAGGTAGTTTTTCTTCTAATCTCTAAATACCTCATGCTGATTGAGCTCACACAGACACAGACACACACACACACACACACACACACACAAAATCTCACAGACACACACGGTGCATAGAGTAATTAAAAGAGCCAGTCTCTGAGGTGGTTTAGCTCTGTTCCATTTAGACATAAAACACATTATTCTGACAGCCATTGCTCACTTATCCTCTTGTCACACATTCAAGGTCCACACACACATGGACTGAAACACAGTACTTAATCCAGAGGATTAAAGGTGTTTATCCTAAAGATTATTTCATGAAAAACTGCATACCTTTATGACAAACCCTCTCTTATGTATTGATATAACAGACACCCAATGTCTTTGCATTTCGCTTGTGCTTTTGCCGCTATGCTAATTTCATGAATGCATAGGAAATGATGCTTTAATGCACAGGAAATAATGCCTTGCTTATGCAAAGGGAGTAGCCTGGGGCTAGTTTGCCAGCGGCTAGCCAGCATTTTAGCTTCCTATGGCTCATTATCCAGGAGCAGTAGCACTTTGTTGTAATTGCATTAGAGATGGCAAGACATAGTTTATCTTCTTATTCTGTAGTCATACATATGGACTCCATTCATTAGGCATATCAAAATGTATTTGACTGATGACAACCAGTGTCTTGCCTTTTTTTCACCAAATCCATCAACACATAAGTCTAAAGGATGGTTTTGAGGGGCCTATGGGTTTGTATCTATCTTAAATTGTATGACACCAATGTATCTCAGTACAGTGTGCTCTGGTGCCTTCATCATACAGCAAGCAGTAGTGAAAGTGATAAGGAGATGGGAGGTTGTGTAAATTAACATGAATAATGCATGCTGCTCATGCTCCTTGGGGCGGCTGGCAGATGCCTTTGAGAAGCTCCTTTTAAAAAATGCTCCTCTCCGCTTGACGCACACTCAAACTTTCCCATGCTGTGTTGTAAGGTGAGTGTGGCCTGGCAATGATATGAATTGGAGTCCTTTGGAGAGGCATATTCAGTATAGTGAAAGGCGAGATGAGGTGGCATGTGACACGGTGGTTAAACATTACCTACATTTAAAGTTTAGTGAGGGAACATGCTCTTGAGTACCCTGGCATCAATTGTAAGGCACAGAGTCTCTGCTGTGTGGTTGGATTGAGAAATGTGCATCTGTGTACCTGTAAAACCTGAAGAAATGATTGAAGAATAAAACCAAGTGAACATGCTTCCACACAGGTTTACCTTGCTTGCTCTGTGACAAGCCTTACCAGTTCTCAAGCAAACATAACACATATAGGAGGTTTTGGACCAATATGTCAAGAAATGTTCCCCTCGCTTTATTCACTAACATCTGACCATTGGACGTTTTTGTTGTTGTCTGTGTTCATTCGTTTTTTCAGGGAAAAAGCTCAAACAAATTACCACTCACAGTTTTTTGGATTGACATTTTTCATTTGTACATTGTCATATAAATGTGAGAACACTAGTTCCGGGCTGTCTCTTGGTGATATCTGGCTGCTCCAACGACTAACTGGGTCTATGCTATACAACAAGCTCTCATATTCTGTATGGTCATTGCATAAAGGGATCATATAGGAAAAATGGAAGTCTAATTCCCCCCCTTTCTTCAAAAAGTGGCTAAAAAGAATTATTTCTCTTTCACTAATTCCCACGCCGAGTTTTTGCAGGTGTGGGACCCCTTTCATAGCCCAACATATCCCGAGGGAAAAAAACATAAACTTGGTATTGACGTTTTTTTTAACCTCTTTGTTTATATATATTTTTTGTGTGTGTCAGTGATGCAGTGTAAAGTTCTTGTTTTGTATCCACACCCTGGAACTTTGCTATCCTAATGGCAAAGGTCCTTCCTTGATTCCCTCTAACTCTGGCCTCCTGGACTTTAATTATGACCCTCTCTCTAGACGTGGACAATCTGGGGCATCTCGTCAAATTAATTGACATGTGCATTTATACATTTCCTTTTTTACAGTACTTTGCATGTGATTGTGTTAATATTCTTGTGTTGAAAAATTATTTAAACAACCTCCCCCCAAAAAAATACCTTGCACCACCTGCTCTGCGCCAAACAGCAGAAAGAAACAGTTGTCGAGCTATTGGTGAACCAAGTAGAGCATTCAAAAGCTACACATCCAGATATTTGCTTCAGGGTTGATTGAGACCAAACCAACGCTCTAATGCTAAAGGGAAATTATAATGTAATGCATGATAATATTACTCCTTAACTGCTGTGTGTAAGTAAGCTGTTTGCCAAAATATCAACTTGAGAGGTGACGATGTGTCAATATAATACTGCTTTCATTGCCCACAAGTGATCAAAAGTAATTGTTATTGCAGGTGTAAGTAAAAACAGAAATAACACAATGTTCTACAAATTCAAACTAAATTCACCATTAAAACTTTTAATAAGTAAAAATATGTAAGCTTTAGCATCATTATATACTTAACTTACAACATGTACTCATGTTGTACAATGACTGGGGCTGTGTCTGAAATCGCGCACTCACGTAAGTGCACTTACATTGAGTGCACTTTATTATCCCTACAGTACACTTACTTATAGACGCAGTGCTCTCATTTCTACAGTGCACTGTCCAAACTGCCGTCGCGCACCTACCGGAAATGACTTTGCATTTTGAAGGTTCTTCTTCGGTGGTATTTTTTTTTTAAACGGTCGGATACAGTCTAAAACAGTGTAGTTGTACGGAAAAACTAAACAAATGTGTAATTTAACTTTTGTAGAGCGCGTCCGTCTCCACAGTTGCTTCAAGCTCCTCTATTTTGATTTTAATGTCCCGTCCTCTCTGCTACGTAGGCAAGATGGCGGCCGTTGAGTGTGGAAAGTGTCCATCGCTCCACACTCAAGTTTTAGACCGTTTTGAGTGCACGGCCGAGGAACTTACAGTGCACTGCATTTTGGCACACTCTCCGGTTTTGCGCAAAGTGCACTCAAAAAAGTAAGTGTAAGTACAGAAGTGCGCGATTTCAGACACAGCCTGGATTTTTAACGATAAACAGTATGCCATGTTAGTATTATGAGTGGATAACAATTATCCATACCTGTACAACATTTATATCTAGTGGAATATACAATGTAAATACTATAGCACATGTTCCCCTAAATTATGCTTTATAATTTTCACCACTGACCTCTAGTCCCTTTTTGTGTGTATGAACTATTAATGAAGTAGGTTCACACAAAAGAGCAAATGTTTTGCTTGTATCTTGGTTAAGATTAGATAAGATAAGGATTTGTATTGTCCATTACATTACATGAAATGGAAACTTGTCTGTGGCATTCCAGCACTCAATAACAATAAAAACAGACAATGAGAAAAGCCTAACATACATAAACTACTGCTGTCAAGCTACATTTTTGTAAATATTCAGGCCATATCTGTCTTGATTCATATTTCAACAGTGCTCTACACCACCAGCACCAAAACAAAACAATATATGGGGAAAGATCGTGTTCATCCCTCCACAGAGTCCTAGACTCCTGAAAGCTTAAGCTGTTCAGGCAGCTCTTTCAGGGCCAACACCTTTTTAAGACACTTTATTTAGCTGTTTTGGTTTTCTTCTGTAAATGTGACCCAATATGGCTGAGATACAGTGAGTTTGCTTTTGAGTCGCCCCCCTCAATGGCCCAAACATTCTGAATGCAGCTTTAAGATTTTAGGATCCAAAGATACCTGGCTTCTCAGTCAGTAAGTCACTCATGTTGGGCTGTATAGGCATTTATGTATGTCCTAACAGAATCATTGACCCTATGCTATTCATTGTGGTTGTTGGACCTCCCCGATTCCATACAAACATTATTGATTCTTTGTCTTTGGTGGTGTACAAAATCGCTCCTTATTCACTCATTTGTTATTCACTTCACTATCTATTATTTCCTCTATAGTTCTCTGTAAATTGAAATTCAGTGAATGTATGACTTTGTATCACTTTGCATCATCATGGACAAGTGCAGTGTTACCTGACTATAATATTTTAAAGGCAAACAATTCATTATGTTCGTTTAGGAAAAAAAAAGTGTTCCTGCTTTGGATAATGGGGAATGAGACACTCAAAACAAAATGCTGGGAAGCGACTACAGAGGATTAGCCTTTTATTGGGTAATTACCATGAGGTATTAAAGCAACTTTAAATGTAGGTTTTTTATCACTACTTAACAACAACACATAATTAGCTTCACTGTTTGATTACAAAGTTCAGTGGTAAAGCACAACTGCTATAATAAGTATCAAGAGAGCAAGGCTCTGACAGACATTATCGCTTCAGGGGGGAAAAGGGCATACAGTGCACACAGATTAATGCCATGACTTCACCGATCAAAGAACGAGTCATTTTAAAACTTGAAAGGCACGTACAACTCCCCCTGCATGTAAAGCACTCATTTGAAAAGAGGCTCGGATATTGAAAAATCACATACAATTGTGTCAGCCCTGAATCTGATTCAACAACAAAAGCTTTGAGCTAAATGAGCAAATAGGGCAGTCTTCTATAAAGCGAAATAGGTATCCAGCGTCACAGCCTCACCTCCGATTTGACAGAATGAAACATTCAGATTGAATTCATGAATATAAACACGGGCTGTGGCAGCTGGTGAGGAATTTTGAGTTGGTACAGGGAAACTCTGTGAGACGAAATGAAATGCAGCCTCAACTCTCATGTCTCCTCTCACACTGTGCGAGAGCGGATACAAATTCAGGCAGTAGGTCTCCCCTCCCACACCCCAAGGCTGGTACTACTGTACATTCATGGCCAAATGATGGAATATGTCAAATAAATTCACCATAAAGCAGGAGACTTTTCTTTAACTCTGAAGGCTGGTCTCGCATCAGCCTGGATCCCCATTTCAATCCTGACTTGAACTAGAAGATGATAAAAATGTGTCTCAAGGGAGAGGTAACATCACATGCAGTACATTCAATCGGCCAAATCCACAGAAGCATTGTGTTGCTTTTGTGGCCACTAAACCTGTGCAAATAAGAGAAAAATTATTCCGTGTGCAATTCACAAAGCACACACAAATGAAATGCACGGTCACTGGAATGCCAAGCAGACAGAATGATGGGTGTGCCTGTTCCATTTGCATGTACTGTATGTACATTAGGGAAAATTAAAAAAAAATCCGCAAAAATTTACCCCTTCCTCTGCAAATAAGCCTTGTTGCAAAAATCACCTAACTCACAAAGACCAACGCTAATTGCCACAGGCAGTTATATTGGTGCTATTTAACTCTGTTGAGGGCCATGTATTAAATAGGTAAGATTTCTCTCTCTCTCTCTCTCTCTCTCTTTCTCTCTCTCTCTCTCTTCAGAGCTTGTAAGCTTGTATCGGATTTTGAGATGAAAGGATGAGCTCTATGCAGCCCTCTTTCATAAGGGCTACATTATTACATCAAACCCTGGTCAATCGTGTTAGGGAAGTGACCACCTGAAACACTGGGGAAACACTGGGAAGTGATCAGCTTACTCCATTAAACGCAAACAGAAGGCAACACCCTACTCCTCAACTGCCTTATACTCTTTGGGTGCGTGTTTTCTCTGGGAGTCACTAACACACACATAGATCAATGGCGAGAGATAGTAAAACTATGACTCTACACCCTGGGGAGACGGTATCGATTTATGGCCGCACTGTGAACATGAGACCTTTTACTACAATTCTCACAGCACTTATGCAAGCTCACGCATCTTCACTGACACTGTATTCAGTGAATTCTTAGTCATCACGGCCTGTATATCAACTGCTCATTCATTAATCTCGCTCCCTTAAGAAGACAGTAACGGAACCTTCCCTTTTGAAAATCCTAAATGGAATTGAGCGTTTGTGTATTTTCTTGTATGGGTTCAGCGATTGAAAAGACCAGGCCCACACAATTAGTCTGTGTGTATTTTTAATCAACGCCAAATGAGTATGTAACTCAAATATTTTGGTGAGAGCGTTAAGCATAGAACGGCAGATGGATATTTAAACAGCGAGTTAAATAAAACTTATGCTGGTCACATAGCACCGTGTCCCATCATTTGCGTCATGCTTCAGTAGATTCCTTCTGTAGCGTGCGTGGAACAGTCAGAAGCAGTGTGTGGTAGAAGTTAAAGTGCTAATGTGCCAGTTCAGGGGGAGGTGGTAATTGTGATGAAGTTGCTGTTTTTCTGAAACACTAATGCCGGTGGTTGACATTGGCTTATCGTGACATGCGTTGACATACCCCCAGTATGTGGGCTCATTTAAGAAGCAAAAAAGCCAGACTTGACAAAAAAAATCAAGAAAATATTAACCTAAGGTCCAATTACCAGCTTTTTCTTCCTCTGAAAGGGTGTCATGCTGATAGCTCATCTGTCAGCACATGACATACTGTATGTAAATTCTGTAACATGACAGATAGTGGTCACATACGGGTAGAGAATGCAAGCCATGTCTTTCCTCAAGGATGTTTTCTTTTTTGGTATTTGGATTTGGTTGTCTTCCCTAACCCTTATCTGGCTGTCAGCTGACTACTGGGAAATGGCTTTGACCCCTTGCCATGTTGTGAGATATTCACAGACAGCTGATGTTGCGTGGTTCCATCGTTCTTTCAGTGTTCTTGTCCATGCAGGGCCCACTTTAATTCACAGATGAAGTGTTCCCTGTTTTCCCCCTTTGATGGGGTCTTGCCTTCAGGGTGTAGCAGCAAATATATCAAGGTGTTAAATGGTTTGTTTGTAAGTGCTGACACATTGGATCCTTAAAGAAGACAACTGACACTGACTGAAGAGACAACAAGGAGACAACACTAGCTTTCCCTGAGTACCAGACCAAAAACAGACACCTAACTTTCAACATAAAAGCAATTGATTTATGTGTATGTACTGTATATGTATGTATGTACTTGATATACAACAAAACATAACAAATGACTCTTGTACCTGTATGTGCCAGTTCTACCTTCTAGGAATTACTCGATGTATAAATAATATTGCCCCTGAGGATGTCAGTGAGTTATTATTCACTGCAACTGGATGACCTGCTTTTCCCTCTATATTCTTTAATTGAATTTAGACTCTATTACAGTGGACCCTTTAATTAACCCTCCTGTTGCGTTCGTTTCATGTTTACTACTTTTGTCCATTATCGTTAATAATGCGCATAAAACACCTCATGTTGTCTTAGATCGTTATAGCATCTCAACTTTACTGGTAATGGTCTGCATGCCTCATTGATCTCAGCTCATACATTGAATAAAAACATGATATATACAACAACAAGTATTGATGCATATGCAGTATATTATATATCACATATGTTGACTCTAACAAATACCAAGATGAAACATATTGTCCCATTTTAAATGTATGCTACTTCTAATGTGTGTGTATGTGCTATACTTTAAATCAGCCAAATTCAACCGAACACAACTGGAGGGTGATTGAAAGTAGATAAGGTATACCTCTTTTTTTATTTTAAGTTATCTCTTATTTGTTTCAGAGCTTAAGTTACTTCCAAAGGTAAGTTCTTAATATACATTTAATAGATTGACTCCAAAACATGTTTTCATTTTCTTGCTCTGCAACTGGGATTGTAATGCAGACAGCACTTGATTGAAAAGTGCATGAACAATAGACTTGTTTTTGTAGAGTGTGTGTCTCAATACAAAAAACGTAATTACAGTCCTGAAACACAAAAAAATACAAAGTTAATTTCTATTTTATAATGGAATAATAATTGATTGAGCAAAACACTTTATTATCTTCTAGACAGAAAATAATAATACTTTAAAGAAATTACACAATGGCTGCATGGATGGATGAATGGCATGCTTCTTTGAGAATGTTTGTGTACAATTGAACATGTATGAGAGAATGAATGAGTTGATCAGTTGCTCAAACAATCAATACATTATTGAATGAGCGGATTACAATGTCACTAGCCGAGCCAACACTAACAAACAAAGCTACAGCATACACTGCGCCTTTTAAAAACACGCTATCTCTTGGTCTAACGGTAAATCAATGGTCTAATGTTTTTTCCAAACTGTATTCATCCCTCTCTATCTCCCTCACTCATGACAACCCAGAAGGCCGCCATTCATTAAAACGTCCCCCCTGTATTGAGGCAGTCTCCCTATGATTCAACTATGACTCACCCTCTGTAACTTAAACTCCTTCCAAAGGGGGCGGGGGTTGAGGGGAGGGGCGAGAGCAGCAGACAGCTGAGCGGTCAGCCATCAATAATAGAGAGCCAACATCCCGTTGTAGATGAAATATACATGAATCCATTGTACCTAATTCCAACAGAAAAATAAGGACGTGTTCTGAAGCTCTAACACTTGTCATATTGGGCAGGCCTTTCTGTTTCAGTTTGGTTGTAAAATGCCACGTAGAGAGCCACTTCATCGCTATTTAAGGTAAGGCATCGATAAAGAGTTTGACAAACGTACCATGTTTTTTCCCTCTTGATTTCAGCCAGTTGCAGAGGGTGTTCTGACAAGTCTCAGCGAACTCACTCGGAGATGATTAAAGTGGAAACTTGTTTTTCCCCTTTTCCTGCCGAAAGCTAATGGCACGTGGCAGAATGTGTTAGCGGTGCTGTCTGCCCCATCTACATCTCCTTCGGATAATTTCTCCCCCTGCCTCGCTCTCTACTACTCAAGCCTCCACTGCAACTCAGAAACAGCACTCTGTGCCTCTTCCTTTTTTACTTTCCGAGTTTATTCTCATATCTGACGTTTTCTCTGCCCCTCCAACATGCACCACACACGGAGCAATCGCACGCACATACAGTAACATCCCTCATCCTGTCTTTCTAATTGTGGTCCATCTCCAAGGGATGGCTGTGTGCCCTTTCCCTTGCTTCCTGCTTTGATCTTGTCTCTGATAGGTTGGGGTGGGGGGATTGGGGGGGTCATGCCAGACATGATGCATGGTTGGTTGTTTACTCCTGCCAAGGGAGATATCTCATGGTTCCCCTGAGAGCAGGACCTCATTACTGGACCATATGAGTGGTGGGCCATGGAGGAGTGGGAGACAAAGGGGACACATACAGGGAGAAAGGGTATAGAGAGATAAAAAACTGTGCAAGTGTCAGCCGAGTATGTCAAAAGTGAGAAGTGGCTGAGGTGGGAAGACAAGCACAATGGAAAGATGGCACATAAAAGGAGAGCGGGAAAAAAAGGAGGACACGTGTATTCAGAGTGGGAAAACATGGCCGACTTAACACAGCCGGCTTAAGTGATGCTGGAGTGTTGATTTTGGGGGAAAAGTCAAAAAGAGTGGCAGATGAGGTGGAAAACCACAACTTTGTTCCTCTGATCTGAGATGAAAGCAAAGTGAGGAAGGGAGGGAGAGGAAGGGAGGGGGGCTGACAAGAGAAACAAAGACTGATTAAGAGAGAGATAGCAGGAATGAGCAGCCCGCTAACAGAGACGGCGCTAATGATACCACATTCGGTGTCACAACTCCCCGATAAAAAAAGAGAAAACGAGGAGCACACAAAAACAAAGCTGAAGCCCTGAACTTCAAAACAATTTAATTGGAAGTGCTCCATGCTACAAGTGTGTGGGTGGCTGGGGTTTACATGCTGTGATCTATTCTCCACTGTATAGTGCTCCCAACAGCTGCTCATTTTGAAATTATTATTACGAGCATTAAGTTGGCACTTGATCTCTAAATATAGACTTGGTAATAGTTCCAATCAGACACCTTTTGAAACGCTAACAGGTTGATGTGTGTACTTTTTTTCTAAGCGTAAAGCTGCCTTTCATGGTGTCACCCTCTGCTTCGTGAGAGCAGAAAGGATGAGAGGGAGTAATGAAGACGAGAGGAGGCAAAGACATTTCCGGTGGGAATCCATCACGGGCCAGTGGGGGCACAGAGGCTCATAGATGCCTGAGGTCTCCGAGGAGCTGGGGATCACTATATAAAGCGGTTGCGGTAGAATGAACGGTACAGTGCTATTTATTTTTTTAAGGAAATCTTGGCTGCAGTAATGGTGGATGCACGTTGCGAGACTTGAACATTTGCGATACTAATTAAGTCCTAAGATAGCACACCAGAAATAAAATAATGTTTTCCAGATCAGACTTCTGTGATGAAAGCCTCTGAGAAAACTAGGAAGTTGGACTTATAAGAGTGCTTGCCGCACCATTGCATTGCACAACTGCATCATGTAGTATGAATGTGTTATAAGTAAGAATACATAATGATAGCTATTAAAGTGTCTTCAAAGATGGACAACCACAGCATGATTGGAATGCATGTCCAAACGTGCAGAAAAGACGTTTTGATCTCCCGCCTGTGTGTCTGAAATTGGAGTGTTTTGAGGCTTTGATTTTTCATTTCTGTAGGCTACTGGAGACAAAGCTGTTTGATGTCTGCTAAGAATCCCAATTGCCCTGGCTGTATTATTTACAATGTGTGGGGCTTTTGAAAACCTGTAATTCTGTGTGTATACTTGTATAGCATTGTACATTGTTTTAGTAATTGTTTCTGATTACTTTAGCCAGCTCTCGTGCAAATATATATATTATATATTATATTATATATATATATTTAAAGAAAAATGTGACATAACAAATAATATACTAAATCAGTCACAAAAGAACCAATGTGCCCCCATATCAAATCTCCCACTCTTGAGTTAGATAATTTTTCACCTGCGTTAGTAGCCTGGAAATACAGACCTGCCAAGGAAATGTGCTCAGCGTGTTGGTCTGGACACGATCAATTGGAGCTCATTAACTATGTCAGAAAATTCTGAATTACAAATCAAATCGTTCTATCTGATATGGGTGAGCCAGAGCCCTATGTATGGGGCTCTGGGGCGGACGTAACTGGATGATGACAGTGTTGGGCATGAAAACAACAAATATGGATGCGGCTACGTTGTTTGAGTTTGAAACGGCTTTGGCCTCGACATGTAACTATTTGGAAGACGGCACTCAAATCTTTCATTAGCAAGAAAGAATAATGTTATGTTTTACAGACCGAACACGGTAAAAGTTTATTTTACCAGTTGACCCCGCTGTTCGCTAAACAAACGGGGCTTGATATGTCACCTTGTTCATTGCTCTGATTGGTTGGAGTGCTATCTTAACCTTGGGATTTTCTGTTTGGTACAGTAAATTAATTTGTGTATTATGTGTACACAAATGGGCAATCTTGGGTAACTGCCTGCATTTATCAATTACATCTTATCAGCGGCTTCTTTAAAAAAACAAAAAAAACATTTGTTGGAATTTTGATTAGTCCGCCACCCACTTCAGTGCAATACAACAACATACATGTATGAATCATGAAGTCATGCAGCTTAGATAACCGAACCATCTTGCCGTCAGACAGTGCAGAGACACAGGAACTCTTTCTAGGCTCAGATTTTGAACCATAATTGGATTGCACAATAATCCTGCTCTAGTGATTTTCGGAATTATACCACACTAAAGGGGGTGCAGGGGCAGGAATGTAAAGGTTGGGTGCTATCTTGCCTGATAAATATGATTTGTGTGATGGTTTGTTAATAGATGATTATAATAGCACACTGCTTAGTCTAAAGTCACATTGTCAGTGTTTGATTACTCTGCCTGCAATTGTTTCTTTGTGATGTCATGTAAAAAAAAAAAGAGAGAAAACAGTTATTTTGTGGTTATTTATGAAGTTTGTTTATCTGTTTTTAATTCCTCATTCTTGCATCAGATAGAGAACTCGTGTCCTCAGGTTGTTCATGATTGTGTCAAGGCAAAATGATTTCTTTGCTCTGCGATCCTCAAACTCAGCACATATGAAAAATAGATTTCCTGCACAAACCCCACCGCTTGAGCGCGTATTCAGATCAAGAAGCTGTTGCCGACAGCAAATTCAGTTCTGAGATAAATGTGGTGCGGTTTCTTAAAAGGTGCAGTGTTGATTTTAACAATGTCTAACAATGTTGCTGCAGATATGTTTTATGACCCTATTTTTGCAGCTTAAAGACAGAGTGGTTGGAACAACTATATCTGATATGCGCATTAAAATGAGTGCTGTGGGAAAGCAGAGCTATTCCTTACTCCCCTGCGCTGGTGAAATAATGAAGCCTCATCTAAGCCACACAAGGATAGTGTTTAAGATCACCTAGACAACAATTTAGGAGCTGATGTTATCACTGAACTGCAAATGTATGAAGTAATTCCATTTTCCTTTTTTCATGGCCTATTTTGAATATGTAACGTGATTTGGCTATTTTTGATTAAGACCAGCTCTACTTAAAGATTGCAAACACAGACTATAGACCAACCTTTGAGAGCTAAATGCTGATTCTATTTGAGCAAATACTGTCTACATTAAAAGCCTCAAATGAGCAAATGTCTGAAACTTTACTCAACCACTCTAGAAAGTGGCATTTTATCTTTACCCAGAAGATAGCACATTCATGTCGAGACATAGGCTATATGTCATATCAGCTGGATCTCTTCTAAATATAGTTAATTGATTGCTCAATCAGCTGTGGTACAGTGTGCAGTGTCATTGTCTACTACTGGCTAACATAATTTGTTCTATATCCTTGGACGACTTGATTGGGCAACATTTAGCCAGAGGACTTTACAGATGAAGAGTTTGGACTGCATTTTAACTGTTTGTGTGATAGATGCATTTACAACAGGTCAATATTGCAATGAAGATAGATCACCTACTTATATCAGGGTGGCATTGCGTAACAAATATTATTGTCGATTGGATTGTGTAAAAAAAAAGCCATTGACCCTTAGGCATGTTTAATGTGTAAATGCATTGTCAATAAACCAGTGCCCTATTTGAAGATTTGTTTAACTATTGACTGGTTTTTCATGTTCAACAGCCAATAACATATCACTCCAGCATTGCACTACACACTGTATTGTGTTTCACCAGTGCAGACTCAAATAGTATCAACCGGATGGGGACTAAAAGATGTACTCAAGTGCACTCCTTCATTTGCTTTTCAACATGAGAATCAAATTGGTCCAAGTTTGTCAGATATACTAACTATATGATGTCAACCTTACAACATCCACATCAAATCATAATCATGTAGACAAGAGAAAGCAAGACGTTAGCCAGTTTCCACCATCATGGTCTCATTATACCTCAGCCATAATTGAATGGTTAGCATTTTACATCTAGGGGCTTTCCATTGTCTTTCACAAACCATTCACCTGCCCCTTCAGTTACGACGTTGCAGGCTCCAGCCAGGTCACACTAGCATCCACAGCAACTAGACTTTCAAAATGACTGAATATAGGTTCCCCTTTGTGACTTGGGCTCCATGATCTTATCATCCGGCTCCATAAAAAGCCTGTCCACAGCTTGTTAGAAAGACATTACAGCTAAATGATCATTGCCCGTACAGGCTACAAAGGCCATTTTAGAGGCGGTTAGTGACCATGAGGAAAGAGAGAGCACATAACACGGTACATACAAGTGATATGATGGAGGAACGGGAAGTGAGTGGTGAGACAGGGCAAGGACAGGGTATGAGCTAGTATGAGAATAAATAGACACGATTCACAGATTAAAGGGGGAGTCAGTGATTCTGGAGAACGCTTGTTGTCAAAATCACTTTTTGTCAAACTCAGTGAATATCTCCTCACGATCGAATACCAGTCAGTACCTGCGTGTGCGCTGAAAGAAAATCCGGTGTTAATACACAGACTAAGCTCTGTAAACTGGAATGTAAACAACCAGTATGTAAATACAGGGGACCCACCATAGCTATAGCAACATACGTTTTACAGAGCCGAGGCTATGTATTGAAACCAGATTTTCTTTCCGCGCACAAACAGTACGGACAGGAAGCAAATTGTGGGCCGTAAAAAAAAGCTATTTTGACAGCAAGCCTATTCCGGAATCGCTGACTCCACCTTTAAAGCTTTCAACCCAGCATGCAAACATACAGTACATGATGAAAACAAAACACTTGAAAATTCACCAAAGATTGTTGTGAAGAGCTACAAGGAAACAATGACGGCAATGGGCACAACAGAAAGATATTCAAAGGAAGAGATAAATCTAGGCAAAATGCAGCCGAGAGAGAGAAAAAAAGAGAAAGATTGTACTTGAGACAGAGAGCGGAAGAGAATGAGGAGAGAGGCTCTCAGCCACTAATCCCAACAGAAAAACATTCCGATTAGACTTATCCTTTCCTCTGAGGATTAGGAGCTTTGATAAAACCTTCAACCCAAACCAAAATCAATTTGGTCGGGGTCTAACATTCACAAACACACACAAACCTTTGAGAGTGAAGCCCTGTGAAATGAGCAAGTCTTTTAGTATTTTTTGTTCTTGCAGCCATTTTTTGCCGTCAAAAGCTTCTCAGACCGAGCCTGATTAGAGCACATCCAAACAGCAGGCTCCAGAGTGATCCTGTGTATTTACGCTATTCACTCAACTTGTTCCAGACGAAAAATTAACTTGCAATCAGACGGGGTAGGTTTGCGAGATTTTTAATAACTCCAGGGTGTCAAGGGAGATTCTCTTGAAAAGCGGGAGAGCTGTCGAGTGCACTTAGAGAAATGAGAATAGAAATAAGCAAAGCAACCTCTGTGTCCCCGCTATCATTTATTCATACAAGGAAACAGTGTTGGTCAAAGTTGTCAATCTTAATTAATCGCAAAACAAGTTAGATTCATTAAGATCTTGCGGGGAAACGATAAGGATTAATAAAGTTGTTGCCACATAAGCTTAAATGTCAGTCATCATTTTGTTAACAAAAATATTGTTACCTGGTCTTTTGTAAGTGTACTAAATAGATTAGTTTCGGTAGATTTTAAAATTGTATACTATTAATAGTCGGAGCCTTAACCAAGAGCGCATGGATGCATCGGGTAAGGAGATTGCATAACACTCAGCATTTCTTCTCTGTGTACTAAAGGATTTATCAACAATTATTGTATAGCAGACTTTCCCTTTCTGTAAATGATCCATAGCTGACCTTGGGTAAAAGTTTAGTTGTGCCCTGCAGTGCAAGGCTATCCACCTTAACTGCCACTGTACATGGAACCATACCAGTGTTTGTGTTTGCTTCCCTTTCACAACAAATCAGTGGCGAAAACGATTTATTTCCGCCCACCGTGGCACTGTGCTGGGAGTTTGAGCGTGGTCTTAACCGTGCTTGGCAAGCAGAACACACAGTCTAGCACAAGTCCTGAGAGACCCGGCAGCTAGAGCTAATCACTGCGAAGAGATGACACACATCTGCCCGTGCCCACACAAATTTGCCACTTGCAAATTATATTTCTGCCACGCACACAAGTACACGGGCGTGCACACAGGCTGTTCCACACACTATTAACAGAAGAGGGATGCAGAAGAGCGGAAGGGACGTATACTTCCAACCAAATTGGATTAAGAGTGTCATCTAATATGGAACAAGCGTGAGAGGGTTCCCTTGAAACTTTTGCAGTGGAAGGATGGCAGCGTTGAGAAATGAGCAGCAAGCTTTTTTTTTGGTTAGGAGACAATTCAGATTCATCACGGTTGGCGGAGCAAGGGGCCGAGTTGGGGAGGAGAATAGAGAGAGGCCTCTACATCCAGGGAGATGATCCTCCTTTGGAGCGTCCATCCGATCATGACCAGCGCCCACGCATCGATACGTATGGACGGGCTAAAAACATGAGAACAGATGAGGCATAGGACCATTCTGTCTTTATTCTTCTGACTCTCTTTGCTCCCATTTTCAACCCCCTTCCCCCCTCCCCCCATCTCTCCTCTGTCCCCGTTTCTTCCTTTCTCTGCAATTTCCCTCCTTAGCACTGACTATGCGTTTGTAAAATGTTGCAGTGCAAGCATTCTCCGCCTGCCCATTTGATGCAGTCTGTCCCTGGGGTGGGCAGGACCTCAGGGGCAGCTGGGGGGCGTCCATGCCCATTGGCATACCCATTACACTGCTCAAGGCGTGCCCATGGTAGAGAATGGCCAAGTGTCCTTCAATGAGCCTGCATCTAATAGGGAGCAAAAGGCCATGGCTAAGCATTGTTTGGAAAGATATAACTAAATAAGAGGGTGGCTATGTGTGGTCCGTTATGGAAAAATGTACTACTTTACATAAAGATGATACTGTATTCTGTATTTGTTTGGAAATCTTTTTTTTTATGAAAGTAGAGGTGTTTCTGTGAATTCTGGGTGACTACCCAAAGATGTAGACAGCGTTTCTGGAAAATGATTGTTCATAAAATCACTTTTTGTAAACATCTGTGAATATCTCCTCATGATTCACTACCTGTCCATACTGTGTGTGCGCTGAAAAATATCCATATGCAGCACAAAGCTTAAACGGGCCGGCGTTAACTGTGCCACATAGGATTGGACCCGTGGGATTATGGGTAATGCAAGTGTTCGACGGCACAGGGTGAAGGCCTGTGTGTGTGTGTGTGTGTGTGTGTGTGTGTGTGTGTGTGTGTGTGTGTCAGCACAATGCTGTCAACCTGTTAAGAGGTAGTAGTGCGCGTGTGCCAGGGTGTGTGTGTGTTTATATAGGTACGTGCATTCTGTAAAGAGATGTTAAGGAGCCTGTTCCATCATGCTGATGAGCTCTGTAATGCAATGTAGTTGTGATTCCCCGACAGAAGTGAGGACACTTTCCAGAATATCATCTCCATTATCTGTGTATACATTAACCTTGAGCGCAGTGGCGGGCAAGTGAAATGTTCCGTACACACACACACACACACACACACACACACACACACACACACACACACACACACACACACACACACACACACTCAAATACACACAACAAACAACCATTCATCCAGTTTTCATTATGTAAATTGCACAGAAGTTCCTATTCACAGTTGAGAGCTGTTACACTAAGTACTGTGCAGCACTGTATCTGCATGTATGGAAAGTGTACACACTATTTTCAACTAGTCATTATAAGGAAATCATTTCCCATTTTTTCCTAATTACATAAATGATCTGAAGTTAGAAAGCTCTTAACCATCAAAAATAAACAAAATAAAGAACTCTGGATCTGTGAATGGATTTATCTTTGTGGTGCAAACAATACTCTAAAGGTTAACAACAATGAGGGTTCAGTGCAGTTCAGTGGTCTGTTGTGGCAGGAACATTTAGGTCTCCAATGCCATGCAATATGTCACTGTAAACAATTTGAATGATATGCTATGGAGAGTGAGTTCAGCCTTTATAAGATGTGGACTGAAATAGCAGTAGATGCCGCTGAGGCTGATGGGAAGATCACTAGTTTTCCATGTATTTGAATTAGATTTGGACCTGATGACAGTGCTTGAGGAAAAGTCAGGGGATAACCAAAGTTATTACAAATTGTCCTGAAGGGGACATGGCTAGCTGATGTTGCCATCCCTAGAGCCTTGCCTACAGCATGTCTAAGAGTCATTTTGAGAAGGTTTTGTGAGTAAGGAAGGTATAGAGACAGTGCATAACGCGTCATAATCTGAGGCCACGCCCATCGTGGGGGAAAACAATACACAGCGCTCCATCCACTTTATATTGAATGACACCCGTATTCGGCAAACAAACTTAATAAAAACGTAATACGACATGCCTTTCACAAATACACGTTACTTTCTTTAAAGCCACGACTCTTGTCTGTCTATACGAGCTGTTTTTGTGAAAAAGTATTGAGTAATTTTCAATATTGAGACAAAACTCTTAACTAATGTATGCTGTATGCTAGGCTAATGTTAGCCTTCTGCTGTCGGCTAACCCTCACGGACGGGAAAAAACACCTCAATATTGAAAATTACTCAATTATTTTTCACAAAAACAGCTCGTATGGACAGACAAGAGTCGTGGCTTTCAAGAAAGTAAAGTTTTTTTTGTTAAATGGATGTTTGATTAAGTTTTAATTACGTGTGTTTGCAGAAGACAGGTCTCCTTCAATACAAAGTGAATGGAACGCTGTTCAATGTTTTCCCCCACGATGGGCGTGGCCATGGGCGTGGCCTATTTCATGCACTGTCTCTATAGGAAGTAAGGAAGGATCAGATCAGAACTCAACACAACTTCTCCAAGACCAAAATTCACCTGTAGTTTATGCACCTGATGATTAAAGTATAACCAAATGCCTGCTAAATATGCTATCTCTGTTGACTCGCCAGGTTCAGTGATGTACAAATGTTCTCACAGTGTGTTCAGTACACTGATGTCACTTGCAGGTGTGATCAGGGAATTTTTGTATGCACTGTGCTGCTTTGAAAAGACAGATGTAACCATATCTTAATCCCATCCTCATTTTTGATCATTCACCGGAGACAGCAAGGTTGCACGCTACCGTGCTGCTGCTGTTTAAGCAAAATAAGTGAAACCAGAAGCGTCCCTCGGAGAGAAATATGGGATAATGAACCAATCCCTCAGCCAAGATCCTCCATTGTCAAGGACATACACTGCGAGCCTGCTAATGCTGCTCTTTCAGTGTGTGTGTGTGTGTGTGTGTGTGTGTTAGCTCTGAGCAGAAGAATACAGCACAATGCAAGGTTCAACATAGTTATACTGTCATATTGATGAGAGATTCCTTCACCGTGGGATGAGGAACTGTGCAGGACTCAAATTCCAGGTAAATATCCCTCTTTGCACAGTGGTTGCGAATTCCTGTCGAATCAGGTAAGGGTGGGCTTCAACTTGCCAACGAGCGTGTGGAGTTTGATGCCTACATAAACCGTTGAAAACAAGGCCTCTGACAGATCGTAACCGACAGTAACCACCACGAGTAGCACGCTATTGCAATTAAGGCCTTGGAGGTCCCCTGGGAAACACACACACACGCACACACACACACACACACACGAGCGCACAGTCGAAAACACAAACAAAGATCCAAGAAGATAGAAGTAGACAACTAGACATGCATTAGCTGAGAAACAACATCAACTGTGTCTGGGTTTGTGAGAAATGATAACTGCCATGCTTAAAACGCAATAGCACAGGCACATCCACATACAGGTGAGCCCAATGAAGGCATGTGTCCATTATAAAGGTATTGTTGTTAAAGCAGAACTAGTTTGTAATTTCCTTCCTGTGATGGAGAGTTGAAGGAGGGGTAAAGAAGGGTTTATATCTGAACTAGCAACAACCTTTAATTTCCTGCGTGTGAGGGGGAAGCAGGAAAACTTTGCACAATCACTTCCCCACACGGTTAAAAATAAAGAGAGGATAACGTGTTTGTGCATATAGCATGAGATCCGGCGGATTTGGCCGTTTAACAACCTCCATTTTCATATGTGCTATGTAAGGGGGATGTGTGCAGCCCTTGCTGTGAGTTGCATTCTCACGCTTCTGCTTTACAACTGGGGAATTTAAATCAAACTTGTCCCCATGCTGTTGCGTTTTTGTGTTTTTGTTATACTTCTTAATTTTTGGCCAAGAGTCATTTTTTGGATTGTGATACATCATAATAATACCTGTGATTTGGCAGATGCTTTAAGCCAAAGTGTTAAGTTAAAGCACAAATGTAAAGAATACATGGCACTAAGCAATGTGCAGAAGGGTTTCGGCAAATGCAGTACAGTCTATACATTTGACAGTGTAAGAGCATTAGTTTATCCAGAGTTAAAGCTGGGGTGGAGGATTTGAGGAGAAAATGGCGGTTGGGATAGAGATTCAAATCCAAATACCTCAACCGCTCCACTTGTTCTCTTTGGTCCCTCCCCTATGGTCCTTCCCTGACACGCTCTACAGCAACAAGGTTGTGCCAAAGTGAATGGGCAGTCCCAACAGCCAATAAGAACAGAGAATCGGAGCCTCGCTCTGATTGGTCAAAGTGTACAGCTCATGTTAACTTTGACCAATCAGATATCACATACCCCAGCTTTAAGGAAGGAAAACAAGTAGAAGGTCTATTTCAAAGCTTATTGATTGATTTTCTAAATTGAGTGAGCAAAGTACATGTACATGGCCCTTACTGGTTCTCCAAACCGCTCCGAGTAAGACTGAAGTTTAAGGAAATACACAATGCTATAAAGGAAACATATATTTGATTGGTTGACTAAGATGAGGAGGCAGGCCACGGTTCAAACTCAGCCAATCCTTGGTGGCGCCTCAGCCTGGTCCTGGCCTGTTAGCGCGTTTCAACCAATGGCAGGGGAATCCCCAAAAAGAGGGGCGGGAACTACACTACCCTTACTTGTTAGTGACATAGTTGCAGGTAAAAGGGCAGTTGCTATGTGGGCAGAGTTATTCATCTAGTTCTAACTGGCCGTCTGACCTTAAAGCAAATGATAGAATAGATGAGAGACAGTCAACTAATTATTCACTGAAACAGTCTGCCTTCTGCGTACACACAGTCTCTGAAGATGCACTTAACCCTTTGAGAAACTCGGCTGACTCAGAGGTCAATCATGTGTAGTATATGTAACATATAAACAAATGCAAAATATAAGTATATGAAAGTGTAAAAAGTATAAAAGTAAGAACATATCTTACAACAGTGATAAAGTCTGAAGTATTGACTCTCAATAATCAATAATTAAGATAACAACCATCAATTTCAATGGCTGAAAATAAGACAGTACTGTCTTTAATAGATTTAATCAACGTTGGTAAGCTTATGTTAGCTAATCAGCTAAGGCTGACTGAGTGCGAGTGTGTCTGTGTTCCCTTGACTCTGTTTTCCCTCAGATTAATAACAAAATAAGTCCATCTGCTTTTTATGCTTTAAAAAAATATAGTAGCTAAGAAAAATTAGCCTACAAAACAATAAAAAACACATTATATGCATTTTGGAATGGCCAGTCCTGATGATGGGGGAATGTAGGCCTCAGTGAAGGTTTCAACAGTGGCTGGTGAGTGCAACCATCTATGCCTTACCTTTATTGTATGTCCAACAAAATATGAATAACCTCCCACTGCAGCAAGCAATGGAACTTTATGGACTGATGAGATTTAACGAGAGATGCTGAGATGCTACCCATGCCAGCTTCCTCCCCTTGATGGTAACATTCAGGCAACTCATTCCATATGTACTTTACCCACAGCATATACAATTGGCATGTAGCAACACACAGTTTTCTCCAAGAGAAAAAAATAAATCTTACTTACTTTAAATAAAGAAAAGCAGTGACTGTATACACGTAGCAATTTTGTATTCTTGGCTCCGGTGCCAAGGTAAAAGAGAAGGCAATGATACGGAATTTATTCCAAAGCAGGAGGAGCTGGGCTTCCAATCTCCATGGATAATGCGATGTGGCATGGCCAGATTTTAAGAGCCAATGCTTTTGTAGGAAACGCTTCATTGTGAGATGAATAGCAATAGAGAGACAATAAAGCCTCCAGAGATGGTGGATCCCAGAGGAGTTCCCGAAGGTAGCTGCACCCTACAGCATAGAATAAATCCAGCTATACTGAGCGTGCACTAAACATCAGTACACCCCCACATATACCATTTACTGACTAACAGACATCAATTGCTCTGTTCAATTGCTCTGTCATGCTGTTTTGGATCCCCTGTCTAATAGGACACATAGGACATGCAGCCTAATAGCACTACAACATGATTTTGGATTTGTTACGGATGTGTCGTTCTCTGGCTCTCTCCTCTTTAGTTAATTAGGGATGATGGGCAGATGGCCATCCTATCTACAGTATGTGTGGTACGGACAGGTGTTAACAGATCACCTCTGCCAACACCATGGTGGACTGCAAGGCCTAGCATGGGACCCACTGGTAGAAGAAACAAATAGATGGAAAGAGGAGGGCATGGAATAGAGGAGAGGAAATAAATAGGAAACATTCTCTGTGCAGTATGGATAGACTCTGTAGTCACTATATTCATAATGTCACAAACATTTTGTTTTGCTCACTCCCATTCATAATTCATACTCGGAGCTGCACCCAAAATCACACACCACAAGTCAATCATTTTAAAAATTGAAGAAGAAGAAAAAAGTAAAATGCAACACCAGAGGAAGAGTGAATTGCCGGTCACTGAAGCATCAACCTAGACCAACAGAAATGTATAAAGTTGGTATACCCTGAAGGTAAACCATTTTATACATTATACATGTGTATTTGATTCCCTCTCCAAGGACAGAGAAAGTTTAGGTGTGTGACCTGCCTCTACACTAAGGTCTATTTTTTGGAATTCTCAGCGTGTCAGTGCTGCCAAAAAACAGTAGGTCTGTTGGCAGTGATAAACACACAGTGAATGTGTCAGTAATGTGAACAGAAAAAAGTACAGACATCCACATTTAGAAATGAATGCAGAATTATAGTCACACACATGTATGCTAATGCAAGAGCCGTACACATACAGGATTATCTGTGTGAGGATACCGTACTGCTTCAGTATCCGTAAGGCACACATGCTAAAACATACATACAATATCGACCCATTTCTCTCTCACACACACACCTCAAATGTGTTCTCAATTATGTTACGCTGTCATTTTAAATTGATACATTACAGTGTTAGGGATGCCTAATTTTGGAGTGCTCATTTCTCCAGCGCTGGTAAATAATGAAAAGCATTGTCGAGCAGGTCATTGCGTAACGTCTGCCAGTCTGGGCTGACTACCTAAATCAGTCACTAGTGTGATAGATTTGTTTACTGAGTCCTTTGACAAGGGAAACATTATGTAAGTGCTTGGGACTTGTTTTTGTTTGTGTGTTAGTGTCTGTCTTCATGTGCTAAGCTCCACAGCCGACATGTAAGAGATAACTAACTTTGATATACAAAAATAATAGACATGGAAGAAGCAAAGAACACCACCGGAAAACTCCACAGACTCCATAGTTTGCTATGACAGCCTAGAGTAGCCTATTATTACAGGTATACTTTGGCCACTTACAAAATAAACTAGTAACATTTAAACTGTGCTCAAATGATCTGTCAGTTTCTGTTTATTCACAATAGTGAGTGATGTCTTTACTGTTTATTTGGGTAACTGTAGTATTATCGACACTGCCCACCGAGGAGATGCTAGGCAATTAAATTGCCATGTTATACAGATACACTATATTGCCAAAAGTATTGGGTCACCTGCCGTGACTCGCATAATTATGACATCCCATAGGGTTTAATATGACGTCGGTCCACCCTTTGCAGCTATAACAGCTTCAACTCTTCTAGGAAGGCTCTTCCACAAGGTTTAGGAGTGTGTATGGGAATGTTTGACCATTGCCCCAGTGCACAAAGCAAGGTCCATAAAGACATGGATGAGAGAGTTTGGTGTGCATGAACTTGACTGGCCTGCACATAGTCCTGACCTCAACCCGATAGAAAACCTTTGGGATGAATTAGAGCGGAGACCAGAGCCAGGCCTTCTTGTCCAACATCAGTGTGTGACCAAACAAAGGACAACCGACTCCTAGATATGGGGACCAGAGCAATGCATCGCAAATGTATTGTTGTCATCATAATGCATGTTGTATAACGACTCGAATTTCACAGCACAATTGCAACGCCAAGACCCAATGCTGTGTCTGGTGCACACGCAGGCAGTGATCCAAGCACACGGGCTACTTTTTGTTCATAAAAGGCAAGAGCACATTCATGCAGCAGAAAAGAGAGTAAAGTAAGGTGGAAATGTGTGCTGTTGAGTCATTATCTTTTAGAGCCAGACGCATTACTCTCAAAGCCACTCAAACCTATTAAATAACCACAGCAATTTTAGCTCCTTTTTGGCACGCGAGTAAAACCGAAACCCAGACTGGTTTCCTCTATTAGGAAGGTGAGTGGTATATTTCACAGAGACCTTGGTATTCATGTGTGTAATATATGGGGGGGGGAGTCTTACAGACAAACAGATAGGGTTGTGCATGCCTTTTTTTCATTTACTCATTTCCTTTTTGAAATGGCCCCCTTCACCTTCTGTTATGAGAATCACACTGTGAGCTCTCCTCACCACGAGGCGACCTTGTTTCTTTTCAAAGTGAAGATTGTCTCCTTGCCGCAACACAAAGCGACATATTTTGCCAAGCTAGTGACTTGAAATTAAGGTGGAAGTCCTTTTAACTCGTTTAAAAACAGGGCATCTTTAAGTGGAAATTGGCAAGAGCTGAATATGACAAGTATTACAATATACGAAACCATAAGATTGGTTTCTTCTGTGTTACAGTTTATAAACAAACCCAAAGTGAATGTTTTCTAGATAATCCTAACACAAATTATTTGTAATATATATATATATATATACACTTCCTTTTAAAACCCTTAGCCCTGAAGAGGAGTAAATACAAGTGTTAGTAACCCAAATAAAGCATCTCATAAGGATTCATTTGCGACTGCAAAAAGATTTACATTTGTTTGCATTTGCGTCGCTCTGATGTTCTGCCCTCCCTGTCAGGGTAATGGGCCACATATGTAATAATGCAAAGAGCTTCTAAAGCATAGAAAAAGCTATTATGAAGAACACTGAATAATATATGCTCTCTATAATGAGTACAGCAAACTTTTTAAAAGGAAGCGCTGGCTAGCTGTGAAGAAGCCATTCATTTAGAGTAACCGGCTATAAGGAAATTTAATTTTTCCATCAGAAGTCTGTCCAAAAATGGCATAATGCTTTTTCCAAAGAAAAGGGGTATCTTTAAGACTCACTGCACACAGCTATTACTACGGGACAGACCTGTTTCCAATGACTGCACACAAGGCTACCACTGCACAGTCATCCCTTTTGCTGTAAACGTCAAAGTCAGCAGTTTATTTGGTAAGTTATTAGAGTGAAAATAAAGAGAATAAAAACGCTTGATCAATCCTTCCGCTCTTCGCTTTGCAAAAGCTGTGATTAAATGAAGAATACTTGACCACTTCTGACATTACTCTCCAAAGGACATCAGAGACCTTGTGAGATATATGAGCTGCTGCTTCCCCCTACAGTAGATGGCTCAATAAGTTGTGAACAAACTGGTGAAGTGTAAGAGAATGTTCTTTTTCCGGAGGCACATTATAGCTTTGTATAGCTGTAAGCCGTGTATTTTACGAGGTTGGCTTCCTGCAGAGAGTTCAATGAGAGGTCAGCATTGTAGATGGGCAGCTTCTTTCAGCCTTATATTTACTTGGATGTCAAATAAAAAAAGAACAAAGAAGAAGCTGCTACATAGCCCGCTGGAAGCATGTGTGAGGGAGACTGATAGAAATACAGAGATGGTTGACCTAAAACAGGGTTTTCAAAGTCTGACGTTGTACACATTTTAAATATCCATATATGAATGGACAGAAAAGACTTGTCATAATCCTGTCCTGGAAAATAAGAACCATGTGGATGGGATTATAAGGTGTATTACTTAGTAATATATATATATATATATATATATATATATATATATATACATACACTATTTTTTCTGCAGGAGCACCTTAGACTTTGTTTGGAGTAGATCTGAAACCAACAGCCGACAATAACAGAATCCTGAAGAAACATCATTAGTCCTTGTAATTATTATGTTTTTGCTGCCCTGGGGCCTGAGCAACCATTACTCATTGAGGTAACTTTGCACTCAACCGTAAGAAAGAGAAAATAAAAAAACATTTTGATAAGTTTATGTTTCGGGGTAGCTGTCAGTCAAGTGATGTTATATAGAAGTTTGGGGATGAAACATAAAATGCCCCATAACATGGTGAAAAATAAACTACAAAAATGGCTAAGAAAAAGTGATAGTTCAGAACAGTTAAGGTCAATCCTGACCTCAGATCAATTGAAGTTATGTGACATGAACTGAAGAGAGCCAATGGGGAAATGGTAGGAAATTAGTCCTGCCCAATGCAGATGTTTCAATGAGGATGGGGTTAAGGTTTCATTAAACCAAACTGAATTTGAATGTTTAATTAAATAAATAAACCATGGCATATAATTGTTTTATATTTCAGGCAGATGTAGCATGCGTCTATTATTGTGGCCTTAGATATATTTGACCATAGTCACTCTCAAGGCAAAGGGTTTAAGCTAATAACAATAGTGTACAACTTTTGAATCATTTCCCTTGGAGCCCCAAATGCTTCTTTTGTGATTCAGAACCACAAGTGTGTTCACTAATACCCCAGCTTAATCGTACTATTATTGGTGTGAGAGCATTCATAATGTAACCAGATCAAAGGATGAAGCTAGAACCTCTAATCGCTCCGTAATTAATATGGGGATTTCAAATGATTAGCTGTGTGTGATGCATTTAAGCGACCCAAGTTTACATGTGTTACATCCATTTCATTTTCGGTTTACGGTATGTCTTAAGCCATATTCATGTTCTTGCTTAAATGAACAAAATCCTCAAAAGCCTTAGTTGACTAATACATCATAATTTCAAGTAACATCCTCACGTAGAAACAACTGAGCCAAAATCTCTCAAGTTTCCAGTCCCTCGCCATAACGAGATATGAGCCATACGCACCTTTTCCCCCTAAGTCATAATAGCATGAGAGCAAGTGTTAAGGTGCGAACACACTAGGCACTTTACACGCGTACAGACGCGTATGAAATCCGCCCCTTTTCCATAGGGAACCATTGGTTTACGCGCGTACATGGCGCGTAAATGCGTCACTCGCGCTAAAGCAACATTTTCACTTGCGCTAAAGCAACATCTTTACGCGCGTATATATTACGCGCGTATATATTACGCGCGTATAGCTACGCGAGGAGTTCAAAAAATTGAACTTTTGTTGCTTCTACGCGAGGCGATTAGCCGCGTTGGCCAATCACAGCGTTGAGCTTGACCCGACGTCACATACATTGGCAGGGTCGGAGAACAGTGTACTGTACACAGAGGCTGATGAGAGTCACCGAGGAGAAAAATGTATTGCGGGCGGCCGGTGCTGTATGAAGCCGCTCGGGGTTAGAACACGTGGGGAAAGTAAACCAGGAGAATGGACTTCCTGGTTAATTCAGTGAATATGTGCTGCTGTGCTTTAGCCGATAAACAAAGTTAGCGCCGTATAGCATTAGTTAACTCACCCTGTTGTGTGCGGGCGGCTAGCGCCTCATATTATGAACCCAAACATGACGACTGTCCGCGGGACTTTCACGACAAGTAGAGCGAAGCACCGGTGTTGATCTACGCCAGCCACGGTCCCCTGTCACAGCCAGGTAGGGTAATTTTGGCTACTTGCCTTTATGTTGTGCCGCCGTGCACCGATGCTGCTGTAACTGTGTTTGTTATGTAGCTGCCGTGAATATGCAATGCTGTTTTAATGCTAGGCTATTTGTGCTGTTCAGTTTGTCTTTTGGCACAGTTGTTGGCCGTGTTGTTGTTGTTTTTGTACGGACATGCACGCTGTTGTGTCGGGTCTGATCAGCCATGGTTGATAAGGGAAATACAATATCGGGAGGGAGACTAGGCACCTTACGCGCGTATAACCATTTTTGACACAAAATGATCAAGCAACATTTTAGTTGCGTTACGCACGTAAATCTTACGCGTGTAAAATGCCTAGTGTGTTCGCACCTTTAGGGTCTGCTCTATGAACTGTCAAATCTGGGACCTACTTGAGTGAGAAATGAAATATATTTTGGGAACATGCCTGCTCATTTGTCTTCTCACATTGACTATACGATTCCTTTGACTTTGGGCCTTTCACCAGATCTGAGCCACTTATTTTTTCTGGAGAAATGTGCAAAAAACTCAACTGCTCATAAAAAATCAAGATCTTAGCTATTGCTCATTTGAGGAACGACAAAGACAACTTCATTATGGGCACATGTGCTACACAGCTTTGGTGTTCCCAGTTTCAGCTGATGGCAGCTACACTAGCTCTCTACAAAACCCTCACTCTGGAAAAGGTTTGCCATAATGGCGCTGATGCGCAGAGAGCAAACAGGGCAAGTCCATTGGGTTAGTGGGCCAGCCAGCTTCCAAACGCAAGCACAACTAATAATCAAGTATTTGTGTTGCTGTCTGAGCAGGAAAGGACAATTATCCAACCATAAATAAATAAGCAAAGCCTGTTTGTATAAATGGCCTTATATCAGCATATATTGTCTATTTAAAGAAAATTGGCCCCAGATATACTATCTCTTGGTGAACAAAAATGCATTGATAGCAGTTCACAATTTCTTTATGGATTTTCTAAGATTTAATGGCTTTTAAATTGTGACATAAGGATTGAAAGCCCCAAAAATTACGACACTGTGCACCTGTAAATGAAATACATGTGCCTTGTTCTTTTAACGAAGCATATCCATATTTCAATGCAATCATTCACATATATTAACATCGATCAATAGTCATACATCTATCTGGCTTTAACCCGCTGGGATTTCATGTGCTTTAGTCCGGTGACAACCATCACAAACACACTTAGCAATTGGTGTGAGCATAAGTAAAGAGTTAGGCTTGACAGAGTGCTAATGGAATTCTCCCATGAGTCTTTAGAAGCCTTTCATATGTCCTAATGAGAAAACTCAGAACGACTGCATAATGTGTGTGTGTGTATGTGTAAGTGTGTGAATATGCGGAGGGTGTAGATAGCCTACTTGTTTCATGCGTCGGGCTAATGCTACATTAGGGGTTAAGCCTCTTAGCCACTTCCAAGCTAGGCCCTCACTCTGTCTGGGGTTCACGCTGTTGTTGAGACCCGTCACCACAATTATCCCTGATCTTGTCATTTCTGCCCTCCCACTGCTCCCCTAACCACCTCCCCTGACTAAAAAGCTTGAGCTGGATTACCTTGCATTCACCCCCAGCTGCACACATTGCCTTTATTTATCATTCAGGGACCAGCTTACTGCCATTGATCTTTCCCTAGTTAATTGAGGCAAGGGCTCTTTTTCTACCAATTCCTCCATTGATCTGAAATGCCATCAGTCAGAGGCTTAATTAAGCAGCTAATAGACGGAAATGCTATTGATCCCATAGTGCCATGGCATTTTTGTATGTGTGCATGTGTGTTTTTGAATGTGTGTGTATTTCTGCCGCTGAATAATGGCAAATTGATGGTCTGTTTGGTTAAGCAATAAGTATACCATTATCTAACAGGGAAGGGTTAACTCAATGGAAGACCTAAAGCATTTTTATACCTATAGTTTCTTCCAAATCAGGGACCAATTGTTGCAATGTTGCATCATTGGCAATAGTTTGGTTAGTATACTCACAAGGCGCCATCTACAATCCAGAGGAGACTGCGCTCTAATTGGTCAGAATTCCCATGCGGGAAACAAAGACTAGAAGAAGAACAGACTGCTTTTCTGTTTCAGGAATAGATTAGCGCACCACTTCACAATGGAGGGACAAGTATGGTTTATTATGTTGTTTGTATGTATCACTTGTATTTAGACAAACGATACAGTTTGAAAATGAGGCATGCTTTAGGGTCAGAGTTGGCCGTTCTTTTTTCTTCTTTTTTTTTTTTTACAAATAAAGGCTCATTGCTTCCTGCAGTTAGGTAATATCGAGGTCAGATCATGTTCAAATATGGCCAATCAAACTGCACTAAGTGGGTAAACACAACATGGATTCCATTTATCCAAGCTAAATAAGGCATGGGTGAAACAACTTCTACATGGACAAGCACTTATCATCACATAATACCATTTTTATGTTCTCTGTGATACATTTAACATATGCCAACATTGCTTCACTCGCTAAGCCTGATGTATTCGACTTTTTCGTAGCCAGACTTGCTGTAATGAAGTAAATGGTGCATGCAACTGTTGCTCTCCGGTGACTTTGGATGGTTATGCAGAGAGGATTGGCAAGAACAAGTTGTCCTGGGTGATTTCAATGGCGTACAGAAGAGAGCAGATTCTTCAGGATATTATAATCATATAAGATGTCTCCACTTTGTGCCACATCTCCTTCATTACTCTGACTGATAAAAATGTTTTAACTGCAGGCCTATAAAAAGGAAAGTCGTGTAAAATGCACGATATTGCAGATTATTTTTTAATTCATTAAATTTTTTGATTTTGCGTGTGTCAAATATAATTACACAACAATTATGGACCGTCAAAAAGAAATAAAACAATTAAAGTAGATGTCTTATTACTGGAGTCTATTACCATATAGTGTATGCACACCCACTGCAGGTTGTGATTCAATTAAAACATCATCTAGACAGTCTAAAACATATATAATGTTTCAACCTTGTTTGGTCTTTATGCATTTTGCTGTCAGTACAAACAAATTTGTACTGACAGCAACCTTGAAGTGCATAAGACTTCATATTAATGAGCATCAGTTACATTCAAAACATCGCCAATCCTCCACAAATCTATCTCTGTATTTCTCAAAATGGCAGCATTTACAAACTCACCCCTCGGACACTGGCGCAGGAGCTCAGAAAAATCGAAAAGGACCATCCACGGAATGTATGAGTCGATTCTACTGCTAAGAAAACACCTGGACATACAGTACAGCAGGAGGAATACAATGTGTCTGCGACCACTGAAGGCTTACCTCTAAGGATGTGGCGACAGTGTTGTTGTAATTACTCAGAAGGCATTATGGGGGTGACAAAAGTTACTCACTATAGCTTTAAAAGGAAAACTAATTTGAATGTATCAGGACAATACACTTTGAAGGTATGTGTATTCCTACTCTGTCACTTTCTTCATTCAAACAACCTACAATCAGTAATGGATAACGGACACTACTGTGATTGAAATATGAAAGCAATCATGGTAAGGTATGAAGACAACAATGGAGACAACTCAGACAAGCAAACCATACCTTATGAGATGGAATGAGTGATTTCAGAGTGACATTAATTGCTGAATACACACTGAATGCCAAGAACACCCCATCCTTTTACTGCTTTACTCCCACTTGGCATATGGTGTCACCAAAATGAATATAATCCAAAAGGTGGGGTTAACCATCTCTGCACCTCAGGGAAATATCACAAGCTATATATGCATTATGCTGTAGGCTTGAACGCAAATGCTGCAGGGTACTTATTGTAAGAGGGATGTACAGTATGTATTACAGAGAGCTGGTCTGCTGATGGGGGGAGGATCGTTCCCCTTCAGAGTGTTCTGTACAAGAACGCAGAAGTCAACCTCTCGGATTTATTAATGACATTAAGTATTAAATCTGAATAGAGGGGGAAACAACGGTCTTGTTATGACAGTTTGAACAGAGCCCAGACTAAGCCCTCCATTAAAACACATTCTGACATTTTAATTTGAGTGGGATTCAGACACACACACACACGCACACACACACGCACACACACACACAGGAATGCATTTGAAGCAGAGCCACAAATTGAAGTCCATTCTCCGTGGATCATATGACGTATAACCTCCCCTTCCTCGCATTACATCAGACACACTCGCTCGCTAATGTTGAGAGACCATAAATCTCTATTGTGTCTGTAACTGTTGGGCTATGTGGCGTGTGTGCTTTGCCGCCAAGAGAGAGAGAGAGAGTGTGTGTGTGTGTGTATGTGTGTGTGTGTGTGTGTGTGTTTGTCCATTTCCGCAAAGACAGTCTTAAGATAAAAGCTTTTTGCTGTCAGGAGACTGTCGTTAGGCCTACTTCACATTTTAGTGCTTTCTGTTATCGGTCCCAGTTCTCTCTGCAGCATTGGAGTGCACTGCGACGGGATGATAAAATCAACCTGTCCCTTTTTTGTACATGTTTTAGCCATCATATGGACAAGGTCAGTGCATTGCTAAGAGTGTTGTTTTGGACCGCACTGTTGTGCTGTGTCTAACCCCATTTGAACAGTTTGCTTCCTTTTGAGAACCAAACAACAACAAGAGTCTTTTGGCACTATTTTAAAGTCACTGAAAAACCATGTGAGCTTTGCCAGCACTTTGGGCCCTGCTACATCTCAGGCTGGAGCCTGTTGTTACATGCCATACTGTACAGTATATGTGAGTCTTGCATGTTTCCTCTCCGTGTCCTCTCTTCACTTACAAGCTTCCATTTAACATCAAAGATTTATTACAAGCTCAACAGTCCCATTTGAACAGCCCTTGGATCCAAGCCAGCTGCTATACTCACTGAACACATGAGCATACAGATGGTTGTAACCGCACACTGTACGTACTTCATCAGCCACACTCTCCCCATACATACTGCACATCCCGAATAGGTTTTCAACTCTGCGGTGTGTGTTGATTTATGTACTCAGGTCCCCGGGATGTGTACTGAGTATGTCTGCCCTGTGTTGACACATCAGGCGTACATGTCTTTCGTTTTAACTGTCAGCAATATGTGTCACCTTTTCATTCTGCCTGATCGTACTTCTGTTGGATTTATGGCATTACATGTACTTTAAAAACTGCTACAACAAAAAAACTAAGAAACACTGTGAAAGACTTAATGACACCTGGGCTTGCATAACAAGTTGTGCGATTTTAAAGTTGAATGACATTGCCCTATCACAAGGGGCCAGCTGATTTCTTGACCTGAAATATGTATAATTTTATCAAGCTTTAGATATGCGGTTAGGTGGATTTTATTACTGCTGGATAGCTGTTTCTCCCTGTTTCACGTGCTATGCTAATCTACGGCATAGCTGCAGGCTTTATATTTATAGTCCATACATCAGGTATCAATCTTCTCATCTCACTCTCTCAGCTGGAAAGCAATTGCACATATTCGCCAATATGACCAGCTATTCGAATAACCAGAGGGACCGCACCTGGGTGTTATATAAAGCCACATGGTGCCAACTGATGTGGCCATAACATGTGATGGTTCCTAACGTATCCACATTAACTGCCCCTGTCTCCCCACCTACATGCAGAAATGCTCTGAGAATCGATTTGACATTTCACAGCAGGGAAATCGTTAGTGATAGAAATAATAATAATGGCAGAATTCCGTTTAGCTTCTTCATTTTCCGGGCCATGGTATTGTGCATGATGTTCCATTGTTACAGCTTACGGGAAACACTTGAATAGAACAGAGCCAGTGTTAATGTTATTGTTAACACCTGCGATGGGAAATGCTTGTAGGGAACATACAGTCAGAACTTTTGGTTTAACACAAGGGGAAAAACCCTTGTCGGAGCTCTCTAAGATGTACCAATTAGACATGAGTCAATGAGAAAGCATGACAACTCCCGGACCATGGTACATTGTAGGTTTAGCTTGACAAATGAATATATCCACTATGAAAAAAATAATCTTCAATCCTGATGGTTCGAGGTGGCTTTTAAGCTAATAATCATCTTTAAGAGTGATTTTTAAATGTACCGGATGCGATGCTCGGGACATTATCTTCATAGTTACTCCAATAATCCATGACGCTGCAGTCTTATTAATGATGACACAGGTTGTACCTTAATCTTAGGAGCCTAGCCCCGCTGGCTTAGAAAGAGCGTGATAAAACATGTGGAAGCAGAGGTTACATGTACCCAATCAGGCCTCTTCTCTCTCTCTCTCTCTCTCTCTCTCTCTCTCTCTCTCTCTCTCTCTCTCTCTCTCTCTCTCTCTCTCTCTCTCTCTCTTGTCGGTGGATCCTTTTAAGATGCCGCTGCTCGCTTACTGATGTAGTGTAATTGATTTTTCTGTCAGCTTTGGTCATTTTTCACGTGTGCATACATTAACTTTCCATCCTCTCAGTGAAAGCCTCCACTGTAGATCACACTGTGTGCAGTGCATTAAAGGAAAAAGGATGAGGTAAATTCTCAGTGGATATCTATTGTGAAAAAACACAGAGCAATGTAAATCACAATCAAAATGTGCTCTCTGCCTAAATGAGAGTTACTTCTTTGTATTGTTTCATATATTTAGACTGCAATGCATTGTTCCATTTATTTGGTCCATAACACATGATATATCCACTCAAATCTGTATGCCCACTTCATTACTGTAGAAGCAGAGTTTGTCACTAGACTCTCAGATCTGCAATTATTGGAGGTTTGGCCTGTGTGTGTATGTGTGTGTGTGTGTGTGTGTGTGTGTGTGTGTGTGTGTGTGTGTGTGTGTGTGTGTGTGAGAGAGAGAGAGAGATCATTTACTCTCTTTACTATTGGCCTTCTCCATCCTACTTACTTTGTTGTACATTTGTGTCGGCATTTCAGATGATCAAGTGTGCATCTCGTCCAATTATCAATGTTATTTGATCAATGTGTTGCCATATCCTTGGTTCTTTATCCTCATCTGCATGAAACATTTTGTTTGACCCCTCCACACACAAGTTCAACTATTCTTCTTCTTTGATTTTTTTTTAATGCTAGGGCCATTGGAGCACTACGAGGTAGCTGTGGTGACTAAAATATCACGGTGATACAGGGGTATCATTTTGAATTAAACTAAATTGCTCTCTATTAATCTTTCCCACTGTGGGCTGGCAGTTTCAAGGACTCTCACTCCATCACTCTTCGGCAGATAGCTCTGCAACAATATACGTCTAGATTATTTACTTGAAAAAGTTGGTTGGTAGGTAGATATTTTCTTGTACAAGCTGTCTCTGTAAAGTCAAACAGGAAAAAAGGCATCCATTTTGCAATGTAAAGCCAGACTGTGGCAGAACAACAAACTGATATGAGTTGGGCTTCTGATCATGAGTGATTTGAAGTCCTCATCGAGGTACTATTGGTTGTCTTCTAAATGGGCTGAGGCCAATACAATGACCTCAAGAAGAGTCAGATTTGCTACCACATGTTATTCTCTTTCCATCCATGCCTGTCTTCCATCTCCCTATTTCAAGATGTGCCATGAACATATGGACAAGCTTGTTTGATTGCTGTATGTATATAAAAAAAATGGGCCCTTTCAGCTTTCAAGCTTGCTATCGTGTCACACTGAGAAGCCCACAAATCTGATTGCTATGCTGGTGAAATTGCCATCGATTTGATTAGCAGAGATTAATTAAAGTAGAATTACAGAAACCCTGACTTGCCAGACAGCATCGCTGTCACTGCCAGCTCTGCCACTTTATTGTTGTTTTTTGAGGAGGGGTGGGTGTTTGAGTGACGGCCTTTGTCTCCTCTGTTTGTGTATACTCCTGACAAGATGACGAGCTCTGCTGCTGTCTGCCTGCCCCAGCGATTTAAAATCCATCTTTTGAATACACTCATTAATATCATTGGCGCACGCTTGTGTACATGCACAGACACACACTTACAGGCCTCTCCACTTCCTTACAATTCATGTCTATCATCGGCAAACACTTGTCAACATAATCTTTGGATTTATTCAGCACTATGCATGAGCTCAGCATGCATCACTGTACTCTTCCATGTAAACAGCTTCTGGAATTGCTAATGATTGACTGTTTACCTCGATGGTTTATGGACTCAATCTGCAAACTGGCATAATTCACATGGATAATCACTTTCAAGTGCTTGTGGCTACCGCATGAAATAAGGGGCTTAAGTAGAAAGTTGGAGTTTAACATGATACAACTCCGTAATGAGCTCCCAACCAACATAAACTGTGAAATGGGTGACTCTATTCAGTGGCGTGGTTTATACTATCAAGGTAAAGATGGATACAATTAGTGTTTACTGCAGTTTTTTTTCCATTCCTGATCCGTCTTTTACAATATCTTGCCCCCCACCCCTATCTATAACCATACGCAGTTAATATTGCTCTTGGCCAGCCCTATTTACTTGATAATGTCAAGGCCTCTCTGTCTGCCCATCTGATAAGATACTGGAGTTGGTGGTTAAAGGAAAGCTTTCTCTCTGCACCTCCACTTAGAACAGATAATAATCTCTCCCTGTTATCCACTACAGATATAGTCCGACCATGTTGAAAATAAACACCTGCACATTACTTTTGATCCAACCAACGCATTCATTATCACATTTGATTGCATCATTCTTGTTACCATGGAAGTCATATGTACTTTTTGCTCAGAAAGTATCTTCTAAGTGAATTTAATTGAATTTATAAATACGTATAGAAGCAACTAATGTTTGGTTTCTTCATGTCTAATCTTTTATTTTGACAGAACATATTTTTTTTTGACAAGCAAAACAAAACAAAAAACAATTTGATCCTTTCAAAGACCAATACATCTATTGAATCCATCGCTTGTCAAATAATGCTAAATATAAGAAGGTTTAGTTTTGAGGCATTGTGGGATACAGGTATAAATAAAACCACCAAAGTCAGCCACACACACACGCATACACACAAGCACACACACACACACACACACACACACACACACACACACACACACACACACACCACCATTCCCCTTCTCTCCCCTCTTCTTTATTGCATAACCTAATGAGGCGCCGTGAATACGCGGCCTGCATATATACAGGCCAATTTGTACTTGCGGGGGAGGAATTTGGATAGATGGCTGAAGTAATTTCACATGAAGTAAATTTAACCAGGTCCAAAACCTCTGAGCGAGAGAATATCTGCTTCGCCTATCAGCTATTTGTCATGCTATTGTTGGAGGACTCTGGCGAAATAAAAAAAAGGTCACGATGTGAGCAGACATAACTCAGCGAGAGGCGAAAAATACATCATGAAAAGGGCTTGTAAAAAGGAGAGGGAAGAAGAAAAAACGGAGGGGGTCGAGTAGAGGCACCAGGCATGGGGGCGAGAGATGTAAGCGTGAGATTTGTTTGAGGCAGCGGTAGGCACAGGCAGATAAAGAAACACAGAGAGAGAGGAAGAGAGAGAAAGAAAGGAAGACAAATTTGAAAAAAAACAGGAGAGAAAGAGCAGCAGGAGGAATACTCAAAGGAAGCAACATAATGTCAAGCTCTCGTCCTAGCTAATCTCTTGTAGTGTCTGTAGTCATGTAGCAGTCGCTGGGTTAAATCCAGTGTCTCCATGGCTCAATTCCTGTTCCCCCCTTGAGTCTTTTGGCTTGGCTAATTTCAGCTGAGCCCAGGCCTGTGAGACGGTGTGGGCTGATTGATCTCGCTCATTACAGGCCTGAATGTTTCTACTCACTCAGCCCAGTCTTTGTCGGAGAGCCGGCCACTGGAGAAATCCCTCCTTACACAGCACATGCTCAGTACGATGCATCTAAACACCTGTGCACTACAGCTCATACATTGGCACTCCATCCCCTCTGGACAACTTTTAATTGTTTTGTTTGTTTTGGTCAATGGATTGTTATCCTCACAACAATACCTTAAAGCTATAGTGGGTAATTTATGTCGCCCCCATGAGGAATTCTGAGGAATTACAACAACACTGTCGGCACATCTACATGAGGTTAAGCCTGCGGTGATGGCGCATGGATTTTAAACCTTCTGCTGTGCGACAAGGTTATCAACAACTGAAACATTTCCTGGGTGCTTCCTGGGATTTTTCTGAGCTCCTGCACCAGTGTCACTGATGGGCTTAAATAAACTTTGTTTGAACTCGTTTGACGATGGCTTGAATGTAACCGACATTCATTCAAGCAAAAATAAGGTCAACATGGTTTTTCAAATGTAGGCCATTGTTTGAGGTTTATTTTGCTCCTCTACTTCATCATCCTTGTTGGAGCCTGTGTTTGATTGACAGCTGCTGGCATGCTCGCAATGTTACGCCGGAGGGAAAGAGAGACCGAAAGTAAACACACTGTAGCTTACATGTCATGGGCAGACAGCTTGTTGTGAGTGTTATCGTAGAGTTAGGAGCATACCTGCATCTTACTGGACTCATGGTGTGTTTACATACTTTCTAATGTGACACAGCTGAGCAGCTAACTATGTAGAAAGCAGCTAACTAGCGGACATTAACAGTGCACTTAAATGGTTTTTTTTTGGTCGCTCATTCATTTGGGTTAGCAAAGAAGGACGTATTAGCAGGAAAGCTCTTGTGGGTTGTTTTTGAATAGATGTGGAACTTGTTTATACAAATAAATAATACATTTGAAACGCAATTTAAATTCAGGTAGGCCTAGGCTTTAAATCACCAATAATTGACAGCGATTGTCCAATCATAGTTTAGCAATCCCAACTACGTACGCAGCCCAGTCCAACTTTGGATTTCTCTAATTGTGGAAGTTGTGTGCATTGGGTTGTAGTAAGACATACATAATTGTTACCTAGCTTAGCCTACTACCCACACACGTAATGTAATGTAAGGTAGAATTACTTACAATGCAAAGGAGTCTTAAGCTACCACCAATATTATTTTGTATGTTGAATAGCATCCACTCAATGAGTTTTCCCTGCAATGTGAGAGCCACTGTCCTGTTTATAATTGGATTTGGGGAAATATGCACTCCAGTAACCCCAGGACAAGTCATAATCTGAGTTTTTTTAATGTTTGCTAAACACATCCATTTGTCCTCGACCTTAAATCCTTTTTGAAATTGCATATTTAAGACCCTTTTACATGGTTTTCATTTTTTAAACGAGTAACCTGGAGCTGACCTTGGCCAGCCTAACAGCTAAGTAATCCTTGCTAATAGTGCTGCTGCCACATGCCACTGCACATGTGTCTCGGGACAATGGAAAGCTTTACAGGCGTAACAGTAACACTTTGCTTTATTTTCAGTGCATGTTTAATGTGGCGAGAGAGAGGTTAGTTTTGTTTTGGAACTTTAAGTCTGCATCATCCAGATGGATCATTTGACTTCATCCATCTGGGCTAGACAAAAAAAAATTGCTGTCTTTTGTCTTTCATCCGTCTTCATAAAAATGCTGCTGTTCAGCCTCCCAGATACACCTGTGGCAAAAGCAGTGAACCAATCAAAGACCCTTTCATCGGGCGCACCTGGGGCCTGTTTCAGGTAGCTGGTTTTGAGGCAACCCAGAGTTTGTTCGCTCTGAGTTAGTGGAAACTCTCGGTTTTCCAGCAACATACGCCATATGTCTAACCTGCTGGATAGGTGATTTGACCTACCCTGAGTTTGTTTTCACTTTACTCTGCAGCTCCTACTGAGGAAAGAGTGTCACTGTCCCAACGCAACCCTGTACAGTTTGAAGCAAAATCACTCCATAGAAATCTCCATCGGGATGTTTTTATTTTACGTTTGATCGATCATTTATCTGATCAGTAGCATAGTTCTCAGCCCTCGTGCCATTCATATGCGGCCACCTTACACATCGCGAACATGTTCTACATTCAGATTAATAAACCTATTTTATTGTATGTATCTGATTAATGTATTTGATTATTTATTTATTTATTAACAGGAGTTTTTTTAACGTCCGTGCCACTGAACAGATTGAACAGCTCTGAGTTGACCAACTCAGAGCGCAGGATTAAACTCTGTAGAGCCAGCTACCTGAAACAGGCCCCTGGGCTACTGGCAAACACACACACACACACACACACACACACACACACACACACACACACACACACACACACACACACTCCCTGTTAGTCCTCTCTGAAAAGCTTGCTTTTTTATATGCTCTTTAGGCAGGTGGGGTGATGCTGATTATTACTTAAGGGATCCATAAACTTTACTTCACTTTGAGAATAGCCTCACCAGCTCCAAAAAAAGTCCACACATCTATCACAGGATAAATGGCGCACTAGGCTGATGTTTGAGTCTCAACATAACAATGACATCACTTGAGCAATCAGCCGCTGTTTGAATCAAGACAAGCCTTTTTACTGAAACAAGTGTTCGACAAATGATTTCATTCAATGCAGAAATACATTTTAAAATTCTTCCCATGAATAAAAAAAAAGAGCAACATTCACACACATGATAAATCAGCTGCTGAATTTCCATCTACTCAAGGGAGCACGACAGACCACAAGAGGAGAAATATAGAGGTCAGGACCAAAAAAAAAATAATAGAAATAAGGGTGAAGAGCCAGTCCATTTTCCACACATATATATACAGTCATATGAAAAAGTTTGGGAACCCCTCTCAGCCGGCATTATAATTGACTCTGCTTTCACAAAAAAAAGATAAAAGTGGTATGTCTTTAATTTACCAGGAACAGCTAACTACTGGGATGTTTTCCAAACAAAGATTTTTTGAAAAGCAGTATTTGGTTGTGTGAAATAAAATAAAATGTGAAAAACTGGCTGTGCAAAAATATGGGTACCCTTGTGGTTTTGTTGATTTTAATGCCTGTAACAGCATGTAAAACTGATGACTTTAAACACAAAGTTGGTTGGATTATGTTGTTAAGCCTTGAACCTCATAGAAATGTCTGTTTAATCATGAGAAAATGTATTTTAGGTGCCTAAATGCAAGTTGCACTTCTCTTTGACTCTCTGCTGAAGTGAGACAGAATGGGACCATCAAAACTGCTCCCAAAATATCTTAAAAACAAAGATTATTCATTATCATGGTTTAGGGGAAGGCTACAAGAAGCTTTCCCAAAGGTTTCAATTGTCAATTTCTACTGTAAGGAACGTTGTCAGGGAATGGAAGGACACAGGCACAGTTGCAGTTAAACCCAGGTCTAGCAGACCAAGAAAAGTACAAGAGCGGCATATGCGGCGGATTGTGAGAATGGTTGCACACAACCCAAAGATCACCTCCAAAGACCTGCAAGAACATCTGGCTGCAGATTGTGTATCTGTACATGGTTCAACAAATCAGTGCAATGTTGCCGGCTGAGAGGGGTTCCCAAACTTTTTCATATGACTGTATATGTTGTATGCCTGAGAGTTGTAATAAAAAAAATAGGATTTGCTTTCAGCGTGCTGCTGTGTATGGGCAGGCCGCTTGGTAACAGATAGCTTGAAAGCCTCGACATACACAGGGTCGGTAAAATATTATGTGGAACTCCCTAGACTTGAATCTGTGCTACGTCGGGCATGGCTCCCTCTCACATTAATACACCCAGCTTTCCCCAGGGTGGAGAGAGACAGAGCTCAGTGATCTCGTGTCCCTGCTTTATCACAGACGACATGACTCATGGTATGGATCACCTCGCCTGGCGGACTCTTGGTCACATTGGAAGGTGTTACGGCGTTCACGCGTGTGCTCGGCCCGGCACACGACCCCCTCTCTCCTCGTAGGTCTGAACCTGTCACTGTGCTTTTCCTTGCTTCTCAGAAACCTAGTCACCCCCATTGGAAAGGTCAGGCCCAATCCAGCACATAGCCCGCCTCAGCCTAACGCATGAAGAGTCTGACATGACCCCACATGTTTCACTCGTGACCCCTTTTTCCCAAAGCTCCCGTGCCGTTAATAACACACACTACCACCCATGGTGACACACATGCCTCGCCGTGGGATACGACTCCGCAGCTTAGTACCAAGAAAGAAAAATGACAGAGGAGGGAGACTCTCGGGGGGGGGACAAGCTCGAAAGGCAAGGGTCACATGACACCGCTGGAGGAAGCCAAAGGCAATGGTAGACTACTTTGAGGAAGGTTGATGGATTGAGATCAGTGTAGACGCCTTCTACAAAACTGTCCTCAAAATATGATAAAAAAGTTAATAACATAAAGTAACTTCTAAAGGGTAAAATAAGATTAAGGCTGAGGGCTTATTTTTTTCTCTTTCTCCTACGACTATACTTACATATAATCCTCAATACAAAAGGTTCAATGACATTCATTGCTGCATTCACATCATATGGGGCAGACAGTGGAGATGTGAAAGATCGCTTTAAGATAACTTGTTGATATTCTAAATCCCATAAAAATACTAAAACCAAAAATGGGCTGTTTCTACTGAAACAATCATTGTCTGTGTAGCCGAAGCCTCATTTGTGCTAATTATTCTGTGCCAAAGAGCCCCATCGTTGTCCAGAAGCACATCAATTTACCACTGTGAACTTGTCAACCACTGGCTGTTCCTTAATTACAATGAACATGGGCGCTCTTGTTTAATTTGAATGAATCATGCTGCCGTAAATGCTCACCAGTGCACCAAATCCACTGCTGACAACAGTTCCACAGCAAGTGAACTACTGTTAATGGTGTATGTGAGACAATCTTTTAAGTATTTCTTAAATAGGGATGTGATTTGTTGACGACCAGAAAAATGAAGTATTACCACCCATAACCTCGAAGGCGAGCAGTTTACACAGTGTAGCTTTGTTCTTAGTACTAATGCTAGCTCAAAAACTCTTTGGACAGTCACATGACCCTCCCCCTACAGTGGTAGTGGTCCCTCGAGATCCTCCTCCTGAGCAGATGAAGTCAGTGTTTTATAGGGAATGTGAACACCTTTACGGGCCTTTGAGATGGTCAAGTCGTAAATCGCAAAGTGACAGACAGACATACTCCCCCTCATCAAACTATGACATTGACGGGTTTTCTGACAATGGGGGTAAACCATGTTTACACTGAGGCTAAATGGGGATGCGGTGGAATGCTGGAATATACAGTATATGTAGTTTTCTTTAAAATGTATATGAATTGTTGAGGTCAGTGCCATTACTTACGCTGCCCTCATCCTATTTTAAAATTCTTTGAGAAAAAAACCTTCTCTGCAGATGAAAGCCAGGGATATTACACCCCCTCTGCCACGTCATTTTTTCATTCTTGTGTATCACCACAATATGCCTGCTGCAATCTAGTCTGTCCGTCCGTCCCCCCTCCCCTCACCCCTCCTTCTCCTACCTCTCTTTCCCTGATTACAGGAGGGGATGCATTGCATTAGCCACAGGATGCTCTGATTAATGCTGAGGAATATATATATCCCCAGATTCATGAGGCCCCGGAAAGGCACAGCGCACAGCTTCTTAGACACAGTACAGTGCGGTACATCTATTTTAGAGTCTCACCTTTTCCCTTCAGCCTCTCTTTGGTGTTCCTCTTTGAACCTGTTACCACATGCAAGCTCACACATACAGTGATAGTGTGTGCGGCGAGAAAGAAAGTGAGAAAAAAAGTACAAGTTCATCCCTGCGCTCTGCATCTTTTCTCACACACCCACACTCACTATTTAATCCTGTCACCTCACACATCTTAAGCTGAAATCTGCCTCTCACCTTTTCCTTTTTCCGGCCCTGATCTATCGCTCTCCAAGCTCCTCCATCGCAGACGCTCAGTCACTCTTGTGTCAGATTTAGTTCACACAGGTGCACCCTCAAACACAAACATGGATAATCTCTATCATATTCACAGTAGACCTCTACCAGTGCAGACTATAGCTGTAAGTATCAGCTCCACAAAACTCACTCCTCAATATGCCATCGTTTACAGACTGGTGTATCAGTTGTAGATTTTACTGCTAAGAAAAAAAACCTGGACGTGTACAGCAGAAGGTATCAATAAATCAGAATTCCTCATGGGGGCGACATAAATTACGCACTATAGCTTTAAGGATTTTTCCCTTAAACAAAGTTGGGTGGTAGTAACTATAAGCCACCATTTTTAAAATAATTACACTGATAGCAGCATAAGGAATGCTGTTTATCAATAACTGACTATGGATTGTGTGATAATTGATAGAGGGAAATTCAATTTGAATCCTTGGTGTGCATGCTTTTGTGTTGCATAGGCATGTGTTATATGTTATGTATTCACTTCAACTTAAAATAGCCTGAAAGCGTCGTCATACAGATATTCAAACTGAGGAACAATGTTAAGCCTGTGTATATTTACCTTCCAATGAGCCATTATTAATGTGTATAAACCTTACCTGATTCAAGGTATTATACACTAGTGAAACAAATTGTTACTTGGCTCGAATTACATCTAAAGCAACTGTAGAGCAGAGTTTGATCTAAGTGGGGATCCCCAAGGACATTTTGCTATTGATACCCCAAGATGAGTGGACCGAGCAAGATATTTCACAAGCACGTCCGTGTCTCCTCCGAGACACATTGTCAATACAGTATTCACCTTTGTCCTCGTATCTTATTTTTTTTTCTAAATGCTCGAAACTTTAAAGGCCACGGTACAAATGCAGTCCTTCTATTATTCAGCAGCTCGTTAGCACCTTGACAAGTCATCCCCTATGTTTTTTCGGTCGAAGGAAATTCACTACAGCAGAAACTATACATTTTCTTCATGTGCCGTTAAGTTAACCATCCTCTGTTTTAATCATTTGTCCACCTGCGTCTCCCCCAGAATATATGTGATGGGAAAGTGTCACTGGTAGCTATTGGAAACAGTTCAACTAATGAGCAGATCAATATTTCTGACTGGTAATGCTATGTTTTATTTTTTATTAATGTATTGTGTGAAGCAGTTGCATTACATTACATTGCATTTCTGCATCCCCTTCTCTCCTTTTGTTATTTGTCAAACCCTCTGTGAACTGTCTCCTCAGCTAATTTGAGATGTTGCTCATGCGATATGTTCCTCCCGCACAGTACATCTGACTGTACGGCAGATAGAAATTACAAAACGACAATTCAAAATAAAGCACTTTTCCACAGATATGTTTGCTTACTTTTATTCACTGCCCTGTCCTTTTCCTAAGTTGTCGACAATAAAGAGATTTTCTAATAACTATTTGCATGGTGATTGATTTGTTGCCACATTTCAACATTAACCCTGAACCTGTCTGACTTCGATCATGTCCAATCTCTCCACAACTTTCTTCATCAACCTGCTTTAAATTGTAATTCCAAAAGGGGGGTTTACTTTCTCTTACAATGCCAAAGGATAGGGCATCCTAATAAAGCGCCGGATATCAAAGTGTCCCTTTGCAAAGTCAATTTATAGCAAAGGGGCCAAGGCTTCTTTTTACCGCGGGCATGTCCTGTTTACTTCACAAAAGGACTTGTTTTATGTGTTCAAATCATGAATAATAATAATGACGATGGAGCCTTCAACTTGGCAATCCATCACAGTTTGAACCAATGCCATCGCTGCCTGGCCACATAAAACCAACTGCAGACGGATGGAGTGTGAGAGAGAAAGAGATTATTTACTAATGTGGTTAGTTTTCCCTCTCCCTCTCTATCTCTCTCATAGAAGATGTTATCCTTAGAGCTTTAGCATGTTGGCAATATGCCAATAAAATTAGTTGAATTGATGTTGAGTCCATGGGCGTAGGTTTTGTTTCATTAATTCAACATTAGGGGCACATTGAGCAGGGGGTTACTGCATTCTGGTGAATTTATATGTCAGAATGTGTGTTGTGTTGTTCAATACATGGTGGAAATGTCTATATTTCTGTTAAGAATGTAAACAACATTCAGGTACCTGGCGTCACAAATATAATTGCATATAATTCAGTAAGGCTCTTCCAATATATATTCTCCTGTGTTGTTCAAGACTGTCTGCACATTCATGGACCCCTTAACTGTTATTTTTATAATCTATTTTAAGGGGGGAGGGGGTTGTCTTGCATATGTGTTGTTGGTGGACAAATGTACCTCTAATAAATATAGAGGGGGACAACATATCGTGTGTCCCCCCGGAATCTACGCCTATGGTTGAGTCGGATCGCAAGAGAGAAACAGGCCCTGCATTCATACGTCTCTGCTATTTAGTATGGTAGAAAAAGATGTAGGATGTCCCAATTATTGTGGTCAGATGCAGTATGCTTAACAATACCCGGATGCCCTACTACATCCGGTCTAGATATATAAAGCTAAGAGGCATGTTCAAGGTGCAATGTTAGGATGAAATAAATAAGATAAAGTCTCAATGTCTTAATTGCAGCATACTGCATGCTAACTAGATACTAGATCAGCTGTAGTATGCAGAATAGAAAAAAGAAAAGAGTCTGCGATTTGGAATGCAGCCAGATAAAGACAAGACAGATGTGCAAAGGGGGATGAATAAAAGAGAATGCAGAAAAGAGCAGAGGAGGAGCTGAGCAGAAAGGAAACAGAGAGAGGAAAGAGAAGCAGCGGGAGGCAGTGTTGGAGTAGATGGAAGGATGGTAATGAGGGGGAGGGGCCGGCGGCAGGAAGAGAATGATGAGGAATGATGCACGGGAACGGATAAACAGGTGCAGAGGCGGACGCACAGATAAATGCAGGGGGGAGTAGAAGACAGACAGCAGCCTGTGGACGAGCATTGATTGATACTTGAATCTGGCATGGACATTTAGAGATCACATTTTGGGATGTTCCCTTTGGACAGGAAACTGATAGATGGAGGACCACACGGAGAGAGAGAGAGAGAAAGAGAAAGATTGCGGGCACACCCATAAAAAGAGAAAGTGGCAAAAATGAAGCAGTTGACACACCAGTGCTGTCACAATGTCGTTACATATTTCTCTCCTCCTCCTCCTCCTCCTCCTCCTCCTCCTCCGCTCGTGACCTTTTAAACATGGACAGCAGGGCCTCTCGCTGCAGTCATCACTCTCTATAGCCTTGCTGAGATATTTTACAAGAAAAAAAAAACAGCGTATTCAGCGGCCATTTGCTACCACAATTAAATCACACAATCTCTCTCTCCCTGACCGTAGACTCCAACCAAAACTGCATCTGAAGGAATTACATCTGAACCCCCATGGAGATTTATGGCCGCGAAAAAGAATAAAACATAAGCGCCGACTGTGTGCTAATGCACCCATCTGCGCCTCTGAAAGCACTTTCTGGCTTCTTCATCCAATCGCACACGCACGCACGCACAGGCATGCACACAAACACACACAGACACCTAATATGTCTTGTTAATCCCCTTCTCCACTCCAGCCAATGTCGGGTATACGCAACACACACAAACACAAGCTTGTTTACTCACTTTTATTGTTGGGTAGTGATGCATTTTGTAGCGTGTTACAATAATATTATAGTGTTTCTTTATGTGTCCTGTGTCATGGCAAGGGATTTACAATTTGAAAATCCAATAATCAAAGTGCAGTAGCTAATCCCAGTAACGCTTCATTACTTTGACATTTAAAAGGTGTTTACTCCTTTCTCGTTTTACCAGGAGTTTGGTTGTAGGGTTGTTGTGAGTTTGTCTGTGTGTTGAGCAGGAAAACTGCCCTGGGACATGTAAGCTTGGCACAGAGGTTAGGGGGAAAGGCAGCTAGCTTCTGCCAAGATAAATTTCAAAAGCACATCCGATCTGAGTTTGAAAATGTGTATTTTTTTTCTACATATGTTAAATTATGAAGACGTGTAAGGGTTTCCACTGGGAAATAGAACTGTATAATAATAATATAAATGTTAAAATGACACTTTCATATGTTTACAATAGCAACATAAAACATGATTCACGTAATGTGAAATATGCTGATTGTCTATCACCTGACTATGGTGTTCCTCGCTACAGAGCATCTTTAAAGATAACCCTTTTTCTTTTCCGACCGCAACTGTAGGCCTTATGTTTGAGTGCCTTGCCCTATATTACCCCTCACAGGTTCGGGCTATCCCTGGCTCTATTCTCTGACTGTGTGCTTTGTCTCTGCAGTTAGTCCCTGCCTTTCATGTGCACACGCAAAGCGACACGGACTCTGGGTATTTTCCTTTTTGTCGGTTTCACAGCTGGGGCTCGAGCTTCTGGGAGCTTAGCTGGGAAACGGGAGCAGTCGGCGACTCCACAAGCAAAGCCAGCATGTCTCGAGGTGCAAAATTATCATAGCTGGCTGGCTTCATGCTGCTGGGAATGAAAAGAGAGGGAGAGGGAGGGAAGGGAAGGGAAGGGAAGGGAAGGGAAGGGAAGGGAAGGGAAGGGAAGGGAAGGGAAGAGAGAGAGAGAGAGAGAGAGAGAGATATGCAAGGTGAGAACAGCATGGAGGAGAGAAGGGGTTGACATGCTCATTTCTTGAGCATGATCCAGGTGACAGGTGCTGGAGCAGAAAATGGCAGCCCCCACAGGGCTCCGGCGCACAGGTGTACACTATGTGGAGGACGTGTGTGCGTTTTGAATGCAAGAGCGCTGCCATGGCACATCATACATCAGCATTTCAACAACGTGCATGTGTGGACTTGACTGTGTGTGTGTGTGTGTGTGTGTGTGTGTGCATTATGAGTAATAATCCATGACAGAATGATCACACCCTTCTCCCAGCAGTCTCTCTGCTCCACTCACCCCCTCCCCCCCTCCACCCCCCCCAAAGGAGCTCTGTGCTTCCACATATGTCAAAGTCTGTTTTCCTTAGGGCAGCAACAGCCTCTCTGCATCCCTGTTCCCTATCCGCCTGGCCCACATGATCTCAGGTGTCTCTACCCATGCTTAATGACTAAACAAACAGACAGGGCACACAGGAAAACATATGGACCCCATGACATGACAACATTGAAGCCACACTGTCCATCTGGTGTGTTGTACATTTGTGTGTGTCTTATGTGCTGGTATGCAGTATGATTTTTTTTTAAATGTATCAATTATTTCCTAATTTATTTCCCTATGTGTTACTGTTTAGTGGGCTGAGAGAAGTATTGAACCCATATGTGAATGAATAAAAATGTTGATAATGTTGATATCCAACTGCTGCTAGAAGAGAAAATGCTGCGTAATCGATTTAGCTTTCATAATGCAATGAAATGTGTTTTGGTGTAGTCATGTCATCCATGGTGTGGATGGTTGCAGTCATCAATCTTGTTGCAAAAAGTTAAAAACAAGAGAAAAATAAAATGTCACAGACACTCCTGCAGGGGGAGATTATGTTCCTGAGTGATCACATTGCATATCTCAATTTTTAATAAGTAATTACATTTACTATTGAAGCTCCAAATCTGTTTTACCCCGTTCTCTTTCTTTCTGGTAAAAAAAAATAATAATATTAAATTATGAAATGTGCCAGTGGGTTGAAATAATTGCACTTGTTTCACTGCAATTTATTTTGTTTGCAGAAAAAAGCACAGACTGTAAGACTCAATAAACCATTTAATTAGTTGTTCAGGCTGCTTTTTATTTATTAATTATTTAGTCTTTTTCTGTAGTGCACCCCATTTCTTAATCCTAACTCTCCCTCCCTCCCTCTACTCCAATCCTCCTCTTCTCCATAAAGTAAGAATCCTGGAGCAGTTAGGCACCACTTGGACCATAAAACATCTCACCTGCATCAGTCCATTTCCAGTCAATTACTCCTCCTAGATCATTGCACCCAATATAGTGAACATATACTCCCAACAGAGCTATGTTGGGTGCAGGTGCTGGGGGTGTCATGTCATAAATCTTCCCTCCTTCATTTGGCCAAAACTGCGCAAGCCAGTATAATAAGGTGGACAGAACAAAAGTTCCCGTCCTTGGCTGCTGGTCTGATAAGGTTTGAGAGGTGCCACCTTGCATTTCACTGGGACGCGTGAGGCATGGTAAGCGTGAGCGAGCTGACATAAGAGTCAGAGAGAGAGAGAGAGAGAGAGAGAGAGATACAAGGGCTCTCATTGTGCCCCTAATGTAATTGCCTGGACCACTTCATCATAAACAAAGCACTCGTGTGCAACGCTGGCTTATCTCCTCCCGGCCACCACTCCACCCTGAACCCTTCCATCCCGGGCGACACTATCTCAGAGAGAGGCTTAAGGACGGGCTTTAGGCCACATCAATAAGTGCCAGCACAGATCAACCTGTCAGCAGGAGGGAGGCATGGCACAGGCCAGGCGTTGTGTAAGAAAACAAACCAGGGATAGGTGCAATATAGTTGAAATCACTAGAAAATGCATTGTCATAATACATCATCATCTTTGTTTACATACCAGGAATTGGTATTATTGGTATATTGGTAATGTGGTACCAGAATATAGAAATTATGTTATTCATTAACTGTTATGTATAACATCAGGCAAAACTCCCCATTGATCTTAGAACCATACTCTATAAATAAGTTAAGGTCAGGTGCTATGGTCTTTACGTCAGAAATGTACCACTAGTTGACAATTAAAACTATCACAGAGAGAAAACAATGACAGAATGCAAATACGTTAAAGTGCTATTGACAATGCATGGAATAAATTGTCAAAACATTAAGTAAATAATTACTGTTTGCTTGGGATCAAACAGCTTTGTGTTGAACACACTATGATTGTTACATCATGAGGCACGTCCATAACACACACAAACCCACACACACACACACATTCACGTAATTGGCAACTACAAATGTCAGCTTTAACTAATTTAATCTGATGAATGAGGAATAAGGAGTTGGAAAGATGTGAAGAAATGTACTCGGTACAACTTACTTTGAACAGTGGAAATGCAAACCAGTTTGTTTTAGAGTGTGAATTTTAAGAAATGGCTTCCTGCCTTTAATGTACTTTTTGACAAAAAGACTAGGTGGACAGCCCAGGAGGGAGATTTTGTATGTGCACGCATGTGTGTGTGTGTGTGTGTGTGTGTGTGTGTGTGTGTGTGTGTGTGTGTTGCCTTTGTGTACCCATGGCACGATAAGAAGTGATTTGCTTGACTGGCTGAGTAGCCTTGCATTAGAGGCTGCCTCAAACCAAAGCTCCTATCTCTAATGGCTTTCTCGTCCCTCGCTATCTGGACTTGTGTTGACTGTGTACTACACACACACGCCATCCAATCCAGAGCCATGTTGACTGTCGTATCGCATGAGGAACTGCACACAGGAACTTGATACGGCTCTATTTACCTGCCATGTGTATTGTGTTAGAGCGTGTGAGTGTTTGTACATTCAGGCCTGCGTTTAGCGAAGGAAAAAAAAGAAATCTTCCCCTTCAGATCATCTATGTTGATCGATTTCTCCTTCACCACCTTGTTGTCCTACCTCTCATGTCCGTTCCTTTCCGATTGCAGTTTGCATGCTGGGCTAAGATAGATTTACCTCTGCGTTTCTCTCTGTCCCGATACCCCCCGCGGCATTTATTTGGTACATGGCAAGTTAAATCTGATCCATATCTGAGCCGACCAACACCCCCCAACCCTTTTTTGCTCTTGTGATCTCTGTGTTTTTATTGATCCGTCTCGTGGTTTTCAAAGAGGAAGGCTGTTAGGGCTGCATAATTGCGCACATACTGTATCTGTGTGTGCTGACACAGGGAGGGAGGGAGGGAGTGGAGGGTGGAGAAAGATGAGTAAAAGTCTGTTTTCCCTCTGAAATGTGAAAGCAGACTTATTATATGACCCGGAGATATAATACAGACCTGAATGCGAGGACAAACAAGAACATTTGCCTTCGCAAGCTCTTTCCTCTTCCCTAGCACCAAATCCTTTCAAACACTATCTCTACCTTTGATATCTCACTGAACATCTTGTCTCTGTTTTTTTTGTTCTTTTCGTTTCTCCTACATATTGTGTGAGATTGTACGCTATGAAGAAATTCCAATCCCACACACTTTTCATGTCAGAAGGGGGGTGATACAAAGTGGGAGAGAAGGCTCTTAATATATTCAATAAAAGGAGCTATGGCAGACAGAGAGATGGATGCAAAGCATTGCACAAGAGTGAGCAAATGGTCCTTTATGGCTTAATGTAAGTGGCACGGGGCCAATTGGGGAGTTAATGCTGTTAGTCCTTGAATATTCTGCTTCTATCACAGAAAGGAAATACTGAAGACTTTAAGGTCCCTAACATGCCTTTGTGCCTAGTCATTGCTTAAGGGACTTTAATTGACGACAGTAAACCAGACTTAGAATTAGTTTAAAATGCTTTGTGCTACATTACTGGATAAATAATCTGCCTCTTTTTGGTTAAATAAGGCAGATATAATCCAGATATAAAGCCTGTTTACTTGTTCACCAATGTTTGACAAGTGCCTAACTTTGATGTTAGTCAGGCTACCCACATCATATGTGTATTCAGCCAAGTACATAAGTGCAAAAAAGCATTTGTTCATCTGCAGAGCAACACTATAGACCGCTTTGGCATCAAAACATGTGATTAAAACATTTAGTATTGATATTTTTCACATGTGGATCCATTTTAAAATAGCAAAACCAGAATTATTACCACTGATAGGTATTTACCGATCTGCACACCTCCTGAATTTCACAGCCATAATGGGACCCTATGATTAGAACATTGTACTCACCCTGGGGTGAGTTTTTATTTTTTTTATTTTTTTACTTTATTTTTTGATTTACAGCACCACTGCTGCTGTGAATATATATTCATTTTGACCTGGCTGTCTGTATGTAATAGTTTTCTTATATTTATGGACTTCAGTCACATGACCTGAAGGACAAAATACTACTTTCTTAGAACACAAATCCCCAAAGTTGTGATTTAGGTCTCAAGATAAGCATTTAGACCTATACAAATATGAAAACAAACCTCTGACGTTGGTGGCCACCACAACCGAGCAAGAATCTAATGTACATTTGAAATCCAATATGATGCTGTAAAACTGTATCACAAGATTAGCAAAACACAACCAAATCTGTGTAGCTTTTGATGAAATATAACAACATATAAGGTACGTTAATGGAGCCATAGGCATAACTTTTTACAAACTACACAACAATGTTTAAGTGAGAACAGTGAAGTAGTTTGAAAACAACATGACAGAATTATTCAATGATGATGAATTTGCTGCAAGAAAGTTTCAGAATGCACACTGTTGCCATAGTTTATATTTAGAAATAATAAGTAAGACTTGCTAAGTAACACACTGTACCTCACATTCCATTTAATCCCTCTTAGAAAACAGAACACTCAAAACCATGCAAGTCTCCTTTTGGGATCAATTGTGTTTCAGCAAAAAATAAAAACATAAATTACATAAATCAGGCACTGCACAGAGTCTACAGTGATAGATTATAGCCTTAGACGGAATGGTTCCTCTGCCAACATGGGATGTTCAGTTTCAAACAAATGAAAATAATGCAAACTAAGTCTCACGAGCAGCTGACAGAGGCTAAGCTATAGGTAACATATTAAGCTCTTGTGTATTCGACACAGCTCATTTAGTTAGCATTTATTTTCCATGCCTGATAAGTTTGCACACGTCATGCTAACTTAAAATTATAAAAAGCAGTTAGAAATGTCTGAGGTCCTGCAAAAGAAGGGCTAATCCAGTTAAATATGTATTCAGAACAGGCATTCTAGCCTCACAGCACCTATCAGTGCTGAAATTATTTGGAAACAATCATGCTGTGATGAAGATTTGTTGCGTGTATGCGGGCATATTGTCTGCTTGCAACTATTAAGACTAGTCATATGCATCCTCTGCATATTTCAACACAATGGTTTACCATTGCAAAGAGTGAAACAAATAAACTCAAGAAATACAGCATCCTCCACCTCACATTCAAAACAGAAGCGCAAGGTCAAAATGGTCAGTATTTTCTCAGAGTGCCACTCTATTTGTTTTTGTCTTGGAGAACATTCATATTCAACGGGCCCTTGTGTTAAAAAATAAAATGTGATTAGATTCCAGATGCCTGACTGACAGCTTGGTAGATAATGGATTCATGCAGTAACAAAAAGTAAATAAATAAATACAATTAAAATTTTAATTCCTCAATACCAACACACCTCGGAAAAAATAAGTCTGTGTTTGGCAAGCTTTCACTGTTATTTTTTTTACGAATGTAAGAAAAGCACTTCAAAAGTATCCCCTCCTTTTCCCTCCTTCTCCGTCTGACACACTGTCAGTATTTCTACCGGAGGTTTGATTGGCTGATTAAAACAATTACTGAGATAACAAATTCCAATCAAGTGTGGACGTTTGCATGGAGATATGTGGACCACCTGGAATATGCGCTGGATGATTTTGGGCGTTTGTCCAAAACGCTGCAGAGTAGATAAGACCAAAACACAGACATTAAAATCCTGATCAATACTGTACAAGCTTCTGTTTGAGCTGTGCGTGGACGTTCTAAAATCAAGAGATTGTGGTTTAAAAAGAAAGAAGAAAATGAGTAAAATGAGGTGCTTGCCTTAGGAATGCCGTGGGAAATCAGTGTGTGGTACATTTTTACATATTTCCCCTAATTCCTCTGTCGATATATATTCTCAGATATGCCTGAAGCTGCTCCTTTCCTCTATATTTTCACCTTCTTCTCTACCGTATTTTTACCCTTCACCTTTAGGCCAGCATTATTATGCAGCCTGTCCCTCTCTGCTTCTCTCTTTTGGCACACATTGAGCAGGCAGGGGAGGTCTGGGACAACCCAGATGTTTGCTGAACTGGAAGCCTGCACAGGCGGCAGCTGCCAGCCCGTCACAGACAGGAGGTAAAAATATCAGCATGCAGTTTAACTTTTAGATCCTCTCCCTGCTTCTTTTTCCCTCTAGCTCGCCACTTCCTCCATCATCTCCTCTCATTTCCTTTCTCCAAATAATGAATGATTCCAGGAATCTTAAAACAGGCACAGATGTGTGCTGACCACAGAGCCGCCTTCCGGTTTATGGAGTAGAAAATCTCCTTATCAAGCTCTCACAAGCATGCATCACTATCCTGGAGGACCCTAAAATAAATATTTATTTTCTTTCACAAACCCAGTTGAAGAACTTAAAGGTGGAGTAAGAGATTATGGATCATGCTTGTTGTAAAAATCACTTTTTTTGTCAAAATCAGTGAATATCTCTTCATGATCCGCTACCGTGTGTGCAATGGAAAAATAATCCAGTGTTAATACACAGCCTAGGCCCTGTAAACAGGCATGTTGCTAGCTAAGGTGGGCCCCCTGCCCCCTTTGATTACATACCCTTAGTTTACATGCCCGTTGACAGAGCCTAGGCTGTCTATCAACACTGAAATCAACACTGAGCACACAGGTAGCGGTCGTGGGGAGATATTCACAGATTTTGACAAAAAGTGATTTTTACAACAAGCATTCTCCAGAATCGCTAGCTCCGCCTTTAAAAGCCACATTTTAAAGTTGATTTGTGGCCATTACATCAGTGATCGTGCTCTGTTCGCCACATTTCTCCCAACATCTTTTTTTGTCTACTCGTAGCCAGATTTTACTTCATAACACGTAAAAAAAGTGAGTGAGCAGCGGCTGAAATGGGAGCGGCAGAGAAAAAAAGAGGGACCCTGGCAGGAGGCGGAATCCAATTGGAGCACTTAGTCAGCCAAGAGTCCCCAACAACACAATTGAGAGAGGGAAAATGACCAGAAGGCAGCAGACGCCGTTCCCTGCCCAACCTTGAATTGCAGTGAGAATAAATTTAAGTAAAAATGAAACCTAAAACATAAATAGTCTATTGCTGCTTCTGCACAAATGTAGATAGATAGTCTAGGGTGATAGATTATTTTAAAATTATACTTGATTCAATACAATTTGATTCAGATGAGTATAGTGTTATATAATAATATAGTGTGACTTAAATAAATGATTCCCTCAATATTTAATTATAACAGCTGCCATAGAAAAAGCAGTGTGCATTGGTAGATACTATAACTTGTTTAGCTAGATCGCAAGGATCTTTTATTGTTTTTTATTACAAATGCTGATTAATGGGTCAATTTAATCCTCAGTTCCTTGGTCATCTCGCAGAATTTAGAAGGACAATTTTAGTCAGGCTATACAGTATTAGTGCATGTACGAGAGAAGCTAGAAACCATTTGGAAGTAGCATTAGCGGCTGATGCTAACTGTGCAAGAGTCACATTGCTGTCTGCAAACATGATGCAGCCATGTTAGAATAGAAGCAACGTTTATGGTACTGTGATGCTGGTGTCCATTTTTCAACACAGTCAGGCAGGACTACACACAGCAGTCAGACATGTATTTCATTGTGGGAAAGGTATGGGTGATAGATACCTCCTCCAAATTTAACATACCTGCAGTATGTTAAATTTGGAGGAGGTAGCAAGCTAGCAGAGGAGGTGAGTGTCAGACACAAACAGAGCCTAAAGGCACATGAGTGTTTAAAGATAGTTATTTTTTATTCCAACCAACTCTGTGCAGCCGAAAAAGTCCCAAATGTTCTGTGTTGGCTCAGAGTTTTTCCTCCGGCTTCGTTATACTTTTGCTGAGCTCAGATGTCACATTAAACACAAAACACATCTTAGATCAGCATTTTGGGGAATTTTGGGGTCTCTACAAAAAAAAAATCTAAAGTATAATAGACAAAAAAAAAAGAAGGCTGGCAGACATCTAAGTCCCTGGAGAGTATTTTAGATGCAATGTTCTATAGAGATTGGGAGCTTTTAGGGTCTCACTGAGCTAAACGATGGAGCCAAAGCTTGTTGGTTCGAGATGCTGAAATGAACGTTGGCCAGCAAAGAATAGCAAGTCTTCACAAAGCCTGTGAAAGCTTTTAAGAGGGATAATAGCAGACATCTTTTTCCTGCGGCCTATTCCTCCCCGTCTGCAGTTTCTTGGATGCGATATATAACAATTTTAGTTTTCCAGGCAGTGGACCTAAAACCATTTTAGTTTCCAGGCATTGGACCCTAATCCTGTTCATAGTGAAATGGGAGGCAGGCAACAAGATGTCTGCTCTCCTCAGCTGCAGTTCTGCTTATCAGCATGGATGAGGTCCAGCATTAGTGACATTATGTCTCAAATGTCTGAACAGCGCGAGTCTGAAAGTGCAGCACAGAGCAGCAGACAGGCCATCCTTATATTGTAAGCCTTCAGAAAGAGACACGGTCGATTACCAGACCTGGGCCGAGCATCGATCCTCGCGATAGCCGTGGGCAGCAATGTCTATGTGATTTGGAGGGGAACACTTTTTCTGTATTGAACAAACCTCTACTCCTTCAAAGACACTTCATGCACTTATAAATATGAACACAGACGCATAGTTGTGTGGGATGCAGTGCATAGGGCACAGCTTGGTTTCACACTGTCAGGGTCGCGGAAAATGATAACTAATGTGTTGAGAGGAGCAGCTCAATGAGAATAAAGCTGAGTGAGTAAAAAACAAGTCTTCCGCTGACACTCACTGTGGAGGAATACTGATGCTGCAGTATATACGTTGCATTAAATAATGGAAGCTACATCAAACGCATTTAATGTAAAGGAATTCTAATACAGCACAACCACTAGCTACGGCCTTAAAAAATGACCATAGAGGCCCATCTGCATCTTGCTGTCATAGACCACATTTATTCATGTGTTTTGTATCTTGATTGGCATTATGGGGATAGGGAAATCTGATAAGATTGCCTTAAAGCTGGGGTATGTGATTTCTGATTGGTCAAAATTAACATGAGCTATACACGTTGACCAATCAGAGCGAGGCTCGGATTATCTGTTCTTATTGGCTGTTGGGACTGTCCATTCCCTTTGGCACAACTTTGTTTGTGTAGAGCATGTCAGGGAGGGACCATAGGGGAGGGACCAAAGAGAACAAGTGGAGCGGTTGAGGTATTTGAATTCAAATCTCTATCCCAACTGCCATTTTCTCAACAAATCCTCCACCCCAGCTTTAATGCAAAGCATTAATGCAGTCACAGTGGCAAAATAGAATAAATAAAAACCTCAAAAGCTTCAAATATAGTTATTGCATTGCTGTTTAATGCCGTTTTAATTTGCAATAGATGCAGTTGCACCTAATAAATTGGTCACACAGTGTAACAGAGCAGCAAAAAGCAATAATGACATACACTGGGTCACCTGCATTGGACAACTGATGGATTAACCATCATTAAATGAGGAGGAGGTGAAATAAACAATTTGTGCTTGAAAAAAGAAGTCCAAAACATATTCTATCACTTTGTCATCTTCCCCATTTAAATGCCAGACGCAAATCAGATGGCTGTGTTTCGTACAATTTAGTTTGCCATTTGTTGCTAATTAATCCAAATGTGCCCCGCTACCTGATGATCAAAACAAAACAGATTGCCAAGATCAGGTGGCTTCTATTTATCAACACCATTAAACTGCAATCTGCATGGTGAGAGTGATGACTTGCATTGTAAGTAGCGCACAACGTTTGACTGTAAACCGAAACAATGCTTTAGCAAAATCACAACTGGAATTACCGATGAAAATATCGATAAATCATTCATATAATTACGCATTGATTAATAAAGGCCTAGCTGGTTCATTCTTGGATATCCAGCTGCAGCACATCTGTTCATCCTCCTGAATATGAAAGTATTTTCTTAGTGCTCATAATCATCTACTGCTCTAGTCCTCTTCACTGGAATTGGATTGGACCCATTTCTATTCAAGTTCTCAAATATGTACTATGGCATTTTTATCAGATAAAAAATAAATGATTTGTATTTCTGCTGAAAATTAAATGTAAGGTGGGAATAATTCACAAATAAACTTTTATGCACAAATATGCACACATCTTGAAATTGGCTAATTAAAAGTACTCAAAACTTTAAGCAGTGGTCTGTTTGAATAAATAATGTCATAGTGTGTGTGAAATGATAATTAACTATGAAGTGCCCTTACATTGAGTGCATCCTTAGTAGATCAGCTTGGACATAAAAAAATGCAGGTTAAATCCAGTTTGCACACGTTTTTACACACACAACGGTTAAGAAAAGGCCTAGGCTCTTACTCTGTAAGGGAGCTGGGGGAAATCATGAGTCATCCCAAAGGACACAAGTCGAGTCAGCATTGGTTGGGGCTGAACACTTCAAGTTTGAGATAATTGGAAAATGTATGGGGCTGTGGAGGTGAAAAGAAGTAAGCTTACCAGACCTCTCGTACCAGCTCCTCTGCTCTATACTACTGGCATAACACCCCGAATCCCAGAGCAAACTGTTGCCAGTCAGGCTGCATGAGAAATAAACAAGATCGAGAAGGAAAAAATTATAAAAAAAATGTAAAACTCCCTCTGATATATAACTCTCCTGTAAACATTTGATCTGTTTAATCTCTCCACTCTTTTAATTACAGAATCAACTGTCCAAAACACCTCTACAACAACCTTCATATCGCTGTAAATACCACTGCCCTTAAACCTGCAGTTCCTAGCAGACTTTGTAGAAAATAATTATAATATCCATAAGTACTTTTAATTTAGTGCATAATAGCTGAAAACATTTTTTTGAATTATTTTTTTTTCTTAGAAAGGGTCTCATATATGTCTATATTTCTCCTTTAAGGACCCCTCAAAAACGAGGTTGTTACATCTCAAAGGGTTATTCATTCCCGAATGAAGAATTTCCAAAATGGAGGGGGAAAAAATGAAGGGAGAGTACTTTTCATCCCGAGTTACAGAAGACAGAGCTGTTTGCATGGGTTGAATCTGAGTTGAATTAGCTGAGTGGCTCTGGCCCGACTGAGTGGTTAAAAGCCTCGACAGGGTGCTGTGACATGGCGAAAATTCCCCGGCAGGCATGGTTTAAGTAAGACATTGTCAGCTGTCATCCTAATGCTCGACACTAAATGGCCATAATGAATGACTGGATTAGTTCTGTGACGCCTGGTGAAGTGTTGCATACGTCGTGGGCTGTTTCCTTCAAACCGAAGCCAGACACAGACAGGAAGATAGTGGGCTCAAGTTGAATTTTAAACAGCGTGGGCTATACAAGTTTTTGTTTTGCTAAAGTTGCTGCTGCGAAAGCTCAAATTGGGCTGCAATGGAGTCAAAAACGGAAGCGATAAAACAGCGGAATTGCTTGGCTGAATGTGGATGGCGAATGCATGCATCTTTCTACACAAACAAGCTGGTTTACAGAGCTGTATATTAGACAGCTGCTCTTTGTAGCTCACACAGAAAAAGATAATGCAGACACTTTGCCAAAGACGAGAGATATACAAACAAGCAGATTAAGTGAAGATACACAGCTTGGCTCTGATTTTATCTGCAGCTTGACTCTACCCTGCAGAGCAAAAAAAACAACAACCTGTGATGAATAAAATGAACAAGCCATAAAAGCTTTTTAATTAGAGCTGCCTCAGTACTCCCCCAATTCCTTTATTAATTAAGTACCAATGAAGGTTGTCTGTTGGCATGGAGCATATATGCTGGGTGGGCCGGAGTCATGGGCAGCAGTGTTTTCTCTGTGCTATTCTCCTAGTTTAAATGCCGGCGGAATTAAAATGAAGCATTGCATACACACACACACACACACACACACACACACACACAACCCCAGTGGTGTGGATGCAGATAAATCGCCTTGAGATGAAAACGTTGTAAATTGCTCCCATGGCAGGGGTAGCCAGAAGAGTTTGAAGGCATCTTTTTTCATACTTGGTATAAGGGAGTGTTTAGAACATCATTGTGAGGTTAAAACCACATCAGCACTTAAAAATGGGACACCAGCCCCCTAGGTAGAGTGGGTGCTTATTATGCTTTTTAGCTACCACGTGAATACCAGAAGTGTGGCGAGAGGGAGAGAAAGAGAGAGAGAGAGAGAGAGAGAGAGAGAGAGAGAGAGAGAAACATGCAGAAATAGCATGCATGGGTACACATACACTGCAGTGGTGACAAAGTCTGGGGACAAAGTCAGGGGCCACAAAAACAGCCATGAGCACGGTTTGTGCCATGTCACAAGCTCTTTCTCTCTCTTTCCCGTTTTCTTCCCCCATTCCTTTGCTCCTCCCGAAATCCCCTCACAACAATGCAGCCTCGTTCGTAGCGGGAGCACACCACTGAGACACTTTTCAGAGATGACGATCGGCATGAACGTCAAAATGGAACATTTCACCTCAGGCTCAGGCCCTGTACTTAAAGAGAGGACCAACCACCAGCAAGCCAGTGACATCGAAAAGAACTGAAAGAAGAGGGTGGAGGGTATAGTGTGCAACCACGACACACGTTTGTGAAGCACAGCAGCAGTGCTGAGGCAAAATGGTAGACACTTTTTGAGACATGTTAAGATAAAGCATCTAATTCATCGACGTGTGTGTGGTTTTGATCTTAACAGTGAAAGCATTTCTCTTTTTGTCACTGACCTTCCCACAAATCCCAGTTGACCCATTGTGTGAGTGAGTGTGTGTGTGTGTGTTGTACCGACGTGTATACGTATGTGGATGTATGCAGGTGTCTGTTAGTGTGTATTCCCTCCGTGTGTGAGCCGGTATCCACGGTGATGGATTAGGGCCGAAACTAATGGGCTCGTCCACCTGTGAAATGAGAACCAGGGGAGAGGGGACAGGCAGAGCAAGGGCCCCATCACACTCGCATCAGACACAACCTGACACTTTATGGTTTGATGGTAAACACACACAGACAAGCACGCACACACACACACACACACACACACACACACACAAACACACACACAAACACATATTCCTACTCCGCCCCCCGCTTTCTCCCTTTCTCTTTCTTAGAAACTCTTTGCACGAAACAGACCTGACAGCCACACAATTCCGAGAGCCGCTTGTGGAGCGAGACACGTCTGACCACATGCATCGTCTAAAAAGGGAGGCCGTGAATGATGTGAACGCGAAAAATGTGGCACAGCAAATACTTCTGGAGAGAGATTTTTGAAAGTTTAACAAAGAAAGTTTACGCAATAGAACAGCATGGTTTACTGTGGCATGACTGATGTGTCCCTATCTCCTCTTTTCAGACAAGTGAAAGACTTTGTATTGTGTTTGTGTGAAGTGCTTTGGGTTTACAGATAAAACATGGGGTTTGGATTTAATACTGAACAGAATTGAATTTCTCTAATTGTTGGAGTCGTACATCATTCCATCAAACTCGGGAAGATACATGAATTGTTACCCATATTAAATTTCTCATTTACACAGTACATTTCTCGGTTTAAACTTTGAACCAAGCTGTAGCGTTAAGGACGTATCAGTGATCAATTACTCAGCTATTACAAGACAATGTCAATCAATGGACTAAAACCTTTATTTATCAAGTGAAAATGTCAAACGTTATGCTAGTTCTTTTGCATGTCATTGCAAATAATTATTTTGACTGTTCGGTCGGACCCATATATAGTAAATTAAAATGGATGTAGCCTAGGCTGACCTCAGTTATTCACACGACATCCAATAATCCTGGTTTATGCGCGTCGCTATCTTGTGAGATTTTTACTCCGGCTCACTCCTCTTGCCGAAAAAGGGAATAGACTTCACGTCGGGGGGGAGGGAGATAAGCCCATCGAGCTCCCGTATATCTCCGAGGCAAAGTGAGGGACAACGGGCGGGGAGCTGTCACTCAAGAGATCACGCCAATCAGCGGCGGCTCGCCCATAGAGGGCGATAGGGCGACGCTCTCCTTGAGCCAAACCAGCAAAAAACAAAAATATAATAATGATAATAATAATGATGAAAAATATTTTTTTTTGTATTTATAATCATAATTTATTATTTCAATACAGTTTTTACCTGCGTCTAAGTCTGAATATCATTGTACAATCAGCGTCTGTGTTCTGTACCGTCACTCTGGGGCGATTTCGGGCTGGTTGAAAATCGCCCCCAGCGCTCTCATAGACATCAATATAAAACTTATTTTTTTCAAACTGCAGGCTTCGCAATACAATCTCTATGGGTTCCGGGGGTGATCACCCTAACGTGTTGTCGTCATACGTACAGTAAACAATGAATCAATTACAGTGACTGATACAGTCACATGTCTGGTATGCAGCCCAAAGCGGTCATATTCAAGATCAACACAACTTTATATCAACTCAGGCTAGGCTGGCAAGCTACTTGATCATGTCATTAAAAGGACTAGGTCCTTCCCAGACAAAATGTAACCATCAAGCAAGTATCTACCAAGATGGATTGGGGGATCGTATAAACGCGGATTTTCACGGTGCTCGTTTGAACGGAGAACGAGGCTAGCAGGATGCTAAGGCGCTAACACTCTGTTCTGCTGCCACTGCATGATGATGATGGACTGTATACTGGCTTTTTATCCATCCTGATGGCAGCACAGACACCGCATGGATAACTTCGGGTGTCACCCCTATGCATCATCTCTCAGAAAAGGTAAAACAAACATTAAACATCAATCTGCATATGGACGAGCCAGCGCCGTTCAACAGCTGATCCATAGACTGTTTACTCTGACAGCTGCTATCACCGTCCAACATAAACCTAGCTACCAAGTGCTGTAGACAGTAGTATCCCAAACCAATGTGATGATTAGCACTGTTAATGTTGCACATATGCTATGCCAGCATCCATTTTTGTTTAATCAGAACACAACTGTCAAGTCAATCAGATTATTGTGATTAATTGTAGAGCAGGTCTCTTCACTTTTAAAGGAAGCCTATCTGAGGAGCACACTGGTAGATGACAAGTTATCTTTGATGGCCACAGTCGGATAAGTAAATCATTTTAGAGCTAAAATAATTTTATTCAAGAAATTAACTAACTTAATGTCCAAAAATACTGTACAGTACAATGCTTGTCTAATGTTGCCAGAGTGGTTATGCCAGATGAACAGGAAAAACAAACTGTTAAATGCAATATGACATTGTCATATTAGCTATCTGATTTAGGTTAATTTTGGGTCATTTTACCCATCATGGCAACAATTGCCCCCCCTGAGAGTATTGTCAGGAGCCGCTACATTTTAACCTCCAAAAAGAATAAAAACTAGCCTGCTAGAAAAAAATTCACCCCCCTCAGTGTTGTCATGGAGATATGACCTAAACATACAGACTAGAATGTTTTTTTGGACCAGGCTGTAAATAGAAAACGGCCTGTTTAACAAGTGAGTCAAAGAAAAGTTGCTCGGTCTTGATACCACCCCCAGTGGCCACCGGAAGGTACTACAATGTGTGTCACTTCCTTATTGGATGCTGGTAAAAATCGCTGAACCACAGCAAATTCTACCAGCACACAATGTGACACAATATGCAGTTCATCGAGTGGCCACAGGTTTCATAATGAGCAATTTTTCATTGACCTCCATGTTAAATATGCCGTTTTCACAGCATTATTAAACCTGTTTAAGGCCTGGTACAAAAAAAAACATTCTAGTCTGTATGTTTAGGTCATATATCCATGACAACACTGAGGGGGGTGAATTTGGTGTTCCAGGCTAGTTTTTATTCTATTGGAGGTTAAAACATATGAATAATAAGGGGCGATGAATACCAAGGTATATGAATACCTTGAGTGACAGGTAGCCGCTTGCCCTCACTTCGCCTCGGAGGTATACGTCAGCTAGATGGGCGTATCTCCCTCCCCAAAGGTCACATCAATGCCCTTTTTTGGTAAGAGGAAATGAGGCAAACTCTGACAAGATGGTGACGCGCATAGGAGAAGACGATTGGATGCAGTTGAAATAACTGAAATCAGCCCGGATGCTACATACATTTAATATACTATCTATGACTAAAACCTTTATTTATCAAGTAAAAATGGCAAACATTATGCTAGTTCTTTAGCATGCCATTGCAAGTAAATATTTTGACTGTTCTCTCGGACACAATGTCATATGAATGCATTGAATAGTTATTGCGATTGCGTCTGTCCAATTGACCCAAGGGCATCACCATCCACGGAGCCATGCATTCGCTTTTATGTGTACACCACTTACACGTTGGTGAGAAACAGGGAACATCCTGAGTTTAATGAATTTGAAACAGAGCGTATGATCTGCCAAAAGATTTGCAGCCGCACCCCACACAAACACACTACCTCATGTTGTGTGACTTAAGCACAAGGAACAGCAGGCGATGAATACAACCGCTGCATTTCTCCTGAGGTACACAAATAAATAAAAAATATATCAAATTTAACGCTCGTCTCTTTCGCATGCATGAAGAAGATGGTGCCTGGTGAGTATGCGACTGAATATACAGCTCAAAGTGCACTCCTAAACATCTGAATGACTGTTTCCTTTCATCAGTCAAAAAAGGCTTTACTCATGTGCTTATTAAAAAGAAGAGCCTGAAGGGGGTTCCAGATTTTAGTTTTTTATGATTACTTTTCTGAAGTAGAGAGGGATGTCTGGGACAGGTTTAGCAGAGTCCATCTGTTCGCTGTCAGGTGTGCGTGCTGGCTCCTCCGTGCGTGTGTGTAGGTGGGAGTGTGTGTGTGTGTTTTATCTACAATATGTGTGCAACCCGTTGCAGATGTCCAAAAGCTACTTAAGGGCGATAATTTCCCTCTGATTACTCTAATGCGCTACAGTGCTGCCGTCATGTCTGTGATTTCTCCATTGCTTGGCAGGACCACACACACACACCCTCCATATGCTTGCTGACTGTCAGGAACAAAGACACACACTTAGCAGTGAAAAAGCATGAAGAGATGAAAAAGGGAATTGAGAGGGCGGGAGTGTGGGAGAGACTGAGAAGAGCAAGAAAATTGTCTCCACTTAGTAATTTGCGCACACTTTATCGAAATACTCCCTTGACAATGCTCCACATTCTTCGCCGTGCCTCATTGTGTTCCGCGTTGCAAAACCATAGCTGATAAACAAGGGGTGACAAATTATGGAGTCAGAAACTTTTTGAAACAATTGAGAGTCCGGGATGACTGAGCGGGTGTATCAATAAATCATATGTGTTCATACATTAGTAAGGAGGGGAGCTGATGAGGTAGGGGTAGGCCACTGCCGTTGACAGATCTCAAACATCAATATTTAATAGCATTAACAGCTATGATGCCCCCCCCCCCCATTCACTGGCTTCAGACTGTTAATGTGTGTGTGTGTGTGTGTGTGTGTGTGTGTGTGTGTGTGTGTGTGTGTGTGTGTGTGTGTGTGTGTGTGTGTGTGTGTGTGTGATAAGTATGTTTGAACAAGTATGTGCAGAAGTATGTGTGAATTTAAGAGTATACTCAAACGAATATTTACTATTTGAAGGTCTATTATTAGATTTGTCAAACACTGATCTAAGCAGAAACTCATAAAATATGTAAACGTTTACATATACATTTATATACACCTTTAAGCAAAGCTCCTCTGAGGCTTTCACACAAAAAGAGATCCCTCAAAGCATCGTTATTTCAAAGGTTGTCAATCTATTCATTTTCAACTGAGTGGCAGCACATTTACAGTATGGTAACTAGTCAGGAGTATGAATTTGGGCCAATTTGTAATGAGAATCCGCTCCACTTTGCAGCACTTTGGCTAATTTTCGGCTAGTGCCAACCCGTTAAAAAAGTGGTTCACAATCGACCTGTTTTTAGTGAAGTATATACACGTTTTCAACTTTATGTAGATGCACTGACCCATCATAAATCATTGCTTGTAAAAACCTACCTAGTTTAAATTTGCTGATATATATTATCAGCGGATTTAGTCATTTTATACACGCATAATGTAAAGTGTACTAGCAAACATATATATTTACCACTGTAGCCAATGTTTTTTTTGTCAAAAGTTTACAAAGTGTTTACTTCTAGTCTTACTGTCCTCCCCCTGTTTCACTGAATATCTGGTATCCCATAGCTGCTATTGCCTCAAGGTCACAGTGCAACTAACAGACACCTCAGGGAGATGCAGCATGGCAGGTGAGTTTCCGGGCCTGTTACCTCTTGTGGTAGACAAAACGGGAGACACATAAATAAAGTCATGATCCGAAATAAATGCAATTTCTGGTCAATTGGGACCCAAAGGAATAGTTTACTCCCGCTGTAGTTATTAGCATGCTATTTAGCCTGGGTGTCCAGATGTCATGAACGCTCCTGTATAAGCTGATGAATTCTCTCTTTCCCCTTGAGCACCAGGATTCTTTTAACAATGTCACTTTCATATTCATGAGATAACATTTAGAGCTCCAGTGTTTTTTTTTTAATGCGCGTTGAGTGAAAAAAAGAAAATAACCAAAAAAAAGTTTGCATGCACAGGAGACAGACACTGTGTATTGTCTCTGGTGTGCCGACCTTGCCTCAATGTTGACTGTAGCTGAGGAAAGAAATCCCTGCAGTCAGAATTTTCGTTGCTCCATAATAGTGCAGCTGTGACCGATATGAGTGGCAGTGGCATACTAACCATTAGGTCAATACGGAGTAAGGCTGGAGAGAAAGGGATAAAGAGGAACAGATCTGTTTAGAAATAATAGGAAAAAGATGGGGCCAATAAAGGAATGGCTGCCCACTAAAGCTCAGGTAACGTTTAATTTGTAGTTCATCAAAAGTAACTGTCCACTGCAGAGTCAGTCACTGAGCAATTGGTTCAAATTTACTCCTGCTACTGTTTCTCTCCTTCTCTGGTAAAAATGACTCATGTCTCAGATAATCGCTCTCTTTTCTTGTGTCACTCCGTAGCTTTACTGCTCAAGGCTGACAAGCTTTGTCTTCCTCCACTTACTCAAAAGCTGTCAGAAGCGTCATGCAGTACTATGTGTCGAGGTTTGTGTTCTTTTTATTCACCTTTCCAAAAGCAAAATCACAAAGTTATAGAATGGAAACTGTTGGTTAGCTCCCTGACTGTGTTACCTTGCTTGGTTTACTGGCTTTGTACATTGGTTGGTAGGATAGCCTAGAGGAAAGAGGGACCGACCAGTAACCACAAGGTCGCTGATTCGATTCCCGGCACCTGGCAGACAGGAGGGTGCTCATTGTAACATAGTGGTGGCTGGTAATACATCTATGGTGCCCACCATATCTACCATTGTCTCATTGAGCAAGACACTTATACCCTGGGCTGTTCCAGGGGCACCGCAACATACAGTAGCTGACCCTGCGCGCTGACCCCATCTGAGGAATTGCATATGTGGGGTGTGGGAGGGGATGTGCGAAAAGACACATTTCAGTAACCTTGAGTGTGAATAACCCTTTGTGAATCTACATGTGTGCTAATTGACAAATAAAATAAACTTAACTTCATCTTTGAAGCCGCCATATTTAACGTAGGTTATTGTTAAATCCGCTTTACTTTTGTACAAAGTTACATAAACATCACTGGATTTTTAGTGTTTAATCTGTCGCCCTTATCACTATAATCTGCATGTGCTATGGGAGAACGGAAAGGTAACTGTGACAGTCATGTGGTAAACAAACCAAGAGCTTTGCAACCAATCATGTTCAAAGTATGTTTACATATATGGTTTTATTGTTGTGTCTGCTCTCAGTGATTATGTAAGCATCCAACGCACAGGCCAGACACACTCTACACATCTTGCCAGCCACCAAAGATTCCTCTCTTACATCTCTGGCTCGTTGTGACCTTGCAAGTATTAATTATTCACATTGTATGAATATAGCCGCACTGGAACATTTTCCTTCATTAATTCCAATATGTTCAGTGCTGTGGGCCTGACAACTCATTCACACTCTCGACGCTTCACACTCGCCAATGAAATTACATTGTCATGTTGCACCTTTCTCGCTCTAGCTTTCTTTCTTTTGAGGGCTAAAATAACGGCACCTTTTCTCACACAACCAGAACTATCTGTGCCTTCTCTTGCACACCCTCTCCTTTCTCAACGCTATCAATTCTCATCAAACGCTTCATGATCCTAAGTGTCCATTACTTTTTAGGTGACTGGTGGACCAGTTGCCAAATTTCCCATTACGCTTGTCTTACTCATCTAACAAGCCTCATATTCACTCAATACGCTCTTTCCCCTCAGGCTGAGTATCCCTCAATATCAGAGAAAGCACAGTGTGTATAGTACGGAATGCTTATCCAAAAACCCTAAAAAAACTTGAATACAATAAGCTCACGGTGAAATCATAAACCATTTCAGGCTCAGCAAACCAAGCAATCAAAACGTTTAGAGAACCCTTTCAGGGGTGACACAAAGTTCCCAAGGAATTTGAATAAAGTTTTACAGTATGTTCTCACGGTTGTGGGGAGCTCGGTGTATAATTAAACCTTGTTTCACACTTTTTAAAACTTCACATTAGCACATTGTAAAATGCATATTCAGCGTGCATCACCTGCTGGGACTGGTTGGCAGCAAACAAGGAATCTTCTCTTCATTAGCCGAGAGACACTTAGTCAGTTGATGGTACTGTATCTGCATATCATTGTTCTTGAGGTTTTAGCATAATGTTAATGTCGGGTCAGGGTGAACTGTGCAACTGACATGCAAATGTTGGAACAGATTAAGCGTTTAACCTCTTGATGCTCTTGCATTTTAATATACAGATGAATAAATTAGACAAGATGGTTCAATGAAGTTTGGCTCCCCTACACAATTTATTATCGTAAAAGTGAAAACTGTAGCTTTTTCCTCATGTTTCATGTTCTTAGTCAGAGTGTGACCTTCCAACACTGACCTGCTTAAAAGATAAAATGTTCCCACTACAACCTCAATCAAAGGGAGGTTCAACGCTGTTAGGTTTTATGATTGATTTTGTTCAGTAGCCGTCTAACACAACTGTTGACAGTTTGGCCAAAGATAGTTTGTTAAAGAGAAAGAGAGGTTGTCACTATACTATGTAGATATTTAACTGAATGGGAGCTGTCAGACATGGCTTACCATTTTGTCATTATTACCATGAAACGACAGTGACATTGCAGTTACCACTAAATATATACCATGTTCCAAATTATTATGCATATTGGATTGAAGTGTCATAAACATTTAATGTTTTGTTTTTCAATTAAACTCATGTATGATATTGTGTCTCAGGACGCCTTGGATCATTGAAATCAATCTCATACACCTGTGATAATTAGTTTGCCATGTGAGCCCAATCAAAGGAAAAACTACTTAAGAAGGACGTTCCACATTATTAAGCAAGCCACATGTGTCAAGCAATATGGGAAAGAAAAAGGATCTCTTTGCTGCTGAAAAGCGTCAAATAGTGCAATACCTTGGACAAGGTATGAAAACATTAGATATTTCAAAGAAACTGAAGCGTGATCATCGTACTGTGAAGAGTTTTGTGGCTGATTCAGAGCACAGAGGGGTTTGTGCAGATAAAGGCATAATGAGGAAGATTTCTGCCAGACAAATTCATTGGATCAGGAGAGCAGCTGCTAAAATGCCATTACAAAGCAGCAGACAGGTATTTGAAGCCGCTGGTGCCGCTGGAGTCCCGCAAACCTTAAGGTGTAGGATCCTCCAGAGGTTTGCAGTTGTGCATAAACCTATTATTCGGCCACCCCTAAACAATGCTCACAAGCAGAAACAGTTGCACTGGGCTCAGAAATACATGAAGACTAATTTTTCAAACAGTCTTGTTTACTGATGAGTGCTGTGCAGCCCTGGATGGTCCAGATGGATGGAGTAGTGGATGGTTGGTGAATGGCCACCATGTCCCAACAAGGCAGCGATATCAGCAAGGAGGTGGCAGAGTCATGTTTTGGGCTGGAATCATGGGGAGAGAGCTGGTAGGCTCCTTTAGGGTCCCTGACGGTGTGAAAATGACCTTGGCAAAGTATGTTGAGTTTCTGACTGACCACTTTCTTCCGTGGTACAAGAAGAAGAACCGTGCCTTCCGTAGTAAAATCATCTTCATGAATGTCAATGCACCATCTCATGCAGCAAAGAATACCTCTGTGTCATTGGCTGCTATGGGCATAAAAGGAGAGAACCTCATGGTATGGCCCCAATCTTCCACTGACCTCAACCCATCCTCGAGCAAAAGATCTATGAGGTTGGGAGGCAGTTCACATCAAAACAGCAGTTACGGGAGGCTATTCTGGCATCCTGCAAAGATATTCAAGCAGAAACTCTCCAAAAACTCACAAGTTCAATGGATGCAAGAATTGTGAAGGTGATATCAAAGAGGGGGTCCTATGTTGACATGTAACTTGGCCTGTTAAGATGTTTTTGATTGAAATAGCTTTTGATTTCACTAAATATGACCTCCACATTCTGCAAATTCAACAAATGACCATTTTTAGTTCTTGACAACCTATAAAATGTTTTGAAACTCTGTTGTGCATAATAATTTGGAAAGGTGCATTTTGAGTTTTTAATTTTTGAAAAAAATACTGTTATCATTGGGGGTTTGTTCAATACAATTTGAATCATACTCTAACGGTTGATGACTTGAAAATTATACTGACTGTCATTTGCATCGACTATTTAGGAAAATCTGAGAAAAATATCATTTGCATAATAACTTGGAACGCACTGTAATGCTGCATTTGAATTTAATGTTAAGAACATTGTAAATGTAATGTTCTGTACCACAATAATGTAGGTATTATTAATACATCTACCCTATAGCAAATTGTTCGTTGTAGATACAGATGGGCAGGACTTGAAGCATAATACTGGTTCGTTGGAGACAACAAGGTGTTCCTGTTTTTGTTTGCCCTACTTCTACAACTTTATGATGTTGTTTCATTTTCCCTAAAATTCTCAATCATTTAATGTTATCAAAACCACAATTGGTTATTTGGAACAATATATCATGTGTAATATCAATCCTTTTTATATCATTGTGTGGCATTCAACGGGTGTACTGTTGTCATAGTATTGCTCGTTGTTCCCCTGTTGAACAAAGCAAAATAACTGATGAGACCATTTATTTCTTAATATAATGTAGACTTTCAGGAGACATTACTCCCAGGCGCTTATGCCCATACACACTTTTGATCTCTCGTGCGCTTAGGCGTACACACCCACAAACTCATACCAGTATATGACATTGTAATTGGAAGATTGGCTAAGGAATATATGGAAGTGGAAATACGGGGGTGTATTAGTGTATCCTTTATAATATATATCAAGAATAAAAAGGGGAATTAAGCCTAGGCCTTGCTACTGACAGAGCATTAGAATAATCCCTGCTACTTAGGACAACAGTCAGATACTAAATACACCAAATCCACTTCCTTGCTCGCCCAGCAAAAGCAAACTAATGAACGAGGCGACTCTGCATATTCACCATTATAATGGAACTCAGACAGAGAACATTTATTTTTATGAAGCGCCATAAAGCACTGTGGCAGCGTCCGCATGCCTTGCCAAACAAACAACAATGGAAAAGAGGCACACAAGCAAGCACAACCCTAACCCTTTTTTTAAGTCCCATCCTTTGAATCCTGATAAGGCTGAGGACATTAGTTTTCCGAGTTGTTAAACTTAAAACACAATGCTGGTGCGAGAGAAAGTAAGCCACTTAACAGGGTGCAAAACATGGGAGAGAAATGGATGCGGCAAGAAGAAAGATGAACGCTAAAGCACCCCCATCAACAACGATGGTGACCACCTTACCCAAGAGGTACATGTATCAACCTCCCTGCAATTTCATACCACATTCTTCATTCTAATTTGCAGACCCTTCAATATCCACCTCTGATAGGGGGCTGGTTGAAATCGATTCGCCGAGATCGAGGGGTTATTGAGAAATTTCCACAATGACCTTCCAATTCGGAGGAAATGAATATAGTATGTCCCAGTTATTTTTTTTAAGGCACTCAAGAATGAAGCAAGGTCACAAAGGCAGAGATTGAATATCAAACCCAGGCGGCTAACTGGAGATATGTACACACTGTTACATGGTTATATCAATATTGTCATCTGTAATTGGTGTAACCTTATGGATCGCATGTCAGTTAGAGGGGTTGTTGGCGCTATATTATCTGTTAGTAAAGTGATGGGTAATGATCCGTGATGACAGTGTCTATGGTCATGGGGAGAGGAAATTCTAACAGGAGGCAAACAGGAACTGTATTGCTTCACTCAGTCGATTGTGATCCTCTGTGAGAGGTTCCTGCTGCCAGTTATGGTCTTTTGCTGCATACTTTTAAGCAGGGAAACAGGCATGCCATGTTTTTGATGCTCTGGCACTGCAAATCGAAGGATTTTTCTTTCAACTTGTTTTTCTGGGCCAATAAACAAATTGAAAATAAAGATTAGCCCTTTAACACCAATCCCCTAGAGACACTGTATTGCTGAGCTCTCACATATTTACTCAGTTGTGCCCTGTGCCTGGATTGATTGTGTGGGATTTCAAGATTTTTATTGTAATTCGAGTATGGATTCATTTATGTTTACGAGTTGACACAGCAGAGTTAGAGGAGAAAATAAGATTTGTAATGCCAAATCAATATTCAAATAGAACAAAAACTTCTCCCTTGGGTAAAGTAAGAAATATGTGAGTGTTTATTCCCCATTGAAGAAAAGAAAAAAGTAGTGATAGACCATAAAACCAGCACAAATTAAAACACTCAAAAATTACTAGATTGCCTCATATACATATTATTATTATTATTATTATTATTATATACATATTATTTTCAAAGAAATAGCTACAAGTCAAATAACTTCTTCCAAATAAAACGTAAAGCCTAACTAACATACACACAGCATGAATCACATGTGGTCGTAAACTAATCAATGTGTAGTTTTCCAGTGATAGTGTAGCATTATTTTAGTTGTACCATTGTGAACGACCATATTACTTTTATATTCTTGGTTATTCTGTAGCATTTCCAAGCAGAAAAGATGAAATTATCCTGGAAAATCCTTCTATTTGTAATCATCCCAAATTGCCAGATTGGGGCTTTGCAACAAGAATCGTTTTCAACCAACTTTATACATGAATGCACACTTTGAGGAGTTTCTTGTTCCTCAATTACGCATTTAAGACCTGGAATATGTCTACTAGATAGTACTAGAAGACTGCTAAAGTTCAATACATAAATAGTATCTCACAGGAAAAAAAAGACAAAATAGATTGGTCGGATTTATGGACACCACCTTGGGCTCAGGGAACTTGCGATTGGCATTCATCACTATTTTATAGACCAAACGATTTATAGATTCACAGCACAAGAATGGACTGCAATGATAAGACAACAGCCCGCCCAATTGAGAACAATCAACTGGGGCAGATACACAGGTATGAAATATGACCAACACGTATTGTCTCACACACGGAAACAAACATACCACCCACATTGGTTTCCCACAATGGATCATACACACACACACACGTTCACAAACAAACACACATACATATGGAGTTGTTCTTTTATAATGGTTTTGTGTCAGTGTATAACGGATGTGTCCTTACAGTGCCATTTATTCCCATCTCCAGCTAGCCTGTGCCTGTCCAAACAACAGCATGAAACAAAGGATAGAAAACAACAGAGGGGAGACAAACACATCAATCTGCCACCAAACCACACACACAATCCCATCAAAGACACACAAATGCACCACACAGATATATAGCCTAATAGAAAGACTGGAGACACAGTTATTGAAGATTGTAACTCATACATAGTCATGGGCTGATATGTGCGAAAGGATATGCGAATAGCGAAAATGCTTAACACTTTTCACAGACAGCCCGAGGAACCCCCTACGATCAGTTTATGTATGAACACACCCAAACAGACAAGGATAACGCACACACACACACACAGTTACACGCTGTGCACAAACATCGTTCATTTTTTTCTTGAGGTGAGGGGGAAGAAGCGATAGCACAAGCAAACAGGGCACACAGATCAATCAGCTGTCGGTGCGCTGTGTCTCTAATGTGGAGTGAGCCCCTTTGGAGATGAAGTAAGTCTGATACAGGGAGAGGGGATCTTTGAATGGAGCCCTATCTTAATAGGGCTCTGCACTGCGAGCGGAATGGGCTGCAGTGTCGCGCCAGCCTCAGGGGTCAAAGCGTTGGATATTTGATATAAGGAGGGCATGCTGATGTTTTGCTTGAGGATGCTCCAAAGGTTCTCAATAGGGTTGAGGTCAGGGGAAGATGGGGCCACACCATGAGGTTCTCTCCTTTTATGCCCATAGCAGCCAATGACACAGAGGTATTCTTTGCAGCATGAGATGGTGCATTGTCATGCATGCAGATGATTGTACTATGGAAGGCACGGTTCTTCTTTTTGTACCACGGAAGAAAGTGGTCAGTAAGAAACTTTACATACTTTGCCGAGGTCATTTTCACACCGTCAGGGACCCTAAAGGGGCCTACCAGCTCTCTCCCCATGATTCCAGCCCAAAACATGACTCTGCCACCTCCTGTCTGCGGTGGCAGCCTTGTTGGGACATGGTGGCCATTCACCAACCATCCACTACTCCATCCATCTGGACCACCCAGGGTTGCACGGCACTCATCAGTAAACAAGATTGTTTGAAAATGTTGTCTTCATGTATTTCTGAGCCCAGAGCAACCATTTCTGCTTGTGAGCATTGTTTAGGGGTGGCCGAATAATAGGTTTATGCACAACTGCAAACCTCTGGAGGATCCTACACCTTGAGGTTTGCGGGACTCCAGCGGCACCAGCGGCTTCAAATACCTGTCTGCTGCTTTGTGATGGCATTTTAGCAGCTGCTCTCCTAATCCGATGAATTTGTCTGGCAGAAATCTTCCTCATTATGCCTTTATCTGCACAAACCCGTCTGTGCTCTGAATCAGCCACAAATCTCTTCACAGTACGATGATCACGCTTAAGTTTCCGTGAAATATCTAATGTTGTCATACCTTATCCAAGGTATTGCACTATTTGACGCTTTTCGGCAGCAGAGAGATCCTTTTTCTTTCCCATATTGCTTGAAACATGTGGCCTTCTTAATAATGTGGAACGTCCTTCTTAAGTAGTTTTGATTGGGCTCACATGGCAAACTAATTATCACAGGTGTATGAGATTAATTTCAATGATCCAAGGCATCCTGAGACACAATATCATACATGAGTTTAATTGAAAATAAAAAATTAAAAGTTTATGACACTTCAATCCAATTTGCATAATAATTTGGAACACGGTGTATGGCTAACGTGAAGAAGAAGCTTGTGCTAAACCCCTGCTTGGCGTATGTGCAGCAGCCATTGATTAAAATGCCCTTGTTAGCATGTAGGGATATGTGTCATGTGTTGCTTCTGTGTCATTGATAAGGGCTTTGTAGTCACGCTCGCTGAAGGATTGCGGCTAATTAAAAACCAGTGACATCCTGATTCCAGGAACAAAGGCATCGGTCCCTCTGTCACAGATTTACATACACATTAATTGTAGTTCTTCTTTTCATCTTGAAGTTTAGTACGGTGAGGCTTACACACTTAAGGAGTGCATGGAAGTTTCCTCAGAAAGCTGGATTAAAAAACAGAAGTCTGAATCTGCTTTAAATCCTCCCTGTACACTCCAACTATATATTATAACAAACTGTGTTTTACAATATAAATTTCACATGAGTGAATAGTTTTATAATATAGGGGAGAACGGGGTAATCTGAGCCACTTTTTACATCTGCTCCCCTCTAAGCGAGCTAAAATGATTTATCACTCAAAGTAACACATTTCCCATTAATTCAAGATGTTTCCTAGAAATGGGCATTAGCAGAATTTTTTCAAGACAAAGGGCAGTGAAAATATGATGAAAAAAGTTGTCATGTGGCTCACTTTACCCCAGCTGTGGGGTAAACTGAGACAGACCAGAAAAATCAAGGGGTAAACTGATCCACTTAATTGTTTCACTCTGAAACTACCATAACAACACATATTGTAACAGTTAGAATCCTGAAAGCTAGCCACACATTCCAGAACTAATGTTGGACTCGTAAAATAATGATGGGGTTTGGTCAATTAAGCAAAGCAATTTTTCTAAACACTTGAAAGTAACTCTGAACAAAATCAAATACAACATATTATAATTCAAAAGGTTTTAATAAGATTCAAATGAAAGATAGAACCAATTAGATTAGAACACAGTCTGGGGGTCAGGACACAGGACCCGTAGAGCCAGCTTGTGTCTGGGGGTCAAAGCATAGGAAAATCAGAACCAGCGAGAACAGCCTGGGACTCAGAACACAAGAGAAGACCCAACTGGATTATAACATCAGCCTGTCATACTCTACAACTAGGCCTACTCTACATTCCAGCCCTGAAGGTTACAGGGAAATATGAGAAGGTGCTCTTTCCGTGTGGTTGCCCCAGGTCGTCTTCCTGGTGTATTTCCTTGGCATGATGGCTTTTCTACAATGTGTATGACATTAACATAAAACACATGTTATGTAATATTACATTAAAATATGTTTAAGACTAAACGTAAAGGTCACATATTATGCTAAATACACTTTTTAAATGTGTTCTAACATATCCATGGGTCCACGGTGTGCCTAGAGACTGCCATAATATTTAAAAAAATAACAATCTCTCCTGTTCTCACTCTCCCCCTTTCTGAAACCCCCACCCCTCCCCCCCAATATACTCCAGTCAGAATGTTCCCCTTTTCTGACCTCACAAACTGGAAAGCCAGAAGCTTCCACTGTGCAGCCCACACCCCTATTTCTTATAGGTCCACGGCCCTGACAGACAGAGGGCGAGGCATATGTGGCTTCGCTTCCGGACAGGGGGCGGAGGCAGCTCAAAGATTGTATATGGGAGCTGCAGCTCTTTTAAAAAATGAGGCCATTGTGAGATTAGCTGAACATCAGCATAGTAGGGGAGAGTGGCCTAAGTTGTGCAACTTTTCACTCAACATGACTTTAAAGTAAGGCCTTGACAGTAAAGTCTCCAACTCAAATATGTACATATATTTCAGGGTGTTGTGCATCCCTGGCAATACAAACTTTGGATCTGGAATAAACTGTTGAAGAAATATAGCTTTCGGAAAAACAGTTGTCTTGATGCACAACTTGCCCCCGGTGTGGTGTAAGTTGTGCGGTTGGAGAGAATACCATGGGGTGAATTGTGCCATTGATATATATCTCATAAACTGTAATGCAAGACAAATCCATTAGACAATCACTTATTTAAGGTGTATTTAAAGTAAATATTTGACAAAGATTGAAGGACAATTTTCTTAAACAAGGCCTAGCAGATCTAATGGTTTTACCTGCAAAGCTCACAATGACAAAGTCACCATCATCATCTTTCTGGCCATCTGGGGCCGTATTCACAAAGCATTTTATCTTAGCGCTAAGAGTACTCCTAAGGAGCACTAAAAGTTCTTAGTAAGGAGTAATTTCTTAAAACCTATTCACAAAGCTGATAAGATCAACTTTTACTAAGGAATGGGAGGAACTCCTAAGCTAAGACTAGAGGGCGGTGTTGACCCTGTTGCTATGGATGATGTCATGTTCATACCTTCTATGCCCACAGTGATTGGCTGAGAGGGAATGAGAGCTAAGAGTGAGTTTATGATAGAACCACTGTGGGAGATATCCATATCGTGTCGCTGTATTAAAGTGAAGAGTTTTTATATACAATTAATGACAAGTGACACTGATTTAACATGAAACCAAGATACTGCAGGGTTTCCCACACATTCGTTCACAATTAACCTACAATAGCGCCATTTAAAATTTTACAATGATTTGAATCGGAAAAAATATCCTCATTGAACAGCTGCACGCCATGCACTCTCACTGTATTTCCCTCAACGGCGGACTATGCAGCAATAGTCAGACAGCGATAAACCAGGAAATTCACAATTTAGAAACAACAACTGGCAAAATCGTAAAGTGCATGCGGAAGGAAAAAGGCGAGACACGCAACTATACAGTAGCGGACCTGTGGAATGGAGATGGAAGCGCCACATATGGGCCTACTCTAGTAACAAATTAAACCCAAACGTGACACCAACAGTAACTTTCAGTGCATCGTAAACCCAAAGCAACTGCAGGAAAAGGAACTTAATAATTAATAAATCATTTTTATATAAATATAATAAATATAAATGTGTCTATACTTTCTAAATATAGCTTTACTAAGATCATTAAACCCTTACAGCTATTAAGGTACCTTTTGTAAAGCTCACTAGCATTAAATCTCTCCAAAATGCCATCAAATGAGTGTCTGTGATTTACTCTTAGTGACTTAGGAGTCCTCTCGAGGACTCCTAGCTTTTCATAGATTTAGGAGCTAGTTTTAGCGCTAAAATGCTTTGTGAATTACACTTATCTTAAAAAGATAGGAGTCCTAAAATTAGGAGTGAGACGCCCCTTATTTTTGAGAGTTACTCCTAAATCAGCACGTTAGGACCTACTCTTAGCCTTAAAATGTTTTGTGAATACGGCCCCTGAACTCTCATCAGTGGTGTCGTTAAGTGGAATTGAGATGTCACTCTCGTCTGAGCTACTGTAGACAATCACTTTCTTTTGGTGACCAGCGTATACAGCCATGCCACTGGCACAACTCTCAGAAATGTACTTTGCACTAGTTGCTCCGTGCTTGTGGAACCAACTGCCACCTGACAAATGTGATTCCCCTACATTTCTGCCTTTAAATCAAGGCTCAAAACCCATATATACGCCCTGGTGTTTCCTCCCCATTAACTATCTTACCTCTGCACTACTATCTGTGTTTATGTGGATGTATGGGCTTTACGTCTTTTATTTTGGTTATTGTTATTTTACCTTCATTGTTTACCCACTGAATGCACTATGTACAGCACTTTGGACAGTGCAAACTGTCATAAATGTGCTTTTATAAATACATTTTACTTACTTACTTACTTATAACTCACCCAGGCCCTTTGGCACAAATCACCCCAATCCCAGAAATTTGGATAATAAGCATGATGCAGCAATTTAGGGCTGACATCGTGCTAACTGTATAGACTCAAAATGTAGCATACCAAAGCACTAAAACATGTGTCAAATGTTTTCAAACTTGTCTATAATTGTTCAGACACAATAATCAAAAAACCTTGATCATGGAAATTTTACTTTGAAAGGCAAAACACAGTTTTTTTAGCTTAAATGTGCTTATATCTTATTCCTTGTGTCTCCCTTCTTTACAGGATGAGTCAAATGGATGGCTCTTCTTAAATATGTGGTCACATTTCCAATTTCTTCCACGGTTTTCTAGAAACAAGGGGTGGCACAACTTCCAAAATGCACAACTTAGGCCACTCTCCCCTACAATAAATTATCTGAAAGTTTTTTTCAGCAAACAATTAAAGAAAAACGTATTAGGGACCACTAAGACCATATAATATGGTGTATAATAGTACCGAAAAGTGTATAATATGGGAGCTTTAACTTGTGCCTCATGGGTGGGGAAAGTGAGACAGTGCCTCACTTTCCCCGATGCCTCAGATTCCCCGTTCTCCCCTACATATTTAACTATCAAACTGCTGCATAGCATATTAGTGAACAGACAATAATCACAGCCAACAGTCACAACATGAATATGAAGCCAAAAAAAGGGGAAAGCCACAAATCTTTGGGAGGATTTTTTTTAGAAATGCAACCATACAAACTAAACAGGGTCCTGTGCTTTCAAACATTGCTCCATAGTGCCACGAGTGGTTAACAACCCAACACCTCTAACAGAAATTCCTTTACTCACTTATGTTCACTAGAGCATTTTGTAATTAACTGGAAATGGGAATGTGTAAGGCGGTTGGAACAATGTGAGCTTCAAAAGCTAAAGAATAAAATCACAGCATTTGGTGGAGCAGATTCCCGAGTTACAGACGTTAATCAACAACCTAATCAACCTTCACAGATATATATTAAGGCCATTTTCTTCTAGTGGGGCAGTAAAAACTTTACTTACTGCCTCCTATAACAGTCAGTATGCAGGGGAAATAAGAAATAATGTTGCATAAAACAGTCAGCTGGTCTTTTAATCCGACGAGCAGGTACCCGCACTGTAGAGACATATGCTTGCCACTCTAATTAAAGCGTATGCAGTGGAGCAAGAGTTGTGCAGCCAGGCGTTTGCACAGAGGGGACTACGCCAGGTTACAGGGGTGAAAGGAGAATTTTTTTTCCATCTTCTCCGCCTTTTGCCAAAGAAGGGAAGCCGCTTATTAGAAGATACTGAGCCGTCAGCAGAATCTCACACACAGCGGGCGCACATTCTGTCGCAGCAGTTGAACAAGCCCACACTACTTTTTCATCCATACTCCTCTCTGTGTGTAACTAAGTCTAGAAACACAGTGGCACCCCTGCCTAGCTACTGTACTTATCTCTCAATGTCTTTACCTCCAACCTCCACACCTCCTGCTTTAGAACTTCAAACTGCTCGGATGTAATTAGGGGCAGGGTACAGCACACAATATTACGTCAAGCAGGGATGAGGACACATGTTGCTCAGCAAAGAAGAAGAGACTGTGATAAAAGGACTGGGAGAAAACTGCAGTGCAGTGCAACACACTGAGCAGGAGAACGCATCATCTCTACCACCTCATGCAAGACAGCAGCAATAGAATAAAATGGGACCCCCCACTAATAGGATCAGGTAGAGAACGTTGTTTTAAGATACCAAATGAATCACACAAATGGCTGCATATAATACAGAGCAATCTGAAGATAGCCATTCGGCTGTGAGCTTCATTCAATGAAGCCACAGCTCTCTCTCAGAGAAAAAAATATTACGTGATACGCACACCTTTGTAGTCACAGGTCCATTTCACTCGGGATTTCCAATGGCTTTAAAAAAAAGTAAACTTCAATGCTTCTGTTGCCAGACGAGGGAACAAAGGAGATGAGTCACTCCATCGCCATTCCTCAGTAAACAGGCTTTGTTTGATAAGGAGATACGGAGGGGCTGATGGGAATGGTATTAAATTGTATTACAGATGTGCATCTAATGTCTGTATCTGTTTACCTATTCAAGAATGTGTATTTCTTTTCTTGTTTTTTTTTTGTTTTTTTTATCAAAAGATAAGCCATCTTAAAAGGAATTGGATGAGGAGTACACCAGACAAAAAAAACTAAAACAACTTTTAATGGGACAACAATGGCCTGTACACGTTGGGATTAAAAATGAGAACAACAAATGTGATATTTATATGCAAGCGGCAGCCAATAATCTTGTCTGAAATTAAACTTAATTCAACTTGTCTACCAGACTGCAAACCTCTCTTTTAAAGCAGGGTTATGATAAAAAAGGAAAAACTATATTTGATGTGACAGTAAATGATTCATAGGTACTGCAATTGTAATGTTCAACCGTTATTTCTTGCAACAGACAGAGGTTGCCTGAAGCAACTTTAAAGGATTATGTATCACTCCATGTTTCCCATTTCCTTTTCCATTGTTACTAGTTGTAGCTGCATTGTCACGCTCAGCTCAACCTTACCAGACTCATTCATCTTCTCTGAAGTGACACTATGTGCCTTCCTTCATTCATGTTAAACACACACACACACACACGCTGACTTGTACATTTCCTGACCACACAATCTATCACAATAAATATGACGATCTAATTTTGTTTTGACAAGGTTTCTGTCTGTTAAAGCATTATTCCACTGTGCATGTGCTGAGGACATTCCTATCAGTATGCACAGTGCATTATTATTTTCTTCCTGTCAATCACCTGACACCTGCAGCCTCCCCCAAGGGAAAATACTGTACATTAGATCACTGCCGCAACCTTTTACTGTATATTGTCCATATGATGGAACATGTTAAATTAGATTAGTTTTATTGTCATTGCATATACAACACAACACAATTGTGTTGACAGAACAACTCCAACCAGCATCATTTAAATGACATGCTACAGTGTGTACTGCAGAATTACTCTAAACACAACATTTAGTGCATTGTGATATTCTTCGTAAAATGGTAGAACGTCATACATTTGACTTTAATTTTCATATTTTTTGTATACAATCCAATATACAGTATACTGAAACCTTAAAGGGCACCATTGAGTACTGGTTACTCACTGTTGTACTGTCCCATAATAAGTCAATTTTGTTTAAGAGTACTGTACCTCAGTAGGCATTTTATGCAACTCTTCTGTTAAGTTTCCCTTATGTAAAAGTAGCAATGCCACCACGTAAAATATACTCTGTTGGAGATTAAAGTCCTGCATTTAAAATATGACTTGAGTAGAGGTAGTTAGTGTTATGAGATGAATGTCCCTTTAGTATCAAAGTACTCATTATGCAGAGTGGTCCCTGTCAGGGTTATATTTAAGATACCATTACTATACTATTGATTTGTTGCTACGAATGCATCAAAGTACAAGCAGCCTTTTATATTGTGGCTGGTCAAGATACAGCTTGCCGACAGCTCATAGCTCCACCCAACTAATAGTGGTTTTTACTGTATATAGTGTGTGTCCATGGGAAATGCACCTGTTGGAAGACAAAGAAGCACTATAGAAAACATACACCTCCAACATCACCGCATCACTTGATATTGAAGAAAGACTTGAGTTTAGATTGTGTATGTAGATCCTACTAAACTCTAGCCCCTTTTACACAGAGATTGCGGCATATTGACGGAACAACATCACTCCAATATGCCGGCTTTGCTTGCTTCTGTGTTAATTACACAGAACCAAGCAACGCCGGCCTGCTGGCGCATCAGTAGCCCCTTTTACACAGCGTTCCGGAATGAAAGAGGTGCTTGTAAACAGCGTAAGGTGTGACGTAGATATTTAGCGCCGCGCCGGTCAGCTGCTTTACAACAACAACACTGGCCGGTGAATTGAGAGCAGCAGTGCAGGAGAGCAGCAGTAAGAGGGCCGTATTTTACTGTCCCCACGATGTGCCAGTTGATCTCGCTACGCGCTGAGTCCAACATCTCTGGGACTGTTAACCGAACTGACTAAATCAATCCGCTCACTGCTTCACCTCTGTGTCTGGGTTTGTGTGACATGTTGGCTGTGAGCGATTCTCTTTGTGATGGCAGTGCTCTATCATTCAGACATAGCCTACACATACACAGTGTGTGAAGTCATGTTAGCCTACTGTAGACAGAAATAAAGTGTGGATATACGCTCAGACGTAAGGATAATAATAGTGGCGGCGATCCGGTCGCAGACTAGCTTAGCATAGCAATAGCTTTCCCACTTCATTGTACAACTTTCCCCGGGCAGAACTAGACTCCTAAACTCTGCAGAATGAAGCGCGGGGGTTTGGATTGAGCAGCGGACCTTATGACCAGCTAGATTATACGCCATTCCTTTATTTGGTGATTTTTACGGGACATCAGGCCGCCGTGTCTGTGTGTGTGTGTGTGTTTGTGTGACAGGTTGGCTGTGAGCGAGTCTCTTTATGAGGGCAGAGATCTGCCAATCAGACATACACATACACACAGTGTGTGAAGTCACGTTACTGTAGGCAGAAATAAAGTGTGGATATACGCTCAGATTTAGGATAATAATAGCGGCGGCGATCCGGTCGCAGCCTAGCCTAGCTTTCCCATTGTACAGCTTTCCCCGGGCAGAAATAGACTCATACACTCTGCAAAATGAAGCGTGGGGGTTTGGATTGAGCAGCGGACCTTATGACCAGCTAGATTATACGCCGTTCCTTTTATTTGGTGATTTTTACGGGACATCAGGCCGCCGTGGTTAATGTTAAACACACGTCCTTCAACTGCTAACATGGTCGCATGTTTAGAACGTAGGCTATGGAACGTCAAACGCCCCCCTGTTCCGCATCAACAAGCTGGCCGCATTTAAACAGAGAGGCGGAACTGATTGTGTCGGGAATCTTACTACCCCCCGAGGTAGTAAAATTCCCGGAACAATCTCTCGCACCTTTCTTCCCTCGTTCCGCAACGGTCGCATTTGTACAGCAGGGTGGAGGACCGAAATTCCGGCATATTCCCGGCTTTCACTGGCTGTGTAAAAGGGGCTTCTATCTAACTAAAGTATCATGATCTACTGTATTTATTGAGTCACTTCAAAACACGAGTACCAAGTTATCTAATGTTCTTCATGACTGGTTGTTGCCAAGCTAGAGGCCTCAGCGTGCTCTTATTTTCCTCAAGGCTTCCATGATGCTTTGCCAGCACTGACTTATGGGCCAAACATCCTGTGAGCCCCCTACCCACCCCCCGGTCAGGGCTGCTTATTCATGCACTCAGTGGGGAATTGCTGATCACTGGGGCTGATTTAGTAGCCCATACCTTTGGGTGTTAGAGTTCAGCATCACATCATTACTTTTTAACTCCTTACATTGATTTGTTTAGTGGGGTAACAGGCCTTGTTGTTGTACGCAAGAGGATAAAATAAACACCAGGAGAGAGTGCAGTCAATTGCTCTTCCCATGGACCCTGCACTCCTAGGTTAGGTAGAATGCTGAGGGGTCGACTAAAAGAGGAAACACCACCAGGACCTACTGTCACATGAAATATATATGTTCTTCGACATTATTTTCCTCACAAGCCTGCAGGATAACTACACACACACACACACACGTTAGACTGGTCTGGTATAACTGGGAGTTCTGTTGTGAATGCATGTATTCCCACTGCACTCAAACTTGTAAACTCTTCATCATTTTTGTTTTAAACAATATTTTAGATACATAATATTATTAATGATTGTTATTCTAATCATACATTATTATCTAAGCAAGGTCTAATGCATATCACTTAAATCATATTAACACTATGTATTTATTTATTATTATTTATTTATAGATTTATTCCACAGCTACTTGGTCTATATGTTTGATTGTCTTGTACGACGTGTGTTCTGTGTATAAGACAACCTGCTGCTCATAACCAATTGCCCCTAGTGTGATTAACGTTGTTTGAATTGAATTGAAAATATCAAATTGAAAACTCCATATCACCAGGTTTCATTCATACAGTGTGTCACAGCATCCTTAAAAAAAAGACAAAAAATTGTAGCTGTTCACGTTTTATTTATGAAATGCATTGCAATAGCTGCTGTATCACATGTTAAAATATGATGGGACATTTGTTTCTATTTAATTAAACTGTTGAAAAAACCCTATCTGCCTTTGGCTGCAGATTCATGGTGCACTCTGTTAATATTGTGCCGCTCTGCACCATCCAGACAACACAATGATTTCCTGAAGAAGTGTCTCTTAATTTGTTGAGCAAGGCGTCACTGTGATTTGTACAGCTGTTTCAGGCCAATGAGACCAGTGACGACTTGCTGAGGCTAAATCTATTACTCTCTGTATTCAAATTCATCAAACTATTTTTAATCATTTGCTGCTGAACAGACAGTACATGAACAAACATGGCAGATGCACATCGAGGTGTCCAGAAAGAGAGACTACCGCTTTAAACTGGTCTGTGCGCTTGTGCGAATACAATTGGGGCCCTTAGTGTTTTTATCACGTCTACTTCCGATTCTCCCTACCAGCATGCCTCGCCATCCATCCTGTTTGAGCGGATGAAAGGTGTGTCCAATCAGCTCGTGGCATAATCATTCCAGAGCGCCATGACAAATGGATTGTGGGTTTTTACGGATATGGGAAAGTGTGGGAATTGTGGAGGTGCATGGTGAGGGATGATGTGTGTGTGTGTGTGTGTGTGTGTGTGTGTGTGTGTGTGTGTGTGTGTGTGTGTGTGTGTGTGTGTGTGTGTGTGTGTGTGTGTGTGTGTGTGTGTGTGTGTGTGTGTGTGTGTGTGTGTGTGTGTGTGTGTGTGTGTGTGTGAACGGCATAAGCAGTTCCCTGGACAATGGCAATCAATAAAGCATTAAAACGATCACTGGAAGGGGGACAAGATGTTGCAGCCATCTGGAACTGGTTATGGTATTAATCCATTTGGGAGGGTCCGCTCCCCACATACACCGACTACAAACACAACAGATTCAATAAAACAATATGAATGTCCAAGAAACAATTTTGTTGTTGTTGTATTCCATTACAGAGAGCTGTCAGTTGACCTTGTAGCCAGTAGAGGACAAACACAACCTGTAGGCTTTAAATGTGGTGTTCCCCCCTCATGAGCATATTTGTAAAACTGCAAATGAAAGTAAACTTTAGTATTATTATGTATAACTATTGTTTCAAAGTGTGCAAACATATGACCAAGTACATTCTGACATATTGTGTGGTGTTTGAATCGTGATTTTCTGTTAGGGGGTCAAATGGGAAGATATCTAGTGGCCCTTAAACGATAGTGTTGACTGATTCCAGTCTCCCTTTGGCTGTTGACCTTATAGTGTATTTAGACGGGCTGACAGGACAAACGGCTGCTAAGCCTCAAATTGCGCTGCAGGTCCTGATTCAAAGCTATTGAGGGGATAAGCTTAATATAGCAATGGGATATACTTAAACGTTTAACCAGGAGATCCTTGCTACGGTTTTATTTCCACAAGCGTTAGCTGTTGTCTAGCTAGCTGCTGTCAAACCTGATCCAGGACCATATTAAGGTTGTGCATGTATACATCCCAGAACTTTATGACAAGAATGCTTAAAGTTCTCCAACCAGATCGTAGCTACTACTGTACATGCTGGACTCTAAAGCAGGGGAAAAAATTGACAGATAAAGGTGTGTTTCATTAAGGTCAAAACAAATATCTAAAAATCACTTTGTTCATATTTCATTTACTCTGGTAATGTTTAATGACTAAAATGCAAAGTATGGGGAAATAGCCATGCAAGACACTGATACTGTTCAGGATAAGGGCTAGCTAGCTGCTACCTCTGAGTAAAAAAGCAACCATAGCACTAAACAAACAAAAATGATTACCTGACATGCTTACATCATTGATTCTGCGCTTGATTTATGGGAAGCCTCATGAAGATTGTATTGATTGAGGCAAAACATTCTTTTAAAGGGGTCATTGTTGTATAAATATGTGGAGGATAATCACTGTTTCACTTTAAAGCTGAATTAATCAATATTTTTTATATTGACAATTGGTCAGATGGAACCATGTTACAGTATGTTAAAGCGGTACCTCATATTGATGAACCCTCAGTAAATTATCACCTAACCTCCCTGGCTCGACTCAGTTTTATGGAGCATGTAAGTGTTTATTAGCTCATTGTACACAATACGCAAACAATTAGCTGCATTAGAGCCTGATATTTTTTCAAAGGAGTTGGTGGAGACCAAAACTGACCTAAAAACTAAAGTGAGTATTGGACTTAGATTCACGGGGTTTCCACAAATAAAGGTGAATATGTGACTGCTAAGGCTGCTCTATGTCGGTTGGTTATTGTCTGCTATATCACCATATCTCTGTATACACTTTATAACGTGATACGAGGTCAATACTTTGTTTACATCTTGAAAATATGTATCACTGCTTTAGGACAAGAATATATATAAATAGTGTTATTTGTGAGCTGTACCCATGGTTCTGATTGCATTCTACAGACGTAGGCAACAGGTCACAATGCCTTTCAGTGACAGCGATGTTAAGTTTTTGCAGAGTGGTGCTGATGGCAATGAATGTAGCCTTTCAACTCTGAATGCAGCAAGTCCAACGCCTGTTAACGTCGGTTTCTGCACTAAAAGAGACACCATTCATTGTGATGGAGATGAGAGAGATTGAAAGGGATTAATAGAGACAGGATCACCAGGGTAATGGCTTGCACCTCTACTCTTGGATATAGCAGTCTGTAGGATGTAAGAACAAGCTGGTCTCCATTCAACAAACTATACATTTCTCTCCCTCTCTTTTGCTGCCTGGGATTTATAGCGGTCGGTGTGTGCTGCTAGGTCATGCAGGTCAGTTAACCAGCCAGCATTCACTCCTGCCTGGCTCCCGAGTGCTCCATTAGGGAGCCAAGTGCATTCTGTATTTTTATTTTATTTTTGTACACACTGGATGCACAAATATAATGAAGCTCCATGAGAGGGGGAACCGTGGGGTTTAGGATGCAGCTGCAGTCTGTGGCGAAATAGAGGAGATTGAAGATCTATGTGTCCAGGGGCCTATCCGAAAAGTATGTTTTGCATAGGAAATTTCCTTTCATATCGAGATGAACCGGAAGTACTCGGCGGATAGGTGATCCGAATTCTCAAAATGCATAGGCATAGGAAAGGAGCCTCGATTCATCCTTTAACCCTCCTTTAGCATAGGCTACTCCGGACCAACCTATGCGAAAGGAAAGGAGATAGTGGTATCCCATAATCCTTTACGGCGGCAAGATTTAAAGCAACAGGCCACCGCCGGAGTTTACCGACTCTACACGAATACGAACGAGAGGTAAAACAGAAGAGAGGAGAGGAGAAGAGAGGAAGATTTAACTCGGCTAAAACAAAATACCCCCCCCCCCCCACACACACAGGCTAAAGATAATAAAGAACTCATAAAAGACCAACATCATAATAGTTATTTTTGTAGCACATAATTTACACCCTAAGCAAATAAAATACCAACTTCACATTTAATGAAGTTACTGGGGACAGTTAATTTCAACATCAACATAAGTGTAGCCTCTTTTTATTCCACATGTGAATTGGGATACATGGGAGTGATTCTCACTCTGTTGGCGACAACCTGATTAAAATCAATATGAAAAGAACGCATGGATCAAATGAGCGCTTGTTGTAGTCAATTTTCGGAGAATAGTGTAGTTTCACGCTAGTGACTCGCGTCAGCAATACTCGCCGTCGCGCAATGACGTCGGTTAGGAAAAGTGGAGTCGAATTCATTTGAAACACTGCTGTCTTTTCCTATGTTCGATAGGAAGCACCTTTCATCTCTCCTTAACCCCGATGACGTTTAGGGGTTAAGGTATAGGAAAGGAGGCTTATAGGTTAGGAGATTGGACTTTTCGGATAGGCCCCAGGTATTTGGACGGACAGAGACGCCTTCTCACCAAATGACCCTCATGCTATACAACCAGTGTGGAACACTTTGTCTAAATATATAAGCAGCTATACACATACAATACAAACACACTCAGAAAACACACACACACACACACACATCATTAAATGTCAGATCCAGAAGCAGATTATATCAGTGGGCAATTTCGTTCTCTCCGGCATCATCCGGAGGAGCATAACTGGCGGAAAATAAAAGCCATATTGAACAATATGAGAACAGGGAAATCATCGGCATGGTTTCAAACCTTCATAAAAAGGTTCGGGAGGAACACAGAATAGAGATAAGTAAGTGGCGACTTGTAATGTACCTCCCGGAGAGGATACTGCTTACTACACAGTTCTGCTACAGAAAAACAAGCAGCAAGAATCACATCAATAATTTATCCATTAGCACTTTTCTTTTGCACCGTACGTGCTGAAATTACATTCCAGAAACTAGCTTGCCTTTCGCAATACCCAGTGTACTCCATTAATATGTGTATTTATTTTTATTTGACATTTCGAGGACGCACACACGCACACAAAAAAAGTTGCAACCGGGAACTAAGTTTCGCACCTCGAAGTGTTGCAGAATTTGTGGACTGTACTGCAAAATTAATAAATGTAAAAGTATAATAAGTGCAAAAGTCTGCAGTGTCTTGAAATGTAACCACATATGTTACGTGCATCACATATGCCCCCCACACTGTACTTGCACACATTTTCTTCATAATTTCTCTTTATTTTGTAACTCATGAAGTTATGTACCCATTTTCCATTTGTTTCCCTTTAAATGTAGAGTCAGCAATTCTGGAGAATGCTTGTTGTCAACATTTGTGAATGTCTCCTCATGAAATTTACCAACTTTCTGTGCGTTGAAAAAAAAACACATTTTAATACACAGTTTACACATTTTAGTAAACGGGCATGTTGCTAGCTATGGTGTCCCCCCCCCATTTTTTTTTACATACCCTTTGTTTAAAAATGTGTTGACTGGGCCTAAGTTGTATATTAACACCAGACATGTTTCAGTGTGTACATTATTTGGACAGTTAGCTAATTGTGAGGAGATATTCACTGATTTTGACAAAGATTGATTTTGACAACAAGCATTTTCCAGCTGACTATAATGTACAGTATAGCTTAGATATCATGAACTTAGGCTCTGTTCTTCTTTCTGATTTCAGACAGAAATAATAGCTGTCTTCTGCCTCAAGAGGCTGGAATACATAACAACACGATGACATACTAAGTTGTACCTTTTTTTAAGCATGGGGGACAGGGGAGAACAAAAATGCAGATGTTGCACTGAGCAAAATCATAAGGAGAATGTATTTCCCCACATGGGAAAACATTTTCAAACTGTGAGTAACACAACACAACAGTCCCAGGCTTAATCCACTACCACGTTTGACATACTGTTTGTCTCAGTGACGGTTTGATGCAACATCACAGCAGCGGAAGTTGATAGATATCCCACGCTAGAGTAAACACCGCACCATCACTCTGTTGGGCATTCGGCTCAGCACCACAAAAGGGGGTTCCAGTCACGCGTGGGGAGAGAAAGAGAGAGAAATTCACAGCATCTCAAAGACGTGTTGTGTTTGTGATCGATGGTTACGGCTGCAAAACCAATGGATTGCCATGCGAGGCGAAGCAGATCCTAGCACATTCTCCCACTCTCATTTGCATAGCTTGTTCCCTCTGCGTGGATAACAGTTTTTTCCAATAACACCTGTGGTGACCCGCGCACACACTTCTCATTAAGTCTAGCCACAGCCAGGGCTTCATCTTCTGCTTGTGATTTGTGACTTGTGTGGAAGAAACGCGGTGGTGTGTTGAAAGACTGCCAAATTGTACGCAGAGGCATGTATGCGTGTACACACACACACACACACACACACACACACACACACACACACACACACACATGCAGGCATGATATTGCCACCTTTGCAAAATTGATTTGATAAGGAGCGAGTTTGGCCCAGGTGAGATGGCTGTGTTTGAGCACAGTGGGGCACACAACACTGAGCGAGGACGACTGTAAATCAATGGCATTGAGCCGTATGGCATTACAAAATCCTACACTACCAGAAACCATACACATGCTTGGCTCAGGATTTCTAACAATAGTATTCATTGTTCTTGCCCTTTACATTTTGGAGTAACATAACGTTTGAATGAAATCATTGTGTGTGTCTGTGTGTGGGTGTGTAAATCACCCCTCAACCAAGCTGTTTTCTGATTTTTGACTACAAAAAGGGATGCCTTAATGGAATTTCCTTTGGACAACTTTTTCAAGACAGTATTTTTTCCCTTTCACTGTGAACGGAAATACAACTCAGAGGCACTTAAGAATTGAGTCTCTTATGGTCAACATTTAGTTCCCTGTTTATTTCCATTAAAAAGGCATCGTTGTGTAGTGGCTTGTGCGGGGACTATCCATGGTGCATTTAAGGACAAAATGACATGAGTCACAACCTAAAGCAAGATGGTGAACTTGTTAATTGTTTGACAGTTTTGATGATGTTGTGAATTTGGTACTTTCAGGTTTTGGAAGGTATGTGTGATTAGACGTCAACATAACGTCAGCTTTCTGGCACAAATGAACAGTCCCCTACATGTACAAGTACAAACACACACACACACACACACACACACACACACACACACAAACACACACACACACACACATACACACAGCAATCAAGTTGTATTCAAGAATGCACAACCAATGGATTCACCAAATGAATGCCATTATATAGTCTGTATTTGCTCAAAGACATAGCAAAGAGACAGACAAATTGAATTGTGGTGTGGTAGGATTTTCAATGAATAAAAAGACTAATTTTAAGCACCCTGTGATTAATCTGATAAAAAATTGTAATCGTTTGACAGCCCGATTTATAATCTCAGATGCTGGAATACTTTGAATTAACAAACAGGGAGTTCCTGAACAGTATACCTTGCATTCATCATCAAATGGTGATAACACACCTTTGCCGAAAAGGGAACAATGACAAAACATTTGGAGTGATGTATTGGCTATTGCGAGCGAGTTTAAATTCTTGGCAAGGTGAGTATCATACTGCGGTGACATTAATGGGAAAACAGTGGCTCCCTGTAATGTATTAATCTAAAAATGCTTGGCATGAAGTAGAAAATGAACAAGAGTGATGTGAAAAGAGTGACATGTGTGTTATTTGAGGAATTTTAAAGGATTTCCAAACTCTGGAATTTAATTTGAAACTGTTGTAAATTTAGTCTTGGAATGGATTATGTATGTGTTCAAGGCTGAACGCCACTTTTTCTCCATCATATAGTACATTAACCTTCCTCCTGTGTTAACTTTCTGCTACCATCCATGGTGTTAGCGGGTCGGTTTCGACCTGTGTCTGAAATCAGCTGTAAAAAACACTAAAAACAATTATCTATCATCCAATTTGTTTCTCATCACTTGGTTACCTTGTTAGGCTTCCTTATCCATGAACATATTGTTTTTAATATTTTTGGTGTATGAGGCTGGGCCTTTTTTTGGTCAGTATGCGCCTCAATTTCAATAAAACAAATTGTAAAATGAACCTCAAGAGAATCATATAAATATATATTTGGTTGTTGTGTTACCTGATTATTACTGAGGGGTATGAGAACACATTTCTTAACTAAATTTGTTTTATTTATTTTTTCATATTAATATTATTGACCTTTTTAACATCTATGGTGTTACTGGTCAATTATGACCCATATAAATTTATTTCAGAAAAGAGCAAAACAACTTTTATTTCAGCATTATACAAACACACAATGAAAACCAGAACAAATGGATGGATTATGTATGTGTTCAAGGCTGAATGCCACTTTTTCTCCATCATATAGTACATTAATACCTGTGCAGAAATAGTACAGTCAAACAACAGGAGTGGCTGGGGGATGGGGGCACTGTCACAGTGGAAAAAGCTGTAAAGACAACATTGGCCTTTTATAAATGAGGGATGAAATGGGGACTGTGTCATTTGCAGACAAGAAGCAGCATTCTGAGATCTGAGACTAAGAGATGTGCAGAGGCGAGAATTCACCGTTAATAAGTATGTCATTTTGAAGCGTTGTTTTGCAGACGAACAAGCTGTTACTGTATCATTTTAACATCACCTTGCAGATAACAAATTGCTTCGTCTACTGTGAACTGTGAAAAATGGCTTTTAAGCTGAGAAGTGGCATGCATGGGGTTGAACATGGGCAGGGCAGAAACAAAATTTGTCACGACTTCTAGAACGCTGGCACCCCACTGGATACAGCTGGTGCCTTTTTTTTCTTGCCCCTCAGACAGCAAGAATCTGCCACTAGAGTGTGTGCATGCATATGTAGGCGTTTGAGTAAATATAATGAACAAACAAGTTGTCTCTTGTCTTAGCAGGCTTTCCGATCTCCGGGTAATTTGTTTCCCAAGGTAACATGGAGAGTTACACCTGCACACTGTTTGCCATATGGCAAAATTTAACTAAGAAAACCTTGGGTTCTGCAAATTAAAACAAATATTATTTCCTCCCACACAACCAAATCCCCATAGAATGACCACACGCTACAGAAAACAAAGATATATGCCTAAAATAAGGTAAACAGTTTAAAAGAAATTGGCTTTGCTATTAAACACCCCCAGCAATACAAACCGTGTGTGTAGCTCTCTACATCTTAATTTCCTGCTGTCTCTACTTTCTCCACGCAGTTTAAAAGAATGTGCTTAGCAGCCTTTCTTCCTTCGGTAAAGGTATACTGTGCAATGGAAAATGTTTAGCCGCTTATATTTATTCATTACCTTATGAACTTTCTACTTAGCATAGAAAGAATACTTTTAGTTTTTTTCTTTAATGGAATGAAACTGCACTGAGCCTATCTGCATGAGGCAGAATTCCATGCACCTGGAAAATGGAGCTTATTTTATTTGAAGGGATGAAAAAATTAACTAACTAAAACTACTACTCCACTGCTGAGTGAGGAAAACAGCACAAGTTGATCCATATTATGTGAATTGTCATTGTCTCACACAGACATACACACACAAAGATGCACCAACATCAAGGTGATTGTTTCCTCGCAATCATTATTTGGTATTTTTTGTTGGTGTTTGGCGTGTGTGACCTTGTCAAGAGGAGCTGAAGGAGCTGAGGTCCTGACTAATCTCTTTCAGGCTTGGCCCCAGCCTTGTTCTAATGGACAATCAGCACTCTATATCTGGCTGACATTTTCCTCCGGCTCATCAGCTGCTTTGTCCATGTGCTGGAGTGATGTTTAGGCCTGTGATTACGCCCTGACCTTTTAGCTTGACTTGGAGAGAAACAACACAAGGAACCGGTAAATACCAGACCATGCCCACTCCAGAATCTCCAGCTCAGGCTCAAGTGTTGAGTGAAATCAAGGCTAAAAAAGGAGTAATGCTGTATTCTGGCAGTTTGCAGTAACTCGCTTCTCAGAGCAATGAGTCATAATATAGATTCTAGCATATTGACGTTGTAGCTGAAGAAGGTTTATCTCATTTTAAGGCAACAATTTAAGTTAAAGGAATACCCTGACTGCACATTAAGCTGCAAACTTTAGTACAGTCAACTTTTGAACACTGTTGCCGTTGCAGAACTCTTCCATCACCTAATGCAGTGCTTCTCAAACGTCCACATGTGTCTCCAAGTGTCTCTGTATGCTATTTAAAAAGAAATCAAGCAAGTAGACTATTAATAACATTAATGAATTATAGGTTATCGCATCACAGAAGCCATATTGGCCTATAATAATAAATAAAAAAAACACCAGCTTAACTATGTTTACAGTTTAAAAATGTTTTGAATGAAATGCAAACCTCAGTTAATCATATGCTCTTGTTTCTCTGTCCTGAGATTCACACAGACTGAGTAGTCTTGTTTAAATGCTAATAAACTGAACTTCGATTTTTTTTTAAGTTGCTGCAGAAGTTATCTCAGCTAATTTTATAATCTAACATCTAATTTGATAATAAGGTGATTGTATGCAGAATGCTCATGCCAAAAACGCATACAGTGGTTTTGTACAGATAAATAAATAAATATTAGCAGGTTCTCAACAGTATTTCAATTTAGGGGGGGCGCAAAATAATTTCTGTCCCCTAGGGGGGGCATGACAGAAAATAATTGAGAACCACTGACCTCACCTCTCCTCATTTAGCAATCACATTTGTCTCCAATAACCCTCCAAACCGCCGGTTGTTCGTTTAACCACACACTCTCTCTCTCTCTTGTGCGCTTTCTCCCTCTCTCTCTCATTGATTTCTGCATCTGCAGCCCAAATTAGTGTGATTCTTCCGCTCTTGAGTAATCATGTCTGGCTGCCTGTGCACTCATTAACACTTTGTACAACAAATAAAGTAACCACCCACATCACAGCCTTAATTACCCCGACGACAGCAGCTTTCACCGCGACAACTGCACCTCTCCTGATCTATTATGACAAATAAACAGCCCCATAGATCTGAGCTTTGCCTTCTACCAAGAGTAACACCAAGTAAAGAACAACACTGTCGACAAAATATCTCCTAGGGCGTGTTTTGTGTGTTCAATATTTGAGCCTGTAGGAAAACTTTCAACGTAAATACAAGCATTCTTCACAATACAAGAAAACTAATTTCCCACTTCACATGTGGATTCTTGTGTTAGTACTGTGGTAGTATCAAGGAGAAGATTGATTGTGTAAACTTCAGTTCTGCATCTCGGCTGGATAGAAGTGCCAGCACAATAAGGCAATGAATGCAAGCTTGATTACTTCCCTCTGTCATACAGTAACTTTTTTACTCTTTTTCCTACATTGCACCAAACTGAAAAGTTGGTACCTCTTGGAAAACACACGCTCTTAGCCTGTCAAGCAGTGCATCATAATGACCAATTATCATGTCAATACCTCTGTGCAAAAATGATTTTAAATGCAGGAGATAAATAATGAAACTTTCCAGCAAAATAACTTAGCTTTCAAACTTGTTCTTTACTTAAAATATGTCTATATAAATACACTTGAAATGCTTCTACAAAAAACTTTCTATCTTAGCTTAGTTTGTTGGCATGCTAATGTTTGCTAGAACTAAACAGGTACATGGGAATGTCATTAGTTATACAGGTAGTTTGTCATAAAAAAAGTATTGTAAATAGGGCTGTGTATTGGCAAGAATCTAGCGATACAATACATATCAAGGTACAGGGGTGACAATGTTATGTATTGCGATCTACAAGCAAGGATATATATTGTGATTTTTAAAAAAAATGTTTAATTGTTTTTTTTAAACTCTCATTTTGTCTACACATAATGTTATATACATAAACAAATACTGTTTATGCAGACTCAGAACAGTTGCACCTGCGTTTGTATTTTATAGTTATAGATTCAACTTTATGTATTACTACTTCATGTGCAGTTTAAACAGAGGAATTAACATCTGCCTCAATCAGTGAAAAACTCAAAACCTGCATGCACATAAAGGGAAGACAAAGTTAAACATTAAAAAAAATAAAATGTGTAAACAGTGTTATAAATATAATACTTGGTCCCTGCAATATCCAACATAACACTATTTTTGTGCAATCTGAACTAAGGAATCACCTGTCTCTGTATCATAAAAAAAGATCCAGAAGAAATAAAAAATAAAGATAGAGCAAATAAAAAAATGTAATTGTGTGTTTATTATGGAAGCTAATTAAAGGTCATGTCTTGCCGTCGGCAGCAAAATTGATATAAACACTTTGTTTTAATATCGATTTTTGCAAATTATGAATCGATACAGTATCGCAAAGATAATTGATTATTTCCCATATCCTTTACGGATCACTGTCTAGAAACCATGAATCCCTGTACCAGATGTCATGGTGATTAACAAATTAAGTGTTGATATACAGTTTACTGAGGCGGTGCGCAGATGGACCGACTTTATGACTACAAATGCTCTCCACTCTTTGATGTTCAGAATCCATTTAATAGATGAATTCCCTGAAAAATAACTGGATTAGAGTGGCTCTCTCTCGGTGTCTGCTCTTCAAAACTGATTGTGTGGTTTCTCTGAAAACCATTTCACTCTTCACTCTTAACGCCTTTACAGAGCAATGATTGACCATGTCTGAAAATCAAGTCCCTTGTTTCTGCCAACAAAAACGTAAACCCTTTAGCAGGTTGCTAAACTAAATACTGCACTTCGGAGGGTGGTAAAAGGAGAAACACTGATCCCTCTAAAACACCCCCTTTGAAGTTTCACTCCATGGGATGTACTGTTTAAACTATATTATACCGCCTGTTAGTGTCTGTGCAGCTACATGATACTTTGATTTGAAAAGTGTGCTACAAAATACATGTCTGTTCCTTCCGAGCTTGAAAACCTCCACTGGGTATGAAGCCTTAAACACAGTTGGCTGCTTTGAATTTTTTGTTCCAGCCCACACCCAATCAGATACACACACTGTGTGACTGATGAAAATGAAAAACAAGATGAGAAGCATGGACTAAATGGTGGCAAGCTAAACGTCAACGCTCAGGAGCTCCCAGTGACGGCAACATGTGAATCAGACTGTTGAAACACATGAAAATCACATGCAGTGACACATTTCTGACCTGACTAATGGGCAGAATTATCAGGGCCTGTAGCAGATATGTAGCAGTCTCACATCCTACTGCCTTTTTCTGTGATAAAAGGCGTCATCTGTGTGCAAACAGACAGTGACAGTTTTATTCTATTTCTTTTCTTCACTAGCAAATAGGGGTCCTTGACGTTTCACATTTCCACTCACACTCATTCCCCCTCCGGCTTTCATCTTCACCGACTCAGTCATAGAATAGCACCTATTTCTCCAATCCCGTGCATGCTTGTGTATGACTTCAGTCGGTAAATCTATGCATTTGTAATGCGTGCATGTAGTGTATGTGTTTGCGTGTGGTGTGGGTAAAAGTACTTCCATGTGACCGAAGTGAGACATGCACTATAGAGTGTGACACGTGGCCACGGTAAATTGGATTGAAGATTGTTAGGAAGACAATGACTCACCCGCCGCTGGGTCTATCCCCACACTGTGAACTGGACCTAATAGGACAAAACCCCTAGAGAGGATAAAAGACTATAAAAGTAGTCGATTTTTTTTTATGTCAAAGGGAGCCGAATCCCAAATGCAAATTAGAATACTGTCATTCAAGTCATCTTAATATGGTGTGGCCGACTAGTCGCCACACAGAGTGGGAGAACATTATACTGACTAGGGAGGGAGGGAGACATGAAGAGAAAGATGCCACACCATTTTGTTTTAGCTCAGAGGACACATATTGAGAAGAGAAAGGGATATTCAGCGGATGCTCCAGTGCATCACAATGATCTTAATCCACCAGGCAGCCCGTGGAATAACATTTCCATGCTCCTTACCCCGAGGTACCAGTCCCTGGTCTCATCACATGTAGGTGGCAGAATTGGCAGCAACAGTGCTCGGATTCTGTTTTCATTGTGGGAGCGGTGAAAAGAAAAGGAGCGCAATACACCGCTGACTCCTGTTTCCCAAATTAATTAAAGTCTTGGATGGAAACAAAGGTACCTAACTCGCCAACCTGAAGTCAAACGGCAGCGTATTGATCGCCAGGCAAACCCAGTTACTGAAGAAGAAGACAAAGCACACACACACACACACGCACACACACTCAAAGATTTATGTCATCCCAGTCAGGCAGTGTGTCTTACTGGATGTCCATGGGTAATTGACCCATAAAAGGTCGCCCTCGCCCCTTACCTCCACACATTGACATGAGGGGTTCCTCGGGCCTGTTACAGTCTTGTTAGTGTCACTCAACTTGCCCCAGTCATCTCCACCCCCACATAGACAAGGCGCACAGTCCATTGCATATACAGCCAGCCTGTCCAAGCATGAAAGCATTTTTATATTACGGCAGCACTAGATGCGGAAGAATCTGTTTGATTTTGCCGTTTTGAAAATTAACTGCAACATGTGTGGAGGAGGATCCTTCTGCTTCCTACATTAACGTTAAGTGTGGTTCTTATACTGTGATTGATTACAGTATAGCTTGTACATGTGATGCACAATTACTCACACTTTAATCATGTGTGCACATGTCGTGTAAGCGCATACATTACACCACTTCTATGCCCTCAATTTTAATGGGCTAGCCAAGACAGCAGACACACCCGATCCTGTTCTTCATGCACATGGTAGAATATGAAACATCAACAAAGGAAGACGAAGCAGGAAGTGAATATGGCATTGTGGTGGATTGAAATGTCCGCATGTCTGGCACAAGGCCGAATAACACGCAGTAAATGATAAGCATTTGAAAGCCCAACAGTGCATCAAAGTAACTTCATCTTACCTTGCTCAGTAAGATAACTAAGTGATGAAATATTGTGAGGGGAGTGTGCACATTTCCCTGGGAGAGATGAGCTGGATTTGGGAGAGGTATGTTATTTCAATTGAAGAACAGAGGTTAGTGCGGCGAGAGAAAAGTAGGCAGTTATGGGGTATAAAGAAAGACACGCACAAACGCACAGGCGGTTTATATGTAAAAGCCTCGGGTTTCCTGGAAGAACTGACTTAATACTTTAATTACACCTTGATGCTGCTGCTATCATTTTAAATCCCCTTTAGCTTTGCACTCTACCGTAAGGGTAATGCAACATAAAAGGGCTTTTTTCATGTGCAGTATATACTATATATATATGTAAGTCTTTCTGGGAAGATGGCTTCTTTGTTCCAAGCCGTCTTTCTTTCCTTTTTTTTATATAAAAAAAAACACAGTCAACAAACTGGAAATGATGCGATACTTGCAAAGTTGTACGCCAATTAAAATGTTACTCTAAAATATCATATTAAACTTCACAAAGAGACAGCAGCCTATATTTTTTTTATTTACTATGTCTTTGTTTTGTTTTGTTTAGTTTTCCTAGATTGTTCTGAAGCCGTTTTCATTAAACCTGCAATTCATAACATTTTCTTACAACTGAGAGCAGCTGCTCTTTCTCCTTTGTGCATTGTGGTGGAAAAATGTCACTACACAGCTCCCTCAAATATACAGTACTTAGTATGCATACTTTCTGGTTTGAGTAACCTTCGCTTTGTCACTGTTCCGGATTGAACATATTGCATAACTCGAAATCTGCTCAGAATCAGTACATAGTATGAAGTTTTGACTTCTATCATGCTCGCAGCTCTGTGAGGCTATACTCCATAAAAAATGCAAATGTTGGCATCCTAACATGATCACCATATGGTACCATGCTGATGGTAATCAAGTTTAACATGCTAGCATGGGGAATTTCACAAAATACACAAGGACCAGCCCTGTCAGTCAATGCATTTCCATGGGACAACCAGATTGGATTAAGACATAAAGAACGGACCGCATCACTTGTCTGAGTATACATGGCCTTTCAAATATTTGATAAATGGCCAGAGCATAGCTGTCTCCGCTACGCTAGGTGACACTGTAGCCCTTTCAACAAGTGGTTATAGAGCCACGTACGGTTCCTTTCCGGCAATAACACTACTATTTATTACATTGCCTCCTTCCACTCCCTTGTGAAATCCTCTGCAGGGATTCTCGAGCAGGCGCAGAACGCAAACTCCGATATGCCATATGCGATCCCGTATACATGCAGGTAGAATGCAGACTATGAACGAGTTATCTAGGTGCTGTTATCCGACTTCACTTGTCCGTTTATGTGCCGATTTGTGTGCGAAGTAGATCGGATAATGGTGTTTACATGCATTTTACAAGTGCTGTTGAAGTCTTATTTGTTTATTTGCCCGATTATGAGTCTGCATGTAAACACACTGACTATTGAGTTTAAAGGCCTACTTCACCGGTTGGAATATGAAGTGTGACGTCACAGAAAGAGAAATGTAGGGTTAGACAGTGAGACCATAATACCATAATACACTCGTTCTGCCTTTTCTCAGGCTAGGATGATCCGATTTCAATTTTTTTTGCACATTTATACTTAGGATCTCCGAGTTCAATACACCTTCATATTCCAACCGGTGAAGTAGGCCTTTAACATATGTAACCCACTGATGTTAATCATTGCCAGAAATCAAGACGGTCAAGATGGGCTGCCAATACAAACCAATCAGCAAGTTGAGCTAGGGCTAAGAAGTTGTGGATAGAAAAAGATTTGTTTCTGTATTCCACCCGACAGTCCAACTATTGAACATTTTAAAAACAAGCCTAAACATCTGATTTTACATTGATGTAATGTAAATAGAAAAAACAATGAATAATGAATGAAAAATGCACTGATACTGAAGAGCCTTGACTTAACCCCCACATGATGTAATTTTACGCAATGCAGGTCATGAAGATGTCAATAAGGATTTACATTTTGAGAGCAGAGGAGAAGAACGTGAAGCACTGATTTTATTTCAAAACTTAGTTGAGACACGTGTACATAATGAGGGAGTTGCACAAACGAGGACCAGAGTGTGGAATTACCGGAGTAGTGCTTCATCACTGCTGTACAGTCAGTTGTGCCGTTATTTATTGACCCAAAATATGTTGATATTGTGTTGTTGAAAGAATGAATTCAATAAAGGCTGTATTTTCCATGCAAGTCTTTTGACAGATGATGTGCCTGGCTGCACAAATCCCCGTGCCATAAATGAATGGAGGCTTGAAGGCTTTGATGGCGGTGCCAACTCGGCGCACACTCACACACAGTCATCAAATGAGACAGTGGGCAATTACAAGCCCTTGTATTGGTTGACTGACTTTAATATTTGATCAAGGTTGAAGCGCACAAATAAAATTAGATACACAAAAAGATGCAACCCTGCCAAGGAGACTGCAGTAAGTCGACAATAAGTCATAAATTGCACACAGCAACCGTAGTTTCTTAGGTTTAATTGGTGTATTGACAGTGTGTGTGGCATTTCACTGCAGATTCAGAACAGAGCAACCTTCAGTGTGTCTATTGAGTTGCAGTAAATCTACCGTGATATTTGGAAACAACAAGGCACACTTTGCTGTCACAACTGTGGTGTATATATGACCTAAAACTACAGGTATTGTTTTGCCAAAACATTGGTTCAAATGTTGGAGAAATCGACTGAGTATGTCCCCTCCTTCCCAGATGATGAAAATGTTCTTGACAGTCAGAAGAAACAAAATGCCAGTTTCTGGCCATTTCAAGGCCTGGTTTATTTACAAGTAAGAGGTACACCAGTGAAAGGGAATGGTTAAAAAAAATATATATATTTTTTTGGACATTGGTGCATGGACATACATTAAGCTCCACTTGGAAGTGCCCTGCTGCCTTTTAGCCAATTGTAGGACACTATGCAACAAGGTAACATCACTTTAGTTTTTGAGGATTATCCAGTGAAGCACAAAGGGACAAAGTATGAAAATCAGAGCAAATAAAACATAACAAAATAAAGGTTGAGATGTTTTTGTTTTTACCCAAGCAGGAGGAACATTCTCAGGTTAACACTGCACACCTTCAAATGCCAAATGTTACAAACCAAACACATTAGTGCCTAGCAGCATTGACAACGAGTTGATCCCAAGCTGGGATGATGTTTGCCTAGATGTCTCATAAACCATTCATTTGCAGGTCTGCAATTGCTATCAAACTGCAGCAGGTAGATTAAAAAGATGATTGAAAATTAGAGTGTCTGCTAATGCTGGCAAAAAGGGCTAAGGGGTAGTGATTTGAATATCATCTATCTTTGAATGACAGTTTACTGAGTCGCTTTCGTTAGCATTAGCAAGGGGATGGATGGATGGAGATACTTGATTGATAGATAGATAGATAGATAGATAGATAGATAGATAGATAGATAGATAGATAGATAGATAGATAGATAGATAGATAGATAGATAGATAGATAGATAGATAGATAGATAGATAGATAGATAGATAGATAGATAGATAGATAGATAGATAGATAATTGTCTTGCATTATGCCATACTCTTCCACCTCCAGTTTATTTTCCATCCTCGACTCTGTCTCTCTGAGCCTTCAGGGATCCATGGCCAGATTGTGTCCCTTGTTAGGAGTCTGCTGTTTGTGTGTGCAAATCTCCCTCCAGGTTTGTGTGTCTGTATTTATGTGTGCCTCTGTCTGTGCTACTCTTGCTTTAGCAGGCTGCCCAAGGCACAATTGGAACCCCCATTACCCTGGTTATGTGGAGATCGGTTTTGGTTTTACCTTTTAATGGATGGGTGGGGCAGGGAAGTGCAGACTTCTCAGACTTCCTCCCCCTCCCTTTTTCTCGCTCTCCCTGACGGTTATTCCCTCACCGGAAACCTACTTGGCAGCCCAAAATATCCACATATCAACAGAAGGCAGCTGGAGGAAAGTGCCGTCACACGCGGGCATAAACACACCGCTGCTCACAGACTCTGAGGCTTTGTTGCGAACAAAACACACAGACGCACACACACATACTGTATACACACACACAGTCTCACTGACTATGTAAAACATGTGAATGGTGATCCACAGGGAGCATCAGTCCCAGTTTTAGGTGAGTCAAGCTGCGTATAGGATTCCTTGGAATGTTGTGTGTGTGTGTGTGTGTGTGTGTGTGTGTGTGTGGGGGGGGGGGGGGGGTGAGTGTGTGTGTGTGTGTGTGTGTGTGTGTGTGTGAGGTATGTCACATGTAGAGAAATGTTGTGTACTGCCACACGTCTATGTGAACATGAGCGCATAACGTTTGGTCGTGACGTATGTCATGAGCCGGCTTCTGACGGTGCGTTCCAGTTGTACAGGGAACTTGGAAATTTCCGACTTCACTACATATTGTAGTCTATGGATCTACCGCTGCCTGGCAAAGGTAACTTGCTAGAGCCTAACGTTTAGTTATTTGGATGAGAAAGGTTGTAGGCGTCCCGAGCAGATGCACTGGAACACAGACAGGTCGGAACTCGGAACTACCAAGTCGGACATTCCGAGTTCTGAGTATAAAGGAACGCAGCATTCAACTGAAACTGGAGTGCGACTTTGACGTCATCGTTCTCAGCCACTCGCTCTGTTCGCTGATTGGACATCCAAAAATCTGGACGAGCAGGAGCTCATGAATGCACTGCAGCCCCAGACTGACTACTGAAGTGTAATGAAAATTGAGCTAGGCGGGCGGAGCCAGGCTAGTGTTTTCCCACAACTAGAATAAAATAATTTGCAGGCATTCAGCTGTGAAAGTTAATAAATTAAGGCTATTTTTCTTTTTGGTTTCTCATATCATTTAATTTCAAATGACTTAGAAGATCAACTGCATTAATGTTGTCATTGTATCAATCAAGCGCCTGTGTAAAGTGCAGTAATATAAAAACTATGGTGCTTTCAATCATTTCGCCAGGGTCTGAGTCGCTTTTGAAAAAAATACTGTATTAGAGATAAGGGACATTCGCCTGACAGAATAATTTGATTCCCATAGAATGACAAAAAAAAAAGAGAACGGCAGGCCCAACAACTAGGTGCTGTGTGCGCCAATGAAAGAGCAGTAAGACATATTGCAGGTTATGAGTTAAGTCTGATTGACTCCACCAAAAGGGTGCCTTTTTCTCATTTCCTGCTGAGATGTTTTCACTATGTGGACTGGGTTGGGGGCCCACACTCCACGCTATCTGGTAATACTGTGTTTTTTGTCCACAAAAGCAGTACTGAGACAGTAGAAGATAATGAATCAGCTGGCCTGTATGCTATACTTAGATCAGTGCACCCATCAACTTAAACTGTGATGGAGAGCCCTCATTCGCCTTGTTGGAAGGTATGAAGAATGATCAAGGCCTATGACAAGATAACACGGACAAGGTATGTGGAAAATTCATTAGAAATAAGGAACAATGAACACTCCACCCAGTTGGTTTTCCCTTGATATTATAAAATGTCGGCATCAAGTGGCATTTTTTAATGTATCTCTCAGTGTCTGTTGGGGGTAGGAATATATAAACTAAGCTATGTAAAATGTATCAAAATCATTCTTTACCAGTTATTATTAAGCTATGCATTAAGTTTCCATCACATTTCATTCACATCAGTTCTGTCCGCTGAACTATTATTGCAAGGGAAGTCCTTTTCTTTAACATATTTTCGTGTTTTAAATACCTTCAATCAATCACCATTAGCGTGGCTCTTGCTCGTTCAATTAATTAAATTCAATAGCCCAAGTCAAAGTCTCATGTTGCGCTATCTATTATCAGTCATTAGGAATGAAAAGCATTTTCAAACTTCAATATGCTGGATATTCAGCAGCAGCGAGCACAAATAAATTAGGAGAGATGAAAGAAATCGAACATTTGGGAGTGTGTAATTATCTTTCCAACTGCTTTGTTTGCCCACACACGTAACTGCAAATACCTCTGTGGTCCTGGGAAGTAAAGTTCAGCAGATGGGAGAGTAAAGCCTGCAGCATGTGGCTGGTTTTTTATTTGTTTCCAGATACACCCCTTTAATTTTAGTATAGCCTGCAATGCAGAAATAGAGTTACAGTAAATGAGCTCATGGAGCCTAGCATGATGTACAGAATAATATTAACGCAAAATTATCCTGACAGAAACAATACCACTGATTTAACACATTCCATATTATTTTTGACCGTTTTAACATGCTTTAAACATTGCAATTATGTATTCATAACTGAACAGGTTAACTTAAAGGTGCACTCTGTAATTGTGTGTGTGCCAGAGAATTGATTTTTTTTCAAAGGTATATTCTCATAACAAACATTCCTCACAGGAAAATTGGATCCCTAAAACACTGTTTCAAGTTAAAAAGCTACTCGAAAAATGTTACTGTTTCACTGATGTTGTTTACAGCAGCAGGGCTGACAAGTTTGCTTACAAACATATTCTAGTCTTAAGTTTGGTTCCAAGTGCCTCAAAATAAAAAGTTTTGATAAATGATAGAATTACATATAGATATATCTTGTAAACATATCATAGGCTCTGCAAATGTAAACAAATCCCCTCCCCTAAAACTGCATAGTGAGAAAATGAAACTACCAATCTGGTTTCCTGTTCTAAGTTCACTTTACTTGACTGTTCAACACATCTGTTCATTCTTTATGGACTGGATAATTGCTGAGCCAACACGCGTTATAAACACAAAGCAGCTTTAACACCAAGGCAGCCACTCACACAGTGAATCCACAGACCCAACTTGTAAATTAAAAGCCTAACAACACTATTAAAATGGTGACAGACTGTTAAAAAACTGTTATATACCACTTATGTTGTATTATTACAGACATGATGTAATACAAATTAACATAATCAGTAAATAAACTTGATGAATACCTCCATATCTTGCTTCAAGAGCTATGAAGTGTGGAAAGAGAGAACATGAAAGGTTTTGATAACACTGCATAAATGTCAAATGTAGAGAAGGACTAATAGCCAAAGAGAATAACATAAGTGTAGGTTCAGGTTAGAACAACTTGATAAAAAAGTGAGGCCACAGAAGTAAGTTATTTCAAACTAAGTTAAAAGTATATATTGATTCAGCACACCTGATATCTCCGCAGGCAGACAGAAAAGTGTAGATACTTTGATGGAATAAGGCCAATCACCTTTATTTTTCTTACCCACCTATGGAATAGAAAAAGGTCTGGCCCAAAGAAATTAAGCTGCAGTCTACTTCATAGGGGATTGGGAGGTGTCTGCTACATGCAGGAGCAATACAAGAGTCAGCACTGCTTTAAAAGCCATCAATAAAATCTTACTGACAATTAGGAAACTTGCAGGGATGCCAATTCTTAATTCTTGCAACGCAAACATGTCCTACAATATATTACGGGCATATTTGTCTTCTGAGGGTTCACATCAAATATGGCAAGGCTATGTCCCCTCATTTTTGGCGATGAGTTGATCAAATGTCCCAGGCTGCTCTTCTTCTTCGATGCATCTATGCCAGCGGCCGAAACCGGAAAAGGGTTGTGACCTTTCCCCGATCTATCAGTATATACTAGAGGATCGACAAGGACATGATCCCTCTCTGTCTTCCCAAAGCTGCGTTGAACTGTCTCATGGCCTCCGCTTGAACCCAGGACCCTGCAGTGTTGAGTCTTTAATATTCTGGATCTTCAGGGTTATTTGTACCAAGCAAATGCATAAGTGTTGGCTTCATAACTGGATACAAGTCAGGAAAAACATCCAGTTCCACTTTGTATAGCAATTTTAGTACTTGCACACAAGGTTACGTTCCACAGCAGCATGTACTCAGATATTCAGTTCTACATAATGTCGGATATGCTTCTGTAGCTGCGACACATCAAACAAAGGAACGGTTTAACATGTTTACATGGCTTTTTTGCATGCCACCTGCAAGAAGGAAGTACTGTACCTCATGAAATCTTAGACGTTAACATACATTTAAAAGTTTAGAATTGTGAGCTTTGAGGTTAAACTCATGGCGGCTTTTTCATATACCTTTTGAACAGTTTACCAAATATTTTTTTTGTTTGACTTCAACTTAGGGCCTTCTAAATTCTTCTGGAGCTTTCCGACACATCTAAAGGTATTCATCAGCTGATGGGACCATAACAAAAAACTACAATTAAAAGGACAACGGTGAATGTAGTTTATCACCTTTTTTTAATAAAACTAAGTGAAAACACACTAAAAATATTTTTATATATAATCTAGTAGGACTACAAAGAGCATTTATATCTTGTTGAAGCAATTTTCTCTCCCCTTTATCAATGTTGACTCTGACTATGAGTTTGTCCATTTGGATGGGTGGCATCGTTATGCTCAGAAGCAATAGTGCCCACATGTGGGGTAGATTGTAAAAAGGGGGGGCCCCTTCCAATCTACACATTGGGTCCTTGAGTGCCTCTTGACATTAACACTGCTTGAGAAAGTCTTTATCCGTAGTTAAAGCTTGGTAAACTTTGCTGAATGGCTGCTGTACACAGTTGCTCTTGACCTTTCACACCCACTCCGTCACCCAAGTTTAAATGTCAAGCCCACATTAGCTTTTTGAGGCCCTGCATCCATACGAGTGGTCGTCTGACAAGCTTTGTTCAGCCTGACCACACACAATAAACACTTTCAACACACAGTACCAGACACAAATCACGCATTTGCTTCCAATACTTTGAATGCTAGGAGGTTACTGCCGTTATATTAATATGTGACATGGCGAAAAATATTATTGGATTTGTGCTTTAGGCTATTCACACACACACACACACACACACACACACACACACACACACACACACACACACACACACACACACACACACACACACACACACACACACACACACACACATTTACTTGTCCTCAACCTGTCTTATAGACCAGCCACCTGTCACATGGTCACGGCCAGAGGAGGCAGCGATGCGGAACAACAAGGCAGGAGCACCAGACCTCTACATATGCACCGTATGTGTGCACATCCAGAACCTCGACACAAACAGTGTGTAAACCACACACACACACACACACATATCCTCCATGGCACAGACACCATCTCTCACTTTGACATGGCATCTCATAAGTCAGCTGGCGAGGCTGGGGGGAGGGGTGGATGGCTGGCGAGAGGAGAAAGGGAAGTGCAGGTAAAGGGTAGAGGAGGAAGAAAAGGAATAGGGGAGTGGTGGAGCATGAAACCCCAATGTGTTAGTGGTGGATAAATAGAGGTCTGGGAGGTAAATCACAACAGGGAGAGAAAATGAAATAAGGATGGAGAGAAAAAGGGAAGGAGGGGAGGAGGAATGTGCAGGAATAAACAACATGGTCTAATGCAAATAATGCCAACCGTGCTTGTTGGTAAGGGGCTATATTTCAATATTGAGCATATAAAAAAGGCCTAGAGGAATTATAGCGGTCTCACTGTACTAAAAAGTCATCAATCACTCTGGTGTAGCAACTGACCTATTTTTAAAGACGCAGACAACCGTTTAGCACGGTAGTAGGTGTGTAGGTTGGTAAATTTTATTTTGCCGTCTCCCTCCATTATTAAAGCTCACATATTATGCACTTTGCTGTTTATATGGTCTAAGTAGTCCCTAATACTTATTTTTTTTATATGTTTGCTGAAAAACCCGTTCAGATCATTTATTGTAGCAAGCCTCTATACCCTGATGTTCCTCTGGTCTCCGGATGACCTATATTGGTGTCTGCAGCCTGCGATCTGGCTGGCCCCTCCCACCTCTCTGCCGGGCCCTCCCACCGTCTCTGCCATGCTCTCGTGATACTAGAGAGACATTGCGTGACTGCGAACACAGTGTTTACCCGGAGCGAAGCCATACTTTGAACAGTTTGACATGACCTGAAATGATTAAAACCAGTAAAAACAGTAGCTTCAAAGTTTGATTTCTACAGGAATAACTTCCCACCCTTTGTGGTGTTAAAAACAAGGTATTATTAAACTCCAATGGGAAAGCTAAGTTAGTGTAATAGAAGCAAACGTTGGGTGCTACTCCTGAAGCTACATGCTACACTAGGTAAATAACAGGCAAACAACCATTGAGGAGATTCCTTTTAGTTTCACCGATGGAATTACTACACAAGTATTTCCCTAAGCTTTGTCTCGTTATAAACGCGGCATTATTAAGACTGCTGTGATTAAGATAAATTAGTGGATTATGAGCAGAATGCTTCTGTGTTGGTTTATGCAACACTCTACATGGTTTGCTGTACTATGGGCATCTTGTCGCTTAGCGGGGAAAACAACATGGCTGTCGCTCGGAACATTTTCCAGAGGATCTCGGGCCATGGACCAATAAGAAATGGGGTGGAGGGAGTTATCATAGACTACTGCACGGTAGAAGTTTCTGGTTACTAATGTGGGGGGGAAGCATGGATATATAAAGAAAATATGGGGATGTGGCTGTGCCGACTGTGACGTTATAGTCGGCGAGAATTCTGACTGGAGTATATTGGGGGGAGGGGTGGGGGTTTCAGAAAGGGGGAGAGTGAGAAAAGGAGAGATTGTTATTTTTTTTATATTTTGGCAGTCTCTAGGCACACTGTGGACCCATGGATATGTTAGAACACATTTAAAAAGTGCATTTAGCATAATATGTGACCTTTAAAGAGGACCTATGATACTTTTCGACTTGTATGACCTATAAACAATGTTTTAATGATTGATAGTCATGTTTAACCATACAAGTATCAAATAATTACGTACATGCATTTTGACGTATTCCCTGCTGACCGTCTGGGGTGGCTATGCAGAGCACTAAACACTATGGCAGCCGGTCGAGCCGAACTTGTTCAAATTTCCGGGTAGTTTCTGTCACGCTCGGGTAGTTTCTGTCATGTTTCCATGTATGGTAATGCTGCTCAGGCAAGCTCCGACTGCATGCCCCCACCTTCCTGAAAATCTATCGCTGCTGGAAGGAAGGTAACCAATCACAACGGAGTGGGGTTTGCAGCAGGGGGGAGGGGCGGAGAAGCTCAAAGCAGTGTGTAGAGATAGACTGCTGTGCTCGCTAGGGTAAGAGGAAGAGTGTCCCGAAAATCTACATAGTTTTTTGTGATGTGATTTGTGTCAGGTTGCTCTATAGCAGTTTTTAACAAGAAATTAAGACCAGAAAAGTAGTATAATAGGATCTCTTTAATATAACAAAATGTCGTAACTGAATCCAATTTGGAGCTTATAAACAGTCAATGCAGTCTTCTCTAGTGGACAGAAAACTGTGCAGCCTATTTAAAAGAACTGTAATCGTACTTAATAAAGAATCAATAACCAAACCACTCAGATATGAACATCACTCACTCAACTGTGTCAAGTGTGCCTCCCAATTAGGCTTGTGAAAAGCATTGCTCAGCACTTTACACTTTGCTCCTTGTTCTTTGGAGTTTGCTTGCCAAAAATCTTTACTAAGGGTACTTTGTTGTGTCACATTTACATCAAACTAATGGCCCATAAGGAATGTTGTGCTGAATTAAAAAGGACAATGAATTACCTCCTGCTGATGTGCCTCAGCGGGTGGGGACATATTAAGTATTTCGCTCTCTCTATCTCTCGCCCTCCCGTTTCATCCTTCACACACATACACACACACACACACACACACACACACACACACACACACACACACACACACACACACACACACACACACACACACACACACACACACACACACACACACACACACACACACACACACACACACACACACACACACATCAAAGGTATGACAGGAAATAATAAACATCCCTCCAACCTGCATTTGACATTTCATACTAGACTACTGATCATTGGTAAATATCAGGTTGCTGCTGCTCATGTAAGACTAGAATTCAAAAGCCGGAGTTGAAGCTACCTGCACTTCACTGTGTGGCTGTATCATAGCAGTCTAAAATGCTGTGTGATCTCAACTTTTCTGGTATGATTCCAACATGTCAGTGATTCTTGAGAACCGGGAAAAAAGGCCATCTTCCATATGTAACTGCTTTTATCTTTATAACTAAACATATTTAAAATTGTAGATGTTATTAGGGATTAGGAATAGAATGTCTGGAGCACAATTATCCCCTTAAATTTAATTTTATCATTATAATGTCAAATATATGACACTTGTTATCTTCTCACGACGTCCAAAACAGTGTGTCCTCAGAGAAGGTTTCAATCTTTCATATGCAATTAAACCTATTAAAAATGTACTTTAATGATTAAAAATAGTTTTTCTCATCAAAAGCAACACTAAATAATCCCTCATATCAATAAAAACTGTTTTTCTAAAACACACTCATGTTTTATAAGGATTCTAAGTGGTGGGACCACTTTACTGTAAGTCAACACCGTCAGACATTTAATTATGTAAAATGTAATAAAATCAGGCAAAATAAGGGGCAGCTGTCACTTTGAACGACGTCTTGTCAAATTCTACCTCTGCAGAGTACATTAGAGTCAGACAGGCTCTGAGTGTTGTAGTTTTAGAATATTTTACATTCCGAATCTTGAAAGTCCTGTGTCACAACCATGATATGTCAACACCGACTTACAATTTCTGAAGAAGTTATTTGTATTGTTTTGATAATTTTATTTTCCTGAAGTAGTTCATACTAGCACCTAACATCAACAAAAAAACCAAATGGCTACTAGATAAATTCCATGTGTTATGTTTAAAAAACGTTAAATATGTCAACACCGTCAGACATGAGTTGACATCTGACAGTGGTGATAGGCCAATAACGGTAAAAAAAAAAAGCTGGGAGGTTGTGTCAAAGCTTAGCGCAATATGTTGGATACATACATGTAATTTAATTTGCCGAAACATAGGGTTTGTATTTTTTCAGCATTGCACCCTGTTTTGTCCCACTTCTCAAGAATCACTGATGTATCTTTCTTGCATGGCTTTTCCCTTTCTGTCCACATGTGTCCTGTCTGTCTTTAATATCAATATCAAATGCCCCAAATTGATCCTCCAGAAATACACATTTATTAAACTTGCATGGAAACTGGTGTAGATCCTGGCACAAATATCACCCTACGCCAGGTATCACGTGGGATTTATCAAACTGTTGTACCTCGCCAATCTCAGCGTACACCAGAGATCAGTGTTGATATAGTCGGTGGCAGAAAACAATCATTTGAATATCACGCCCCTACATTTTCTCAGTTTAGAGGCCTCGCCCATAGGTTTTACGACATGAGTATGTGCATTACGGCAATGAAGAGGAACTTCTCTGAAGTAGAAATTGGCAGCATAACAGCAAAAGTAGATTTTTCGTTTTTTAAGTTTAATTTTGGAGCATTAAAAGCGGCATCAAATAACGTCAGAAGGCAGTTAGGAAGGAAATAACTGCTGCGGTCAACAGCATTGGTGTTGACAAACGATCTCCAGCTGAGGATAGTGAATTTTAGGTTTACATCAGTGTTATCCATCAAATGATATAAAATAGCATTTACAGTTTTATGTCGCTTTACATAGGTGAAGAAAGGTGGTCTGACTTAAAAATGGTCACTGAAAAAAGCGTGTTGCTGCTCTGAAATGCAACACCAACTGGAGGTGCGGGCATAATATAAGTGGTGAAGGAGAAACAAACGCACCAACTGTCCGATAAAGGTACATTAATCCTGTGCTACACAGGGTTGTCCCATTGCAATAGGACCAACCCAAAACAAATCCCATTTATGATATACATTTATTTAGCTTGATAAAATGTATTATGCATGGCTATAAAGTGCAATCAATGTAAGTACTGGCAATATGATCACAAAATCCCACAACTGCCATTTTTTCATTGCTCAAAGTAATTTAAGTTCTTGTTGAGAAGGTAGGAGAATGTTGATATCTTGGGCCAAAACTAAAATCATCAAGTTTGTTTCACTCAACAAGAGTATATTTCGCTCTCTACCGTACACCACAGTCCTGTGATCTGCATTGAAGGGCCCGAAGAGGACCTGTGTCTCCACTGTATTTGCCTGATGTGCTCCCCCACAAACAAACAGTTTGTAGTCTCTTTGGTGTCTCCTCTCCACTGCTGGGACTTTTAACCTCAATATTTGCAATCTTTAATGGTGAACACTCCATAGCCTTTGTCGATCAAACACTCTCTGACAGGAAACATTATGTTGAAGCAAACAGATAAGCTATTGTGAATGCTGCTATTGTTTAGCAATGGTATACAGTCCAGGGTTACGCGCCCCACACACATCCTACCTCTACTGCGCCTCTACCTCGCGTCTGCGTCTGACTTTTGGTCACAGACTGTGAAATCAACGTAGAGCGAGCACACATCCAACCTCAGACGCACTGCTGAGGCGCGTCGGAGGCACGTCTGCAGCGCCGCTCCCCTTCACCTCAGGAGGGTCGCCTATTTTTTTCTGAGAGCAGCGCGTCTCTCTCGCGTCTCTGTGCTTTAACTGATAGAGAAATACTCTGTTGACAGTCATACCAGCAGCATTCACTCTAGTTACACGTTTACCCGGTGTGTTTATTTCAAAATAAAACATCCCTCAGTCGTATACGCGAATAATCCCTTTATTTCACGATTTAATTGTGCAATCAAAATCCGAGGGATTTAAAACCTAATTTTCAATTAGTTCTGGCATTTCATTTTTGGATAAATGACACATATAGAGATCCAATATAGTGAAGAAATAAAAAAGATCATGATGAGCGCAACAGTTTTCCGTTGCTCTATCTGTGTCTACGGCCTTCTTCTTCCCCGACCACACCCCCCTCTCTCTCTCCCGTATAAATCAGTAAAGTGATTTTTGAAATACTCAGCTGAGAGTCATATTGACTTCATACTGGCAGCTTTCGCTGTAGTTTCACCATTTCCTGGTGTGTCCCCTTCAAAATAAAACTTATAAACCAACAAGCGAAAATATGGCAAAAAAAAAGAAAAAAAATGGCAATGGGGCGCACGGATTACTGTCCAGACTCAATATAAATCATATGCATCATAGATGACATGAAAGAACTTCATTTTTAATGGGAATTATCTATGAAAACTCTATGTGGAAAGATAGGGCTTTTAGAAGCAGCGCTGCAGCAGCAGCTGCTGAGACGTTGCATGTGTGTCCGAGAAAAGTCCGAGAGAGGCAGCAGTAAGGTAAAGCGACGCGCTCCAGAGGTAGACGCAGGATGTGTGTGGGGCGCGTTAGTCTACAAGGATATACATAAATATGCATATGCATTCTTGTTGTCAAATTTCTAAAGCTTTGTGTACATGTATACCTGGGTGCAAATTCACCAGCTCCATTTCCACTTCCAAAGCTATATATACAGTATGGACATGTAAACATCTACATATACTGTAAACACTCATTACAGCAGTTAATTACAAGGATGGCAGAGAGTGCAATTTAACCAACTCTGTCACATGGGCAACTTTCCCCAACAGCACCAGAACAGTTGTCATACGGCAACACTGTTATGCACAGCTGTGGCTATTTATAGAGCATATTTCAATAATTAATTACATTGATTTGTAAAGCCATTATCGCAGTGCTTTCCCAATCAGCATTGCCAACTGTCCAAAATATTGAAATACAAATCAGAAAGTTATACTAGGTCATTAGTACATAAGAAAAAATATAGTTAAAAATAATTATATTATTATAAATGGAAAATGCTGTGTCAACTGCACGTTCCAACAGCACTTTCTTTGTTTACAAATTCCAATGCATAGCCTAGTCAAGGTTTTTGTGGGTTGATATATCTGGCTACAGTGCAACTTTCCTAAAGGATGTAAAAAATATGAACTTGATCCTGGGTCAAATTGTGTACTCACTCCATTTGGCCCTTGAAGCACATACCATAAAACTCAAAACCACATATTGAACACAGATGTGCTTTTTAAATTAAGATCCTGCCTAAACTTTACTGAAATGTATACAGTAAACTGGTATGCATTTAAATTTAACATACATACTGTAATGTTTTAAAACAATACCAGCCAAAATTAGCAACAACATTGCACCCCACCCTATGATCTGCATAAACACAAACCAAAGCTGCAACATAGAACCATACATCATGCAAAAACAAATTGTTAGCAGCAACACAATTATTAGCCAGGTGCAAGAAAAAAATATAAAAAATTGGCATAACAAACTGTTGCAAGTTAATAATAGTAGTAGAACATTGATGTCAACTATATTGCTAAAAAGTTATAAAATGACCGTCAGACGACTGAGGTGACTCATTATGAGGAAGCAGTCATGAGAGACTAAATGGCATTTTGGCAGCATACACTAAAGTTCCACTATGCTGAACACAAGCAACAGTTATTGACGTGTTGTGTTTGTGAGAGTGTTGGTGAGTGCCAGAGTAAAAAGTGACTTGTGTCCTTCGGCTGCAGTTTCAGACATTGGGAGATAGAGCAAGCTGGTATGAGGTCACGGAGGCTCCCTGTGGCTTTTACCAGTCAGCGTGGAGGGGAAAAGTTTGTGTAGCTTTGTTCTGTATAGAGGTGTGGGCAGGGGATTACAGGGTTCAGTAAAGGGACACAGAGTGGTCCCAGGATGTCTGTTTGTTTGGCAGGGGGCCTGGCGAGAGTAATTGAGAGTACAAGGTGGTTGATGGCAGGGCAAAGAACAAGGTTGCAGTGGGACTAAAAGGGCTCACTCACACTAGGGCCGTTTGCCTGTTCCGTGCTGCAGGAAGATTCAGCACGATTCCCCCCCCTCCCTACTCCCTCCACTGGCCCGTGCTCACACTGCTTGTGGCCTGGGCATGTTTGCACCTTGCCTACGTCACCGTGCGCGTTTAGGATTTGGAGCGTAGTCTTGTAGGCTATACGACTGTTTGTGAATATTTTCATCCGGCCAAATTTGCATCATATACAGTCATATGAAAAAGTTTGGGAACCCCTCTCAGCCGGCATTATAATTGACTCTGCTTTCACACAAAAAAGATAAAAGTGGTATGTCTTTAATTTACCAGGAACAGCTAAGTACTGGGATGTTTTCCAAACAAAGATTTTTTGAAAAGCAGTATTTAGTTTTATGAAATTAAATAAAATGTGAAAAACTGGCTGTGCAAAAATATGGGAACCCTTGTGGTCTTGCTGATTTTAATGCATGTAACAGCATGTAAAACTGAGGACTTTAAACACAAAATTGGTTGGATTATGTTGTTAAGCCTTGAACCTCATATAAAGGTCTGTTTAATCATGATAAAAGGTATTTTAGGTGCCTAAATGCAAGTTCTACTTCTCTTTGACTCTCTGCAGAAGTGAGACAGAATGCGATCATCAAAACAGCTCCCAAAAGATCTTAAAAACAAAGATTATTTATTGTCATGGTTTAGGGGAAGGCTACAAGAAGCTTTCCCAAAGGTTTCAATTGTCAATTTCTACTGTAAGGAACGTTGTCAGGGAATGGAAGGACACAGGCACAGTTGCAGTTAAACCCAGGTCTAGCAGACCAAGAAAAGTACAAGAGCGGCATATGCGGCGGATTGTGAGAATGGTTGCACACAACCCAAAGATCACCTCCAAAGACCTGCAAGAACATCTGGCTGCAGATTGTGTATCTGTACATGGTTCTACAATTCAGTGCAATTTGCACCAAAACATCTGTATGGCCGGGTGATGAGAAGGAAGCCCTTTCTGCGCCCACGCCACAGATACAGTTGCATGGAGTATGCAAAAGCTAATTTAGACAAGCAGCTTCATATTGGAAGAAAATGCTTTGGACTGATGAGACAAAAATTAAGTTATTTGGTCTTTATAAAAAGCAGATGTTTTGGTGCAAATTGCGCTGAATTGTTGAACGATGTACAGATACACAATCTGCAGCCAGATGTTCTTGCAGGTCTTTGGAGGTGATCTGTGGGTTGTGTGCAACCATTCTCACAATCCTCCACCTATGCCGCTCCTGTTTTTTTCTTGGTCTGCCATGTCTGGGTTTAACTGCCACTATGCCTGTGTCCTTCCATTTCCTGACAACGTTCCCTACAGTCGAAATTGACAATTGAAACCTTTGGGAAAGCTTCTTGCAGCCTTCCCCTAAACCATGACAATGAACAATCTTTGTTTTTCAGATCTTTTGGGAGCTGTTTTGATGATCCCATTCTGTCTCACTTCAGCAGAGAATCAAAGAGAAGTGCAACTTGCATTTAGGCACCTAAAATACATTTTCTCATGATTAAACAGACATTTCTATGAGGTTCAAGGCTTAACAACATAATCCAACCAACTTTGTGTTTAAAGTAATCAGTTTATGCTGTTACAGGCATTAACATCAACAAAACCACAAGGGTTCCTATATTTTTGCACAGCCAGTTTTTCACATTTTATTTTATTTCATACAACCAAATACTGCTTTTCAAAAAATCTTTGTTTGGAAAACATCCCAGTACTTAGCTGTTCCTGGTAAATTAAAGACATACCACTTTTATATTTTTTTTGTGAAAGCAGAGTCAATTATAATGCCGTCTGAGAGGGGTTCCCAAACTTTTTCATATGACTGTATTCCACTTCCACATTAGAGCAACGAGAATCCTTAAGCTATTGTTTTTTTTTAATGTAGCCTTGACGTAATAGGTCGCGGTGGACAGTCTCACATTTGTGCAGCACGCTGTTTATTATTAATATAACGGCCCGTCATCAGACCATACGTACCGGATGGTTTTATACACACACACATCGCTCCATCAAATCCAAGTCAGAACTTTTTGTATGGGCAGAGATCGTTTTTTTAAGTGTCTTTATAAAGTTTCTTGTTAAACCTTAGTGTAGGCTACTGTTTCCTTATCACCGGGCCGCGGTGTGTTGTTTTGGGTGCGTCTCCACCGCCATGCGTAAAGGCAGTTATGACAGCTGACGGGAGGAAAAAGAAAAAAATCATCTGACGAACGTGAGTAAACACGAAAACCTTTTTGCTTTGCTTTCTGCGCTCACCTATTTAGCTCTCTCCCTCTTTTATTAGCCCACACCTAGGCCTACACACACGTTAATTCTCACACATTTTATGTAGCTACAAGTCCAAGTGGTGGGCAATTCTGGTGCGGACTAGTAAGGCAGCGGACGTTAACGGACTATGCATCCTTAATAAATTCACGTCAGGAACGCCGCCTGTGCGCTTGCTTGTGCGCGTGTCATCTCATTAGCATCTGTACTTTGGCCACGGCACACCTCTCTCAGGTGTGGCGTGGCCAAGGGGCTGTTCTGTGCTGGAATACAAGTTGGCGTGGTCACACTAGCCAAACGTTCTAGACTTTAGTATGCAAATGAGCTTTGGCACGGGGCCGCGGCCCTAGTGTGAGTGGCCCCTTATACAGTAAGGAGAGGGTTTACTTACTTCTCAGCATTTACAGGTTATTGAGAAAGGCCTATGGACAGCACACACAGATATAGGTTGTCTCCATTAAAAGAAGCCAAAACAACTACCGTATGCACACATGCATAAAAGAAGGAACTCGCAAATTGATAAAAGTATGCATTTTGGCACTCATGTATGTGACTGTACACACACACACACACACACACACACACACACACACACACACACACACACACACACACACACACACACACACACACACACACACACACAACATTCCAAGGAATGTGAGTGTATCAAATACATCACCAAAGGAAGACTAGGGATTCCAAAAGTGGTTGACAGTCCCTGTGAAGACAAAGTCCAAAGAAACATCAGTAAATAAGACAAAATAATTCATTTATTAATAATAAACTAAAATCCTGGCAGGGACTATGGGTGCATGTATACTCAGAGGATTTCAAACATATCCAAATACTTTTTAAAAGGTGTTTCCAAGATACATTTCTACAAATTATTGACAAAGTAAATTATTAATTATTCTTAATAATTATATTTCCATGTACCCCTTTAGTTTAGTTTAGTCACATCATCCAATACAAAATTATTTTTATAAGGGTTGTAGGGAAAATACACATAGCATCTTAAACAGAGGAAGACCTGTTCAAATGTAATTTTATTTGAGGAATAATATTAATTTGCCTACAGACATAAATTAATAAATCATGATACCAACTCACTATTTCGGCTCTCACTATAACCAGAAGAAAGGTAGAGAATGTTAGGATTCAAATCACTGCTTTCGCAGCTAAAGCTCCCAAAGCAATAAGAGGGATTAATGGGGGAAAAATGGAAAAAAAAATAAAAAGGAAAAAAGAAAGTTTGATGGATGAAATGCTCCTATACCTGCAAGACGTTGTGAATAGGAGTGGTCAAGCTACAGTGGGTAATCCTTCAAGAGAAGCACATCACAGAAATTAGACCCTTCAGGTTATGGGAAAATACCCATGTAGCGTTAAGGATGAGCAACATTGTGGAATGTTAATTTTTCGATGCTTCTGGCTCATATTTTCATTCATAACTCAAGTGTATTTAACCAGTTGGTTGCTGAATGATTGAATAAGGGACGGACAAAACAATGATATACTAGCTTTAGGATTGCAGAAGAGAGGAGGCTTGATGCAGGATACAGATATAATCTCTATCTGACATTGTGGTTGAACCTTATTGCCTATTCCTCACTTTCCTGGAGATATTATCAAAACTGCATCATCCTATCTCTTTATAGATTGTTCCTGTTCTGTCTTGAAACATGTATTTCTTGGCAGTCTGATACCATCACACTCAATATTTCATGACTTCAAAGAGATACAGGGATGAATTTCGTACAAAGTCCCACTGGGCTCCCATATCTACTTGTTCCTCCTTGCTGATTTCTCGCAACAAGACAACCTAAAGCTTTTAGCGCTGCAGCCATGTTGTTACTGCAGTGAAGAGGCTTGTACCTAAAAAGCTGGACTTAGTGGCCTTACTTCAGATCTGGTTATCCAGGTCAAGGTGAGGGCGACTTATAGATTTGTATTCATGATTTCACGCAGGTTGGGATGTCGTCATGGCCGTTTGTTTGTATGCATATGTCTGGTGATGTGCAGCTCCCTGCAGGGATGCCATGGGTCATTTGCATTGACCTTTCCTGTCACGCAAACAAACAGCTGCAAACAGATGACACTGCAAATAGTATCATATTCACACTCATATGGGACAATACCACATCGCAGCACCGAAACTAAGAAGAGTAGCAGTGTTCATGCAACTTAATTTGGCCAGAAAAATATATAAAAATTAATGAACAGGTCTGTTTGGCAGTATTGTATCTGCTTTCTAGTTTTTCCTATACAGTGTATAGGCAGGTCCACTAATGAGTATGTCAAAGGAACAGAAAAGAGTGAAAGAAAGAAATATGAAAAGGTTTCGACAAAATAACACAACATAACAACATAATACATCAAAAGAGAGCAAAAAAAAATGTTTCATTGGTAAATATTCGAAAACTAAACCCAGAAAAAAACGTCAGTCACTGCTATTTTGCGAACAGCATTTGGCCTTCATGGGATCTTCAATACAAGCTCCAGCTTGACCTGTTTACTATTTTAAATCTAGTTAATGTATTATGCCTCGTTTCCACCGAGTAGAGCGGGTCGGGTCGGAGCGGCTCATAGCCACCGCCAGAATATGGGTCAAACTATTGGGCTGTGGAACAACTGTGGTCAAGCCAGCGGTCTCTCGTTTTTGCTTGGTCAAACCAGCCGCTTCTTTATTTATTCCCCCCGTGTTGTTGTGAGCGTAAACGCACAGAGACGGCTCGGTGCAACTGATAGAGACAGTGAGCGAACAGCGCTGGCTGCGGCAGCTACGTGACATCGTAGCAGTGGGACACAGTGTAGCCAACTGATTAATTTAATGACGAGGAAAAACACCACACAATAAACAGTGCTGCGCTCACATTTTCGCCAAGACTCTCTTTACTCTTGCCGAGGTGACTACACACGGCGGCAATGATTATTTCTACCAATAAACGGACGGCATGTGTAGCTCAGCCTTTTCGGCATCCTTTCAGGCGGCTGGTACCCCAACGGAGGAGTACCGAAATTAGGAGCGGCTTAGAGCGGTTAGGTGCGCTTATATCCGTACCCTACCCAACTTTTGGCAAATGAAAAGCCAAAATACCCGGACCGAACCGCTCCGACCCGACCCGCTCTACTCGGTGGAAACAAGGCATTAGGGAGGAACCTATGGACAATCAGAACTCATTCACCAGGATAATTGGACACAATCTAAAATGTTGTTAACGGGCCCAATTTAAAAAAAGTGAAAACCAACATTGGCTGCAGGTTGCACCACAAATTAATGAGCAGTTATCCCTGGACTCCACAGATCACACTCTACATCTCAATTCAACACAACATATTTGTATCCTGTAATGATAATAAATTACCACATGCTGAGTGCTGATAGCGAAAAGTTCCTGTTTCAATTTGGGTATTAGGTATTTTAATACGCAGGACCGAAACTCGCTGCAATACAATGGCACCCCACCTAAACAACCGGACCCCATCTGACTGAAATCCGCATCAGGTCTCAGAAGAGATTGAATGGACTTACTGTATATGGACCTTTACTTAATTGGACTACTTTAACAGAAAAACCCTTCGGGCAATCCAATACAGCACTGCCACAAACTTCATCTACAAAAGTATCCAGTTTGAACAAAGCAGCATAACTCATAAACTAGTGGTGGTGTGTATATCTGTGTTTGTTCATGGAAGCGTTTCAAGTATATAAAGATACCCCTCTTGACAATAGAGTTCCTTTTCCCTGATTAACTAAATAAGCCTGAAGGAAAACAGGTTTAAGCAGCTATATTTGGGTGAATTAAAGGAGAGATCTCCTAAGAGACACACAATTGTACCTGGAAGTTTATTGTATTCTTTATTTTCGAAATAACAAGCTTAAAAGGGAGGACTATTTTACAACTTCCAGAATATACAGAGTAAACAACAACCTTGGCTGTCGGTGATAATGATGTGCTGCTCCAGGTGCCATAAATTATGTTTCTCTCTACTTCCCTCAAACTACCTTTTCCACTCCCTGCAGCTGTGTACATAGGTGCCTCTGCATCTGTGTTTCAAGTGATCGAGCGAAACAGATTCAGAGGGAGACCACGCACCAAACAAGGTAGGTGAGAAAACAGAGATACTGTATGTAAAGCAGGGTGGGAGATATCAGCCAACTAACCAGGTGGAAACCAGCTGTGGGCGAGCACAGGAAGCATTCAAGGAAGTCTTACTCACATCCCAGAAGGCAGGGCAGATTAGACAAATCACAAATCTTGGAGAAGGCATTAGTCATTTCCCAGAATGCCCTGCTCTGGAGAGCAGTGTGGCACTAGAGAGTCAGGTATCATGGCTGAAATGATAACTCTGAGATGAATGAGTGGTTGCCGTCTGCACCTGGATCACTCAGCAAGCATCCCGGGGGAAGATGAAAGGACGATTGCAGACACAAGACAAAATGGAGACCGGGGAAGAAGAGAAACTTCCCATGCCTATTTTGCATCTGGGCTGAATAGCCATATTTATTTATCAATCTATCTTTTTTAGGATGGATAGAAATGAAGAGAAACACACAGTGAAGAGTCACAAGCTGTCAAAACAATGTTTCACTGTCATTGCAAGAGTAAAATGCCCAGACCCTTAGTGGGTAGAAGCGAAGGAGGGAGTACAGTCAATGAGGTAGAGGGCAGAAGGAGGAGTGCAGAAGGACTTTGATGGTTGGAGCGACAGCTGTGTCCCTGGTGAGTGTCTTTGAAGAACAAGAGGAAGCCTCGAAATAAATGCATTAATTGTAGAGGAGGGGAAAAATGAAAGAAGAAAGATGGAGATGAAGGAGAAGGGAAACAGATTGTGTTTGTTGACTTAGTAAAACTCATGCAGAGAGAGATGAAAGGCCTTGCAATTGTCACGTCAGAGGTTATAATACACTTGAATGTAGAGCTGGTGGATATTGCCTTAGCGCGTTGATGTGTGATGATCAGTTATTTGTAGTCTGTAGTAAGATCTCTGAATATCTGAACTATAACGTTCTTGTTTTGGTATGTCAAGAATGCCTTTAAGATTGAATTTTAGTACTCAAAAGTGAATAATAATAATCACACACACTCTGCAAAACTCTCTCCTCAGAGAAAAAAGCTCTGTGACCTTGCATCAACAAATGAATCCAACAATGCTATGGTGACATTCCTCATTGTTCCTTGATCTAATTGTCACAAAGTTAGCTTCTGTTTCAATACATGCAAGACACTCAATATTTGATTGCAAACTTCTCTTGCATCCTTTTTTTAACCCAGACACAGTTGTCAATGTTTCATCACCCTCAATATTTCAATTTGTGGCCAACCTCATCCGTCTGCCCTACGATAAATAAATAGTAGAAAACCGAGAAGGTGATAGCATGAGAGGCAAAAAGCCTTCACAAATAGAGAGAAACAGTAAGCGAAAGAGAGATGAGAAGTCGACTGAACTTTTTTGGTATTAAAAGACAAGAGGTGAGGAGGAGTAAGAATATAAATGTTAATGGTCTCTTCTAAAATCACTTTGTAGTTCTTGTCAAACTTTTGAAAGTGCCTGTTTTTTTATTAAGGTCTACTGTTTTTTAACTGTGGACACCACTTTTACAGCAACAAAACCCCTCCCCTAAATCCATTCGCTTCACTTTTATCTGCTTTTGCCGACCGGCGTATCAATAATTTATCTGAAACTGCACTGCGCACTCAATAGTGGTTGAGGCTGGAGCAAAGGGAAATAAAATTACTGAAAATCTCCCAGTTGCCTATCCATAGGGGGACTGCATATCTCAGGTGATCTCAGAAGCAGCCTATCTATAGCAGTGGTGCAACCGAACTGTATAAATATCTCCTTCTCCGTATCCCCAACCCCCACCCACCTAATTTCCTCCTCAAACTGTTCCCCAGAAGACATTTTTTTTTCTTTTCAGAGTCTCTCCCCTGCACACCCCTCATTCCAAAGGACCAGTAAAATTCCTATCCTTTTTACCATAGGCATTACCATACCTTTGATCACACTCACCCTACCTTCTCTTCACTTCATTACTGATGCATACATCTCCCTCTCTTTTTTTCAAAATATCTTTGTCCTAGTCAGCAGTTAGTGTGTTCATTTAACAATCGCCTTAGATGGAATTATAACGGTAAAAGGAAAAGGCTTTGAAATGGAAATTGCACGCATGGGAGGGCCCCGCTCGGTGCTCCGACCGGCTCCTGGATCCCGATGACATTCCATCTGACATCAGAGGCAGGCACATGAAGAACTAACATGTCAGCGAGAGAGGCAGGAGATAAGAAAGATAGACAGAAAACCCCTGTCCTTAGTTGACAAACAGCTGCATCGCCTCGCTTGCTCCCCTTGTATCCGCAACTGTTCTTTGGCTTTCATCTGGCTCACGGTTTGATGTGATTGTGTTATTTACTCGTCATTAGAGGCAGAAGAAATTGTGTCGTGCTATTAGCTTGATAACACCTCTGCTAGATTCGATGACAGTCAAGAAGCAATGGTGACCTGATTGAAAGAGAAAAGAGGTAAAAAGAAAAAGAAAAACCTTAAAGCACTACAGACAAAACTGATAAAGACAAGGGATGCAGACTGGAAGTAAACCTAGAATGAAGGAATCCAGAATTAGAAGTTCCTTCGATCATCCCTCTTACCCTGTGTTGATGTCCTGATTTATATTAATAAACAATGCAATGATTTAAATGTCATATTTAGTGGTGGGCCGATAACGGCGTTAACGTGCTGCGTTAACGCCAGACTCTTATCGGCGATAAAAAAAATATCGCCGTTAATCTCTTGTTCCTCTTATTTTAGCGCGGATGTATACCTGGCCGAATTGCACTGTAGTGCACGAGTCAGAACGAGTCCGACTTCGCACCTGTGTAGCCTACCACATCAAACGTAACGTGCTGACATGGATGCAGCTAGGAAGCCGCCGGGTTTGCTTCAGGGAAAATGTATTTTTAAGAAGCTTCCCAATGGAAACCTCGACAAGACCAAGGTTGTTTGCACCTTGTGCAATGCGGAATTGGTTTACTGTAGGAGTTCTAACAGTCTGTGCTCTCGGAAGCGGCCGGGGCATGCGTGTGTGCAATGGGAGAGCTTTGTGTGGAGAGAAAAAAAAGAGGCAAGGGAAATCGCCAAAGCCAATGCATAGCCTCGACTCATTAAAGGTTGAAAATCACTGAATTACACAACATGTAGGCTAGCCTATGGCTTAAGGCTATGGAAATCATTATGGAAACAATATTTTTTTTTATCAGTGATAGCTCAGCTGATCTCGTTGCTATAGAGACCACGTCCGTCCGCTTTGTTTCGACAACTGACAGAGCTGCCAAGTCTCACCCTTTTGGCCGTGAGACACACTCATATCAACCAGCTCACACTCTCACACGCTAGCCTACAACTCAAATTTCTCACGCGGAGAAGTTAATCCCCAAAATAACGATTGTTTTGCGGGACTTTTATTTTGACAGTCTTATATTGAAAAGCTAACGGACATGAGTTCCGTGACATCCTCTTTCTGCACGCAAGTTAACTTGATGCATTAGGTGTGCACCTGCACAGGAGATGAGCCCCTGGTCTGATGCGCCACCTGGCTTGAGAAACACGTTCTCAAAGACTTACTTTGAGTCATTATTTAGGGAGCACACACATATTATGAATGAATTCAAATGAGCCATTTTAATCTAGATTAATCTAGATTAATTCCAAAATTAATCTAGATTAATCTATATTAAAAAAATTAATCTATGCCCACCTCTAGTCATATTACGATAGTTTGTTGGTTTAAGTACTCTGTTAGGGTCAAGTAATGATCGCGGTCGAGATTAAAATAATCCAGAATTGACTGTCAGAAGTATGGAAGCAGAGGTCTCTGGTGTTTTAAGTCCATTATTATGTTGACTCATCCCTCCATCCTGATGGTGAAAGACTGATATTTATACTGTATTTTTTATTTGTTTATTGTCAGACACAGCTGCTTTGACTATACAAGCATAGTGTGAACAATCTTCTGAAAATAGTCATGCTGATGTATTACATGTTTCTGCATTTAGGAGATGCATGTGTATTTGTATTTGTTCATCTTTGACACCTGTTCTCCATGGTACCATGGACCTTTTCCAAATATTTTTGAATCTAGTGTTTGGGCAGCAACCCACGCTTTTGCCTCCATCTGTTGAGCGGAAGATGTTTAACCTGTGATGGTTTTTGGCTCATGGGAAATGGATAGAGAAAGTGGTTTAAGATTTTTTTTTTTATTCATTTTTATTTATCAACCTGAGCGAGATATACAGTGTTCTCAAAGTATTCGGACCCCTTCACTTTTTGTACTTTTTTGTGTTCTAGATGAAACCCTTATTGGATAGAATTGGCATTGTGTGCCCATTAAAAAAAGGGTCTGGAACTGGGAGTGAGAGGGTTTACCTTCAATGAGGAAGAAGAATGTTTGTAGGTGGGGCGATATTGTGGGTCGACAATCCCAACTCAGCAAACAAGATGCATTCCTTCAGATTCATGAAGTGATAAAGTAAATGCTTCATTATGATTTCTTCTTTGCACACAACCTTATTGAAGGTGTTGCATTTTACTGTGCTTTTTCATTTTAATGAAGCAAAACCAAGATTTGAGAGTATGATGCATTCAGCCACAGCCCACTTGATTTGTTGACGTACTGCACCACAAATTAGGAAAACTTTGACATGTGACAGGTGGTGGGGGACAACAATGCGATCATAAAATGCCTGATCTACCTGCTCAGCAACAGCCGCCCTGACGATAGGTCCATTAGCATATCCTGGCAGAAAAAAGGGCAACGTTAAAGCACTGTAAAATACTCACTGCAGTGAACACTTGGTTCTTGTTTACTTCTTTGACCAAGGCTTTTCTTGCCGAGTTAATCAGCTTTGACGGACAGACAACTCTACGAAGAGTTCTGAACATTTTGAACCTCCTTCATCACAAAATGATTGAGGCAATTATTGCTAACACTTTACGCTTTAGAAAGGCTTTATAACATTGCCCTGATCCATGCCTCACGACAAATTTATCACAGAGGTCTAGAGAGATCCATTGACTTCATGGCTTGGGCTTTGTTTTTGTCCTGACATGCAGTGTGAATTGTGGGATCTTACGTACACAAGTGTACTCCTTTCTAAATGATATCCAATCAATTCAATTTGCCAATCAATGGGGTTGGATAAGGGTTAATGAGGATAGATAAATTACCATTGTATCCACTTAAAATGACTATTAAACAAAATGTGCTAAAACAGAAGGGTCAGAATGATGTACAGAGGGAACCACATGCCAGGGCCTTCAATTTAGGTTTGAATGTAGGTTTTTATATAATTGTCCTTAGTAAAAATGTTAGTTGGATTTTGAATCAAGCTTTCTTACAAATGGGACAGAAACCGGGGTTCCTGATTTCAGTTCAGCTCTGTAAAACATCAACAACAAGGAATTTACAATGATATAAAACAGTAAGATTGTCTTGATACACATTTAAAGCAAAAAAGTATCAAAATTGTTATCATTCTTTTTCAACAAACAAATCAGATTGATAAATAATTGCTTATGTTCAAAGATGACTTATGGAAACATAAATTAAGTAAGTTAAAGTGGTGAGTGTGTGCAGCCCCTTCCTCATTATTTTTTGTTCCTGTAATTAGTGCAAGCTTGTTAATTAAGCCACAAGGCGCTCAATTAAATTTCCCCTTTTAGAGCTGACCTAAACCTGAGGGAAAACATGTTGAGCCGTCTAAGAAACAATGGCCCCACTGATCGTTGAGTAATTATCAATTACTATGCTAATTCATCACTCACTGTCAATCCCCACACTAAAGTCTTGTGCTGCCTTACAAACCCTCATGCCCCCACTGACAAATTGCACGACATAGTCAAAATAAAAATAAAAAATTGCATTAAAGTGATGACCTATTGACTTTTCTCCTTCAAAGCAAGGGCTCCTGAAATGCTTTCTAAAATGGTGGCCTGTGCTTTACAGTTAAATCAGGATTAAGGATAAGAAAAAGGTAATGGAGTGCAAGATTAGGAGTTTTGTTCTTGTTGTTTTCAGGGGGGCTAAAGTACAATGTGTTATTTAAGTTTTATTTAGCAGGAAGCCTTGTTGTTGAACAAGCAATGCCAGGCTGATTTCATGAAAATTTGGCATTTGTGTGGATCAATGTATGTGTGTTTGCATTTATCAATCAGGTTTTTGGAAATAATTAGCCACTGCTTGGCAACTTCATTTTAACAAAGGGATTCTGTAGATAGAAAAAGGGCATGTGGGAGCATTAGAGGTAACACAGTCCTTTAACTTGTTCGTAATTAAGGCAAAGTCTTTGTTCTGCATCATGTTTCCCATGGAGAGGGCAACTCATTCATAAGCACTTCTCATAGTGACAACAGCTGCTGATTAATTGGACTCTGGATGCAAAGCTTTAAATCACAGTCCTAGACACACACCGGCACACATGCAAATGCAGTCATCCAGGGCTTTATAAGCACACACACTGGGCATGCAGTAGGTCAAAGCCCCTATCCACACCGCATTAAATCACAAAGTTAGGCCAAAACACACCTACTGATCTCTCCCACTGACAGCACGGAGGAACCGGCGACCTTGTAATATCATCATCAGCGGATGAAGAGGAATGTAGAAGACCTGCAAACACACACACCTTCCTCCCTGGGATTTAAAAAAAGAGCATTTACACATATTTCTTCTGGACAGGCTTCATTTGGTTTTCAGTGGTTGCCCCAAATGTTTTATGTAGCCCTGCAGCCCCATCAGATGAAGTACCCCTTTATCAAAATTGTTCAAAATAAAACTATTTATACTTTTAGATAAACAATTATTTATCTATCTGGATATCCATTTAAATCTGCTTGCTTGCTACCTTTTATCAAAAACATCATGTTGTGTTTACGTATTACAGGTGACACTTTATGTGGATTTATTTTTTGCTTTGTGAATTTTTTCCCCACATCCAATTAATAGAGCTACTGTACAATCTTTCCAAGTACCCCCCGTTTAGAAGTGCAATTTGAGGCAATCACAGAGGTGCCTGTGCCAGCCAACACATAACACATAAATCAAGATAATTCATGGTTAAAAAAACTTGGTAATTATGCTCATAATGTCAATGTTTGACTCAAATATTTTGTTTATGTTGGGGCTACATCAATGGGACAGGTTATGCTAATAGCTAAGATTAAAAGAAAACTTGAATCATAGTAGAACAATTTATTTGGAGGCATTCATCTTACTAGGACAAGGCTAACTGTTCTGAGTTGGGCCCAGTAACAGCAGTAGTCCGTAGAGCAGATCCAGTCCTGATTTGATCATCTGCTGGCATGCTTGCATAATGAGTAAGCCCAAATGCGTCCACAAAGCATTTCCTTTTTGTTTAAATTACCTTATTTTTCATCAAATAAAACCATTGCTATCCTCAATCTTCATGTTCTTGCTTTGACTGTAATTAATCTAATTTGCCATATTTCGTTGTCTTGTAAAACTACAACAGCTACATTATGCCTGCAAGGTATGTGTTAGGAACATGAAGGAAAAGCTGCAGATTTCTCATATCTTTTTCAACATACCCAAACTAGAAAAACTAATAAACTGAGACACATAGGCATCTGAAATTCAATTATTCCTTAATTTCTTTCCCATTTTAAATTGAGAATGAGTGACATGCACATACACAGATAAGAACTGTCTGATGTATTGTAGAGGGTGAGGGTACATACGTATCTCAGCAACCACTTGTGAGATAAATTGCTGTGATCTATTCTAGGACAACAGGAAGCTCTTAAAGGTCACATATTATGCTAAATGCACTTTTTAAATGTGTTCTAACTAGTGGTGGGCCGTTATCGGCGTTAACGTGCTGCGTTAACGCAAAACTCTTATCGGCGATAAAAAAAATATCGCCGTTAATCTCTTATTCCACCTCCTGTTCGGCTCAGGGGAGATGGTTCCCTCCAGGGCCGATGGCTGTTCGCCGTCGGGGTGAACCCCCTTCCGTGTGTTCTCTGGTCGGGTAATAATAGCCGGGGGCCGTTGTTGACACTTGAGGAGCCTTTATTGCAGGAGCGAAGCTTCTCTCACACACCCGCCGCTCTCTCTCTCCATCACTTGCCCACGACACACACCACCTGGCTGCAGGATCGCTAATGTAACACTCAGCGCCAAACCCCCTTCACAAATCTGTCTATTCAATGTTTACTTATGAATGTATCCATGTACGTAACTCTGACATGTACATAACTTAATTTATTGTTAATAATATGGTCTGTTTATAAATTCGGCATATGATTAAAGCATCTAAACGCCCGTAATCATGTTAAACGTTTACTGTTTTTAAGTTATTAATGCCACTCGCTCCCGCAGATACACAGCAGAGGGAGGTCTTATATTCAGCCATTGCTAAAGGGAGTGCTGTATTATGGAACGGCCGCTGTGGTACGAAATTCCAGTCTCAACAATGTTTCCTACACGAAATTATAACTCTAGCGTCTACAGCCCGTTGTTTTCATGTAGTGTAACTTGTGTAATGTGTTACATTATTCAGCTGTTGCCGTGATGTCGGCTAACGCTGATGCTAATGATAACTAGCTCTCCGTCGCACAATAGACTGTAGGTTGGTGTTGCAGCCAGCTGTTAGGTGAAGCGCTGTCCCACAGGTAAAAGCCATGGACCTATAAAGCCTGTCCAATATTCACTCTAGTCCAGCTTCTTGAAAAGTTTATAAGGACTTTATTATTTATGTAAAAATTATATTTAATGTTTCACTTGAAGCACAAAAGTAATGGCTTTATTTTCTGTTATAGCCTATAGCCTACCCAACAAATTATTTTTTTTTAAGCATAAAAAACAGTGCAATGTTGTGATTTTTAGCCTTATATCTGATTAAATTGTTAGAATATTATTTGTTCGCAATAATTAGACACTCGTTCTGATGACGAAATGAAAGCCACCTGGCTTGAGAAACACGTTCTCAAAGACTTACTTTGAGTCATTATTTAGGGAGCACACACATATTATGAATGAATTCAAATGAGCCATTTTAATCTAGATTAATCTAGATTAATTCCAAAATTAATCTAGATTAATCTAGATTAAAAAAATTAATCTATGCCCACCTCTAGTTCTAACATATCCATGGGTCCACGGTGTGCCTAGAGACTGCCAAAATATTAAGAAAAATAACAATCTCTCCTGTTCTCACTCTCCCCCTTTCTGAAACCCCCACCCCTCCCCCCCAATATACTCCAGTCAGAAATTTCCCCTTTTCTGACCTCACAAACTGGAAAGCCAGAAGCTTCCACTGTGCAGCCCACACCCCTATTTCTTATTGGTCCACGGCCCTGACAGACAGAGGGCGAGGCGTATCTGGCTTCGCTTCCGGACAGGGGGCGGGGGCAGCTCAAAGATTGTATATTTACGAGGGGAGCTGCAGCTCTTTTTAAAAAACAGGCCATTGTGAGATTAGCTGAACATCAGCATAGTACAATAAATTATCTGAAAGTTTTTTTCAGCAAACAATTAAAGAAAAACGTATTAGGGACCACTAAGACCATATAATATGGTGTATAATAGTACCGAAGAGTGTATAATATGGGAGCTTTAAGAGCCATTGTATATGATAAGGCTAAGCCTCTTGCTACTGCCCAACTAACATAAGAGCTTCCATCTGATGCACTCTAACATCTGTCCCTCAGTCTCTATCCTTGAGCTCTGTCCTCTCAGCCTTACGTGTTGAAAAAGGTATTGTCCATGAAATATCAGTCTAACAGTAATTGATTGTTTGCAGTTTGATAACACATAAACGTAGAGACTAGCGCTTGTCAGCTGTGCTCTAAAATAAATGCTGCCATAGATTTCCAATTAAAGGTGGCTGGCAGGGCTATTAGTTAGCTCTAAAGGTATCTGTCACCGAGCACAATGAGCTGGGGGTCTCTAACCACCATGATAAGGCAGCTGTGAGAGGTGTATTTATCCAGCTCTGGACACGCAATCTCTCTACCAATAGAGTGAAAGCATGAGGGGCTCTATATAATGTGTTAGGGTTTGACAATATCATGTATATACTGTATATCAGGAAACAACAGGGATTTGTCGACAGCAGAGATGATACAGTTTCCACAGAGGTCGGTGTACCTTTAATACATTATTTAGTGCTGAATTAGTCCATTGCACACAGTTTTACAAGTCAATGAGCAAGTATGCGTTCTGGCAGTTTTGGATTAATGGGATCAATGCATCTGTGTGATACAAAGCCTTGATTTGTTAGGTATTTCTTTCACTGAATTAGCCAGCAACTGACATTTCCCTCCGATTATTTTGTACATAATACTCAAGTGAGAAAAAATAAATAAAATGAACCCAATTACAGTATATTCCTAATGCAATATAAAATCACATTCCCCATGAACTGATATTTCACACTCACTCAGGCATGGACATTTGTCATCCCATATGGAAGTTGTGCAATGTAATCCCATATGATGATGACAACTCCGCCAAGGTCACAGACTGATATCAGTGTCATGTTACCGGAGTCACTGTTCAATCAACTAAGAAAAGATATGTGAGATAAATCAACAACTTGAAACCAGTTGCAGCCCAATATGTAAGGCAAGTTTTTCGGTTAACTGTAGTATTCAATTGATGTCAGTTTGTCCTAAAAAGCCTTTCAAACACATTTGCACAACCACCAGCAACATGACTGGACACCAGGCAAGATGGATCGGTGGTTTCATGCTGTTAATACCAACTTATCTTTTTTTAGCTCTTCTATTACCCTCTACAGGCATCCTTTTTTTTTAAAGTGGAGTTCAAATATAGTCCATCTGCTCCAAGGGTTGACATTTGAGTTTTGCGCCCTAAAATGTCCCATCTGTGCCTCTTCTACTGACGTAATACCATTAGTGTGTTCCTGCTAAAATGGCATATTTACCCCCAGGACTGCTAAACCACACTAGGTATATTTTGGTCACAGATGTTCAGTGTCAAATACCAGGAAATAAGGTCTTCCTGAAATGCTGAAAGTGTCATGTCTGGCTTTATTATCATTATCAGTTTATTAAAAGTCCCATGTCTTGTTTATTAAAACATCAAGTTGATGCAAAACTGAATGCCTGCAAGCTGTATTCATGTATAATTCTGTGTAGCCGGGAAAGTCAATGTGTGCCTGATCACTTAGATACTGACTTAATAGTCTGTCACATAGTAAAGATGATCCAATGACTGAAATGGACTGGAAATCATTGTGTAATAATAATAATAATAATAATAATAATAATAATAATAATAATAATAATAATAATAATAAATGGTATTTATATAGCGCTCTTCTCTCACTCAGAGCGCTTTACAAAACAACAATAAACAAACAAAAAGAACATGTAGAGTTGGGTTGGTGGGTGAACTATGGGTAGGCAGAGGAGAAGAGATGGGTCTTGAGGTGGGACTGGAAGATGGTGAGGGACTCAGAGTCACGGATATGTTGGGGGAGGCTGTCCCAGAGCCTGGGAGCTGCCCTGGAGAAAGCTCTGTCGCCAAGGCTGCGGAGTTTTTATGTGTGGGTGGAGAGGGGATGTTGATAGGGGGAGAGGAGGTCAGTGAGATATGGGGAGGGGGGGGGGGGTCAGATGGTGGTGGTGTAGTGAGGACATAGAAGAGAAGGCAGAAGTGTAGTATTGAGCAAATGAGTGCGGGCAAGTTTTGTGGAGAATACTGAAATAGCCATAAGAAATTTGGAAGAAAGGAGCAAGTCGAGCAGAACTACAGCGACAGAAGTCTCTATTGGGAGATTAAGTGTCCCTGATCACTCTCTCGTGGTGCAGCCCGTCACCCAATTTCTTGATTACAAGGCTTCCGACTTCATTTCGGGCGTTCCTCAAAAACAGCGTGCCTTGCTTTGGCGGAGGCATCCAGCCCTAGGCAAACACAGGGTTAGGCTACACATAGCCTTATTTCCTTGTGCATGATCCTTCAGCAGAATAAATTATCTTGCGAAACATCACACTAGCAGAAGACCAGAGTAGCCTGTTTTTTTGCAGAAGCTTTTGAAACAAGTTTGTGGGCACTGTTTGCATGTTCATCTGAATTATGTCACACATTCACACTTACAAACACAGATTAATTTCAAAGTTGATACCAAAACCAAACCAATGTCTCAAGAAGTGCCTCTGGTCAGAGCTGAGAAGGATCACAGCCTGTCTGAAAATTCCTATGCATACTAACACACCTAATCAAATCCACGTCAACCAACTCACGTAAGGTCTCACTCAATCAGCAAGGACATGATTTGAGGCGGGTGCTGGACATAAATAAATAAAGACTCATAGACAAAAAAGCTTCCGCCCACACGAACAAAGTGTCACTCAGCTCTTGAGTACGGCTCCTTAATCAGGCTTACATTCTATGGAGACTGCTGTTGTCATGGAAACGATAAGTTTGAAGTATTAACCCATTACATCAAGCCGCACTCGCTTCCGAGCTGTCCCCCTCCCTCTCGCTTTGCGCACACACACACACACACACACACAAATGTGCTAAAAACCAATCACCACTTTCTTCACAAATCCCTCCTCATAGATCTCTTACCACTCTCTGGGGACTCTCCACAGCATATTAATCAACGTAATTGAAATAGTTGATTATATCACTTCACGCCTCATCCCGGTTTAAGAGACTATGTGTGCATCGAGCATTAAAGATGTAGTAAAAGAACACTGGAATGTTACTGTGTATGTGTGCATATCTTTGGCCAAAGCCATACGCACAGTTGCTATACAAACAGTATGGAAGACATTGTAACTACAACTGTCGTCATCGTTGTGCACTCCGCCATCACTCACTCTTTTTAAAGGAATGTGCAAGAGCATCCATTTAAAATCACACATGCACACCACGATTAAAAACCCTCGTTATATTAACTAAGGCTTTAAAAACTGTCCAACATGTGCTGCATTTTCTCCAGCAGTGGCACATTGCAAGTACTTTTCATTCAAGTTTATTTGAAATATCAAGAATTGATAAAGTGGACAAACTGACCCTTAAAAGATGTTGGTGACCAATTGGATGTTTTTCTGATGTAAGGACTTTATTGTGAATATCCTCTTGTGATTAATTCCTGGTTAGGAATGATAATAATTTCCCTTCAAAGATTCCCGCAGACATGGTCTGCATACTCAAACACTGGCTTATAAACACCTGACTTTTGATTATTCCAACCCCCGGGTTGGCAGCTTGAATCCCCATGGAGGTTCATACATTTGACAGAACTTATGCACATACAGGAGTGCTAAAATGTCGCTATCGTGCCTCTATATCACTGTCAGAACAAATAATATCAAACTGAAATATCACAAAATGCTTCATTCAAGTATTTAACATCTTTAACGGCTCTTTTGTGTATATTGAAGGTATAGTAGATTTTATTTGTACATGGACATGACAATGTCATTGGACGAACCAGATGCATTGTTTACAGTGTGTTAGCATAAATGCTAGTTTACAACACCTGTCCACAGGAGGCTTTTTTAAAAACAACTAAATAAACTAAACAAAACAGAAACAAGATCAAATACTGATAAAACAATGATAATTAAAAGAAAAAAAATGCAGTATACAATAGAGTATAGAGCAGCAATATAGTCAAATATATATATATATATATATATATATATATATATATATATATATATATATATATATATATATATATATATATATATAGGCTACGTAGAGTAAAACAAAGGCAGCATGATCAAACAATAAACCAGTTGTAAATTATTTGTGTGAGCACTGTTGATTTGATTTGAGCCGTTGTTTAAGTTCTCTGTTAAAAGTGTTGAAAGGTGATTTCCACGTTGTGTTTGTAGTACTTATGTAAGAGCAAAATAAAAAGCTACTCTCCCTTTTAAGGATGCCAGGACAGTACTGTATTTATTTCCTTTTCCCCTCCAGGTTTTCCTTCTAATTAATCTTCCTTATATCGATTTCTAGCGTTAAACTATTTTTCAGAGGACCACAACCACTCAGCCATAACCTTTTGGCCTGTAATGTCTCTATGCTTCACAAGTAACGACGCCATTGTTCTTTTTTTTAATACTTACATACCAACACAAGGGTAAAACCAGGATTTCTGGAGACTTTGGGAAGATATACAAATAAAAGCTAATGATCCTCAAGGGTACATGAGTTGTTCTCATCTGACACAAACCACAAAGAAACACAAATATTGATTGCCTCTTCATATAATTAGTAGAAGTATAAAAATATGTAATGCTGTTCCAACAGTGGTGATGTTCATGTGATGTACACAATATTTTTTAACCTGTGGCAACCTTGGCACAGTAACATGCACAAAAAATGAGGCATGAAAGAAAACAGCAGTGTGGTATACACTATACAGCAAAATACTGTATGTTTCCTTCAGGCTTTTGCACGCTTCAAATGGACTTGTTGTATGAGACATTATCATAGCGTGAATCGATACTTTGCCCTTGATTTATAATAAAGAAACCAAAAAAAGGGGTTTTGAACATAGAAATAGATTGTTCTTTCTTGATAGCCGGAAGGTGTTTACTGTATATCAGATAATATCTACCAACAAAGCAGAGCAAATTTAAAAAAAAAACAGTGATACGCTTACCCTTTATAGTGGGTAAAACTACATTTAAAAACAGGAGAACCCAGAACAGAATGTCATACTGATGAAATGACTTAATAATTTAACTAAGTTGGAATAGCATTGTTCAATCAGACAGATAGTTAATGCTGCCACTCATTGTGTGGGTGAGTATAATAGATAAAGTAAATGGACAGATACAGTACGTTAAGTCAAACAGACCAACACTAGACACACCTTAAAATCCAGGAGACAGCTGGTATTCTAAATATTGGTGACATAGATATGAAATATTATTACACTCTTTATAGCAATACAAAAAAAGTTCAAGGTCAAAACCAAGGAGTCCTGATGATATTCCTGACTTTTTAAATAATCCTGTCAGACAGAAGTGCCAAGAGAAGGACAAAATAATGTCAAAGTAGGAAAAAGTTGATTTTAGGGCAATCAAAGAGATTTGAATCTGTGGGTAATGTTTTATAAGGGAGATGGATCCATGAGATTCATTTCGAGTTGTTGGCTTTTTAGGTTAAACAGGACAGTGGAGAATAACTGATGTACTGGGTGGACCGTGATGGTCACTCAGTGAACTTGAAAACAGAAAAAAACTAAACAAAAGAATGACATGGCAGAGTGGGTAACATGGTTGGCAGAATGATGCACAAGTCAAAGACACTGAACCCCAACTAGCTTGCCACCCATCAAGGTAGCTCAGTGCCATCACAGTGTGTGTGTGTGTGTGTGTGTGTGTGTGTTAGAACACAAACAGAGACAGTGTATAATCCTGTTGACCTACCACAGCCAATCTCTTGTTACATCTCTCCAATAATTCATAAGAGCAATTACGGCTGTTTGTATCTTTGAAAATCATTCGTAATCAAATTGATTGATTTTTTTGGCTGACTATCTGTGTATGTGATTATATTTTCAGACAGTTTTTTAATGAGGTTTCAGAGGCACATGCTGCATGTTACTAAAACATGATGATTACAAAAGATGATTTCCCCGAAATTGCAAAGATCCGTCTTGGCTGCTTCTATTTGCACATGGGCAATCAGTAAAAATTCATTATTACAGTGTGCTTAGTTTTCTTTGGCCTCCCTCCTCAGAGACATATGAGAAAGATTAAGAAACTCTCATCGAATGTGGATATGAGATGTTTATTTGGTATTAAATGGGGTGTTTATTTTTGTATCCCCTGCTTCCGTTGAATAAAACAAATAAGTGATCAAGAAAGGTTAGCGTCAGGTTTGTATATCACTTAAAACCACTTATGTCAACCTCATGTTGGCAAAAGAGGAATGACTCGAGATTAAACGTCATTAGGATCTATACCCTCTGGCTAGCATGGACCATATTCTGAACCACATTTCAGAGCAATCCATCCAACGCAAAGAAGGTGTACTCTCCATTGACTCCCATGTCTTCAGAAAGACATCAAGTATGGGGTTTGGGAACAGAATGGAGACACATTGACCTGCCGCCGAGGAGCAAGGCTTGACATTCACTCTGTGAAGGCTGACAAGCTACCATTGAATGGTTTTACCTCCATTCTGTCGTCTGTCTGTAGTGCATTCAGATGGTTTAACACTGCTTCTCTTCTCCTCAATCTTCTCCTGATCTTCCTTGTAAAAAGTGTGGGCTAGTTTGGGATGGATTTATATTCACACAACCCTTCATCTGGTCAGGCAAAAAACATGCATTCCTTGTCAATTGTGCTCCTATTGGCCTTCCTGATTTAATTATCATATTTAACGATGGTGTACTGGTCACTCTGATAATCCTTACTCACTTTCAATATATCAGCTTTGTAAAACGCAATTGCAAACACAAAACAAAACTTTCAAAATGTAATCTAAGCAATACAAAAAAAAACATCATCTCATTAAGAGGGGAGGGGGTATTCTGAGTCTGCCCCGATACTGTATCTATCTGCCAACATTTTCTTCAGTGTATAGCTTTGTCTTGTTGATTAAGTTTCTTGCAGTCAACAACATAAAACACATACATCCACACAAAACAAAAAAAATAGTCAAAGGTGCTAATTACATGACAAATTACTGCCTTTTCCCAAACCCCGAGCACAGACCCAGTGTCTGACTTTCCTAACTCCATTCATCTTGGTGAAGCAAGGCAGCGCTGGTTTTAGATTAAGTTTATGCACGAGTATATGCGGCCTATTATCCACGTTGTGCTGGATAAACAGGCTGAAAGTTTAAGTTCACCAACTATTTGTCCTTGTTACTTAATAGCTTTTTGAATATAGCTCAGATAACAAGAAAAAATGTGCTGAAAACAAATAGAGAAAAATAACAAAGGAACTTATATACCGTAGGTGGTTATAGGCAGCCGCAATACATATGGAAAAAGAGAAATCTCAAAAGTATACATAAAAAATACAATATTTAAACACACATGCACGAATCCTAGCTTGTGCAAATTAGACTACAAGTTGTTAAAAAAAGGAAAGCTAAACCTAATGGATACACTGAAATAGTTAGCTAATAGTGAGAAAGCTGAAGGTAGGCTACTGGGAAAATGGTTACAATAGATCAGAAAAGGTTACTATGCTAGATACAAGTATTGGATACATTGTTAGAATATGTAGCAAAAAGTAGGCTATAAAGGATAGGAACAGTAAACATAATAGACAGATGGTTGAAACAGTTAGCGAAAAACTAGCCGATACCATGGTCAGGGATCTAAACTTAGTTGGCAAATGGTAAAATAGATCACAAAAGGTAGATTACTGAAATTAATAATTGATACATGGTTGACATACGGTCAAATATCAAAAATAATAGATACATTGATAAGATTTGAAGCCCTTGCCACTGTGGTAGGCTATTAACAGCATATGATTGCAAACTTTACCAAATAACCTACTCTTCAAATACAATTAACTGTAGCCCTATAAAAAAATAGTAATCCACTTGGACTATCCATCCCAATATCCACTTTCAGTGTTGTGGAGTTGATGACAGAGTAGTTGAGTTCAACTGACAGAGGTAGGGGTACAACAACAACAAAAACAAATAATGGTTTTGGTCGTATTGCAATTATTCTTGTTGCAATACATCTTGATACAATGATGTAATCCTTGTATGACTTATCTCTGATGTTGAAGTTCTACAAAAATGTTGTTCACTCCGGAGCTCTTCAAGATCAAACCAAAAGATAAACATTTCTCCAAACTCTTGAATCGTTTATTACATTACTGCATGAGCAATCAGAGCCTTTTTGTGTGTGTTAACAGCACATGATTGTTTGCACAAACAAGATAGTTTTGAGAACAGCAACAGCGATTTTAGCAGGTGTGGGGAATATAGACTCAGTCTAATTAGGGCAGGACACAGGGAGATTGATGTAAGGCAGTAGATCCAGCCACCTGTTTGTTTCCCTGGCATTTTCCAGCTCTTGTCCCTCTCAGCATCCACTCTGCAATCACAGAAGGCTGAAATAACTTTAAACGGTATGTTAGCACGCTGTGTCGTTTTTCATCATATCAACATAAAATCAACTTGTTTTACCTATCTGGCAATGTTTCAACAGAACTCAGGCCGCTGATTAGGTGAGCATGAGAAACTGTAGAAACAGGAGTAACTGGGGCAAGTAAAACACTTTACAGACAAAAATAAGCTTAATATGTAATGTCTGAGACTCAATGCCAATGTAAGAAATGGTAGTTTTCAAAATTGCTTGACTAATCAGAATTAGCATTGCCTTGATGGATTCAGAAAACCACTGTAAAAAATAAGTTGAATTGATGAATTAGAAACTTGAAAACCCTAATTTTTAAGTAGCTTTCCCTGATCCCAGCAGGCTGATATATTGTTATGAATTAAATAATTGTCACCGATACCGCTGTCCTCACAGGTGATGTTGCACCAGGCAACATTTGAGGTGATGGGGAACCCATAATGTAGACAGTGAAAATTAAACTGTCACTCACTTAACACTGTACTCTTCATCGTAACACATTTTATGAATAACAATGACATATTGCTGCAGGAGCATGCCGGAAGATTTGATGGCTCCTGAGTAATGAGAGTGGATTTTGAATGAGTCACCAAATCTGGTGATGCCGCCTCATACATTTTGAGCATAGCAAATTCTTCAGCTATACCTCAGCAACGTTTTACATTTCCGATCATGGTATGCTCATGATGCAATGAGCTCCATCGTGCCTACAATGATGCAATTGGGTTGGGAGTGCATGTCTCTAAAACAAAATGTATTGATTCAATATAATATGCTATTACACCAGTTGATTTATGCCTTGCCAAGAGGTAGGAGGTCATTTGTGAGAGCATATTTAAGTGAAAGAAGTAGCGGTGTTGAGCAGTCACCTCACTGACGCACAGGTCTCCTTGTAAAGGCAAGGTGGAAGAATGCTACACAGCTGCAGGTCCTGATGCTGATGAAGTTGTGCAGGAAATGTCAAACTTTTCCTTCAAGGTTCAGTGAGCTAAAAACCAATGAGATCATACCACGTGTTGTCCGAAATGTTAGGGCCCAACACACAGATGGGGCAAAGTGCTACCGTCATAGATTCCTCTTGGCTGCATCATGCTGCCTTCTGGATCTCTTTCCAAGATTGCAGTGTATTTGTAGTCTAAATATGATCACTCATACAAATAGGGGTCCAAAGCATTCATGGTGTTGCACTCAGTTGTACACAAAAGGTTTGTGATAGATTATAAAAATAAAAGACGAGAAAAGTTTTCAGCTCTGCAAACGTGGGTGACCGAAGAGAAAAGTGGGCATAATAAGCTCATTTTCAGTCTAGTCAAACTTCACCTAACAAATACAGTGGAAACATATGCAAACACATGGAGAACACGCCCACACTAAAAGTCCCCGACCAGATGGTGGATTGCGTCCCACAAACTTTGTGCTGTGAAGCAACAGCGTTAACTCTGAGTCTCTGTGCCCGTACAGTGTTTACACAATTACTACAGCAGTGCATGAACCAACTGCAGTGTGCGTTATACTTGATTAACAGAAATGTCAGAAAATTAATCAACAAAATTTTTGCTAATCAATTAATCTTCCATGTAATTCATCCAGTAAAAAATGACATACAATTGCAGGTTTCTGATGCACAAATGGGATGACTGTCTGATCCTCTCTCTATACCAGTTCCATTCAATTAATATTTTGGAACTCAGAACTTGTCAAAAGATGTTTGCTTTTTTGACACTTAACAGTTTGATCGAAATAGAAATATAATAGATTATTGCTTTTTTAGTTGAAATTATGGATATTGGTTGCACTATAATATGGTTTACCGGATTCATAGTAGATATTTGAGATAGCAGATGGTTTTCGTCGGATTACTCCTCCCCTTTCTCTTCCATGCTGCACTATTTTAACCCCTCAGACAGGAAACAGAAAGTGCACGTGGGCGTGTGTGTGTGTGCAGCCGCAGTGCCAATAGCTCAAAAACTATATAAAAGAGATCCTGTTGCACAGGCACACACACACACACACACAGAGCACTGTGTCAGTACAGTAACGGTCCAATTTTTTTGCCCTATTTATGCAAGGACACTGTTACTGGTTCCTGGGCTTAGCGCCACCCAAGACGATTGTGATTGGTTTAGAGAAGTCCACCCCACCCATCATCTCAGAAATGATAGAGCGTGCTGCCAGACCATACGGCTAAGTGTAGTTTGGTCTGACTGTGCAAGACTAGTTGCAACAGGATAGGAGACACATTAAAACAAACAGACACTGGCTGCTTCTCTCCAGCATGAAGGAGAACGCTTACGACAAGCATTGACCCAGGATGGATGAATTGAGCAGTGAATGTAGAATTGGTCACCCGCCAGGTTTTTTGGCTAAAATGTATTTGTTTCACTCTCCCTCCCACCATGATTCCCTTGCTACTGTACAGCCACTGCACAGGAGAGTTAAAATCTCTGTTGAATTCTTAAGTGCTTAATACAGAGTTCAAGAGCTTTGCTGCAGATGATGCGGGACAGGAGTGTGTGCAAATGAGTGTTGTGTAAGTTCACAAGAGGTCAAACAAAGGGGAACGTGTGTGTCCGTGCATATGCCTGTGCGTGCGTAAGTAAGAGAAAAACTTCTGAGGGCAAAATAAAAAAAGAGCGAACGAGATCAGATGCCCCCAGGCACTGTGGTGGGAAGAGACACTGGAAGTAGAAGAATGTCTTATTCTCTCCTTATCTCCACTTGAACTCTACAAACCTCCCTTTCAGATGCAAATGCAGAGCTATTCAAAAAGAGGTCATCGTGTTCATCCTGCGCTTCACACCCCGCGCAACAATGAATAAAGATGCGGTTCAAACGTGCATGCCCTTAACATGTACACACAAGTGGTGATGGACACACCGGAGCACATGAATGGAGAAAATAAATTAAATATTGCTTTTTCCTGCTGCAATGACTGATAATTCTAAGCAACTTGCTCAAAAGCAACACACTGATTATTCAGAATGAGACATGTCTTTTTCTTTCTTTTTTAAGATTATTTTTTTTGGGCATTTTTTCTTTATTAGACGGATTGGAGAGACAGAGTTGAAATGGGGCATAGAGGGGAAGACATGCAGAGAACTGACCCGGGCAGGATTCGAACCCGGAGACCTGGGCACAGGGGCCCTCTACCCAGTGCGCCACGAGCACCTCCTCGAGACAAGTCTTTTAAACCACCCTCACAGCATCTACATTAGATAATTGGCAACAGAAAAAAGTTATAAATTAAAAAATGTGATGGCTAATTCAGTGTAGTCGTTGGCAGCTGTTTGTTTACAAGGGATGCTATTTTAGATATGTTTTCCCTATTGGAATTGAAAATGCTCAGTTAATGATCAAACTGCAGGTTGTATGAGGGCAAGAACACAGAGGAACAACACACTGTATATTTATCATAATAATGCTGGACGTGTTTATTAGCGTGCCAACATGTATAATAAGATACTACTCTCAACCATCATTTTGATATTGTTTCCTTAGATAGATTAATTGTATGGTGGTTGGACTGTAAATAGTTGTACCATGTCGGTTTAAAATTCAAGATTTAAAGATTCAAGATGTAAAGTGTTTGTCATATGCAGGAAAAGAACATGTTCTCAATCATGAAATTAAATTCTTCCTTTGTTTTCCACAGAATAAATGCCAAGAAATATATAAATATAAAAATATGCAATATACAAGCAAAATAGAAAAAGAAAGCATCAACAATATAACATTTATAATGTACATGGTAGATGTTAGAGCAGCAATGAGAAAAAAAATGTAACTAAATTAAAATAAAACGGAACGGTTGGGTGGGTGGGGTCCTTGAGTATGGAGGCAGCTCTCCTGTGGACTCTGCGATGGTAGATGCTCTGCAGAGAGTGCAGTGGAGTTCTGGTGATCTTCTCTGCAGTCTTTACCACTCACCTGCAGCAGCAGTGCTGCCATACCAGACGGTGATACAGGCAGTCAAGATGCTCTCAACAATACAGCTGTAGAAGTTTCTGAGGATCTCAGGCGACATGCCAAGCTTCCTTAGCCTCCACAGGAAGTACAGCCGCTGTTGGGCAAACAGCAGAGCGAACAAACACGTCTGCCAAGGGGGGACGCCGTGTTGTACAAAATTTAAATTACAATTTTTTTTTTTTAAAGATATTTTTTGGGCATTGTTATGCTTTATTGACAGTGCAGAGAGACATAGGTGAAATGGGGCAGAGAGGGGAGTGACATGCAGAGAACGACCGCGGGTGGGAATCGAACCCGGGTCTGCTGCTGGGCCCGGCCCGGGAGGGGGACGCCTTACCAACTGAGCTAAAGGCGCCCCCAAAATTACTATTTTTAAGTATAAATATTGTATCATGTGCGATTTCAAAAGGCATCTTACTGCCTGTTAGAACTTTCTCTGCCTGTTTTAAGTGGTGGTTATGTTTCAGTTGTTCGAATGACTAAATCCATAAGTTAAACGTATGTAAATCCCCAGTAAATATGGCAGATGAGTTCCATATATTGCCAGGAGTGACGTTACATGTTAATTTATTTCAAAGCCTAAAAGCAACCAACACATTTGTACCACCTTTGATCTTGTCAAATCCTTTTAAATCCATGGGAGTTAACAGATAGTGGATATTAATCTGAGATAATCTTCAAAGGTTGATGAGGATCAACACTTATTGTGAAAATATTCTTACTTCTTTGTAAAATGACACACACTATTTCCGTTTCTCTATAGGTCATAACATTATACATGATATTTGTGTTCCATTGTGGATATTAATAAACTATATGGTTTTGCTACAGTCATACAAGTGGCCTTATATTTCCTGGAGAGTTTATGAAATATTTTGAGCCATTTTCAAGAAAAAAAAATTGCTTTGCATTAGGAGTAACACAATTTCTCCTGAGCAGCAGGCAGGCCCTGTGTATTCAGTTCAGACAACATGTTTACAAAGAGCTGTCAGTTTGTATTTACAATTAGCATATATTTTAAAAAATCACAATGATCCCAGCGGCCCACAGAGAGTATACTGAAAAAATATATTTGTTGACTATCATATCTCATCAGCAGTTCTCCATTTTTTCAGCCGTCATCTTCTCAAAAACTCAAAATCATTTGCCATTTTTGGATTGCTGCGTCACCACATTATGTAGCAGTGCACCCTTCAACTTGCAAACAAACCCCACCCACGTTCGTTTTTGATCAGAGCCACTCAAGAATAATTAAGCCACAATTTCTTATAAGTAGTTCTGATTAGCTGGCTGATTAGCATTTTGATTCTCTCAGGAAAGGCTTTATTTAAACCACACCTGGTCACATACTGCATGGACTATGGGGAATTGTTATACTAATAAGCAGACGTAGTAATTTCATTATCTCTATTTAGATTGTGATGTAAGCGCCATTTTACTCTACATGTCCGGCAACAGTGGAGCCAGCGGACTGTTTGCAACAATATGAACAAAGTCAAACTGTATTGTAAGAACTGTTATGTATGTTATAACACACACACACACACACACACACACACACACACACACACACACACACACACACACACACACACACACACACACACACACACACACACACACACACACACACACACACACACACACACACACACACACACACTAAGAAAATATGTCACCCAGGATGATTTTTTCTTCAAATATGATGGCCAATCATTTTGGTTGACTCAAGGCAGAAACATGTACAGTAGCTACTGTTTATAATACACTTAATGGATGCCAGTGTGCAATTTGATTGCCCAGCACACCAAAACATACTTTATCATCCACACTTTATTTTTATATTTACTTTCTTGTTCCCTTCATCTTATGTCAACAATCCTTTTTTCACATTTCAATCCGGCCTCTCCTTTATAATCTGTTTGCTCTTTTCCTTTGAGGTCTTTGCTTTTATGTGCTGTCCTCGTGCTTTTTTGCCCATCATCCTATTTTTTAAGAATAAATCGACCCCAAACCCGAATGGACATTTGACACCTTTCTCAAACAATGTAGAAGGTCCCAAATCTAGAGCTCTATGTAAGGCAGACCCAAGCTAGCGGAACTAAGTAAATAATTTGCTGGCTGTAAGTTCATATTAAAAGAGTCACTTAACACCCCTTGAACATCTTGACTTCCTTCCAGTTTAAAGCTAAAGTGTGTAACTTCTAGCGCAACCATGAGGAATTCTGAGTAATTACAAAACTGCCGGCGCATCGACATGAGGTAAGTCGTCGACTAACACTGATGGATTGTATTCCTTCTGCTGTGCATCCAGGTATTTTCTTAGCAACAACTGAAACATTTATTTGGTTCTTCTTGAGCTCCTGTGCCAATGTCGGGGTGAGTTTAAAAATGCTGCCATACTGAGAAAAAACAGAGAGTGTATTGTAGAGCTGATAGGCTTCATCAACTTTATGTCAATTCATCTGTCAATGGCTTGAATATAAATGTATATGAAAAAGTTACACACTAAAGCTTTAACTATTCACCTTATTGCAGTGATATACAGGTGTAATTCAGTACTCTGTGAAATCACAGCACAGTACTGATCACATATGTAAACAAGCTTGAATATTTCAACCAGAGGGGAGAGCAAAGAACAATTTTCCAGGTTACTCTGTAATGGACAGACATGAGAGGTATTCCAGCTATTGCTTTTATACTACATAATGTGTCATTTCATCTCATGGACTTGATTCCTTAGAGTGTTTCCATGTGTGAGCAAACTACACGTTTTATTCCTCAGACATCACGGCCAAGATTCCCAAATGTATGTGTTAATTTCCACTGAAAAAAAATTAAAAAATAATGACATAAAATAAATTAACTATTTATACAAGCCGCACAACAAAGACTAATCAGGCAAAACTTGCTTTCAATAGTCTGAGGCATAACGGCAGGTCAGTGCACTGCTGAGAACTCTCACTGAGAGCCTCTTAAATTTAAATTAAGTAAATGATGAATGCGACCTCTGCGCCGACCCAGTCCCTGACCTAAAATTACCAACAACGCTAGACGTCATTTGTAAAATTATGGGCTTTTATACGTTAACGGTGGGTAAGACGCTGTCAACTTGAAATTCATTTCAAACAGACTCTTAAAATGTATGAAATAAGGCAATTTTTCAGATATCAGACCGTCATCAGGCATGTTGAAGATCTGTTGAATAAAAGGTTGCTTCATTTAAAATACTTAACAATCAGCGAGAAACAAGACATTAAGCGGGGGGGTTTTCTATAGTTTTACTGCAAATTCCTCCGACGCACCTGACATGTGCAGGGATCTGTTTTACATTTTAAAAAACAGACTAACAGGAATTTCCTTCCAACATAAAATCTTTACTTGTTAAATCTTTACTTGAGAAAGTGAAATGGGCTTTTGAACTTTATTCAATGCCGTCAAGGCTCCCTAAAACTCTCTCAGAGTTGAGTGAGAGTCAGCCCTTCACGGGAGGTAAAGCTCCCCTGAACTTTGATAATGAGACTGACACGCAGAAAAAGAATGGACGTCCATTTGTCTTCGAACGATTTGCCCTCGTTGTGGTGACACAGTGGGGTACGTAATGAAGATGGTATGAGAATGGACATCCCCGTTTCACTCTGTGATATGTGTCTTGGTGGTAATGAGATTTTTCGGCTCATTCCCGGTCCCCAGCATGTGTCTGTCAGGGGCTCAGAGGAGTCGGTAATGACATTCAGCGGCCCCGCTAAGGACTGGCGATTAAGGGATTGAAGAGGCACTGGAGTGTGAACGTAAACCTACAGTGCATAGAGCTGTGTTAAGATTGCACAATGTCCAGGGAGAACGTATAGTCGCCGACGCCCCTGCCCGTGTCATAATGTCTTCATATTTACTTGAATGACTCCGGAAATCCTCTGATGAGGCTGAAATATGGACAGAAATTGAAGCGGAGCAGTGAGGAGGAAAGAAAATTATGGAATGGCGAGAGCACAATGATGCAATTGGGAGACTGTTAGACACCGAAGAGTGAATAGAATATGACTTTACTTTCTATCCAGGGTGGAGAAAGGTATTCTGCTGACCAAGAGATAAAATCAGCAAACAAAACATATAAGAAACTAAATTTGGGATATTGCCTTTGACAATACGTGCACCGAAATCCTCAAGATAGCATCGCTCACATCGATCAGGTTAAAGATTTTTACACTCCGACATGTTTAAGAATAAATCCACAGATATTCTATGTTTTTCTCCCTGTCAATTAATCCAGTACAAACCCTAGACTAACAATGAATAAATCCTACTAAAATTGCATTGACTGTGCAGCCAAAGCCAAACATAGCATAGTTCTCACTGTCATTGACCTCCATTGTTCTGCAAAAAATCACATTGAAGTGACAAACTGTGGTGGCACTGGGTTAAATCCTCCTCCATCACCTTGGACACACAAACTAGTTGATTTGAAGTCGATCCAATATCAATCAACAGTCCTGGTGCCATACATACTCAGAAGATAAATTGAAAATAGTCCCTAACACGTTCCCTATTCACTCTATTATTTATAGGGTTGTTGTTAAAGAAAATAATTTTTTGTTTTTTCTTTAAAATAGAACATATTCCTTACTCACTCAAAACACAAACGTTTTCGACTGTGGGAGCAACAGACTAGGTAAAAAAAGGACTATAAGGACGTATAAGAAGAAGACAAGGATTTTGTTAACAGTGTTAATTTAATTGACGCAGACTATGACGAAAAATATTCGTCAACAAACCTTTTTAACGGACGAAAACTAAATAAAAGTCAGATTGGAGACTGTGACAAATGTAACTGACACTATATAGTCAACGAATACAAATGAGATGAAAGTGTGAGGGCGGGACAAATGGAGAAGAGATCCAATTAGAGCTACTCTTCCTGTGGGACATGTTGGGAATAAATCCAATCAGTGCAAAGCAGCGAGTGGAACACTGTGACGGTGAACATCAACGGGAGACCTCACCAGTGTGAGCGAGTGAGCCGCCGTACAGAAAAACGATAGCCTGGCTCCGCCCGCCTACCTACTTCCGCTCAATTTTCATTTCACTTCAGTATAGTAAGTCTGGGGCTGAGGTGTGTTCATGAAATTCTGCTTGTCGAGATGTTTGGTTATCCAATCAGCGAACAGAGCGAGTGGCTGAGAACGATGACGTCGAAGTCGCGCTCCAGTTTCAGTTGAATTCTGCGTTCCTTTTTACTCGGAACTCAGAACTGTTTGACTTGGTAGTTCCGAGTTTCGACCTGTCTGTGTTCCAGTTCATCTGCTCGGGAAAGTATGGACGCCTACAACCTTTCTCATCCAAATAACTAAACGTTAGGCTCTAGCAAGTTACCGTTGCCAGGTACCGGTAGATCCATAGACTACAATATGTAGTGAAGTCGGAAATTTCCGAGCTCCCTGTACAACTGAAACGCACCGTCAGAAGCTGGCTCATGACATACATCTGACCGAACATGATGCGATTGGTTGGCTAATCCAGAGGCACTGGGCAGATCCAATGCTTCAACAGACACCCGCCTCCAAGTGAGTGAACGTTTGCCAATTACAGCACTTCCAGACCTTCTGTACAAATGAAATGAAGTACGATGGGCTGGTTGGACCAGGCTAGAAAAACGATGGGGTTTGACAGCTAAAATGATGGTCAAGGATATCTTGCCTGTTAACGCTGTCTAGGGGAACGGCTTCCACGATCTTGACTCAAGCCTGGATACACAGAGCCATGTCGGAAAACTGCTGTACAGTGAGCCGCCTCCCTCCATTAGTTTCTATTTTTAGCCAAGTTAAGGTGGAGCTACACACAGCTGTCTGTTGATTGGTCGAAAGAATTATTTCCAACATGCACACCTCGGCAAGAGTAAAGAGAGTCTGGTGTTCTGGCGAAAAATGTGAGTGCAGCACTGTTTATTGTGTGGTGTTTTTCCTCGTCAATAGATTAATCAGTGGGCTACACTGTGTCCCACTGCTACGATGTCACGTAGCTGCCGCAGCCAGCACTGTTTGCTCACTGTCTCTGTCGGCTTGCACCGAGCCGTCTCTATGCAGTTACCGGCATAACATGCTCACAACACGGGGGGAATAAATAAAGAAGCGGCTGGTTTGACAAAGCAAAAACGAGATACCGCGGGCTTGACCACAGCTGTTCCACAGACCGATAGTTTGACCCATATTCTGGCGGCTATCGCATTTTTTAATTAGCTATCCAAGAATTTATCAGGATTGTGACACTCCCTGGCTCGACTAAGCTTTAATTTCAAGTGTGCTGGCTATGTTTTAAAAAAAAAATGTTCAACCGCCTAGCCTTACTGATATATTGAGTTGAAAAAAAGGTGTTTTTCAATGTTTAATATGTCACTTTTTGTATCTGTGGTAAGATTTAATTTTTTCATATGCCACTTTTCAGTAATCAGTGTGCAATTTTTTTTGTTATGCTGGTTCTGGCCTGTTTCTCTGACATAGATTATTTTGCAAGCTATAAGCACCTATCACATTTTCCTAAACATCCCATAAATCCTGCAGACAAGCAGTAATGGCCCTCTGTGCCCTTGCTGTCAGATCTACTTTCAGTTGGTGCAATGCCAATGTGTTATTACCCACAGTGTCCCGTGGCAGGTAGTCCGCCTTGTCTAAACAACACTGCCCAAGATAGAAAAATCAACACTGTAATCTGGGGAAATTGGAGCCTCTCAAAAACCTTCTAAATCTGATGATTAAAATAAAAATCCTGCCAGATTCAATATCCAAATACAAGCCTTTTAACTGGCTTAGTCAGGTGTTTGAGGATGAGCGACAGTGCTAGTTGGAGCAAATCGGATCTACACACACTTGGATGAAGCCCACAGGTGAGTAATGTGCTCCCAGATTTAGATTTACTCAATTTAGCATAAGAAGCAATGATCCAAGCACTGGACTCATCTTGTCTGTTCAAGCTGGTGTCAGGGTTTATTAGTACAATCAGTCCTCCCTTTGCTATATGTTGTCTCGCTTTGCATAAACATATGTGGCTACTTTCTTTGGTGGGTGATTTAATTAACGCAGGACCCTTAGGGCTCGTACCAGTGGGATTTCATGGTGTCAGGTATGCCCGTTTCACATTCTCACTGTAACCCAGCACCTGTTTATGAATTGTCAAAACAAATTTGAATTAATAGAAATATCCTCCTTCCAGCAGTTAATGTCAAATGGGGTAATGAATTCACTTCCTCTGGCTCTGTTTATGAGCACAGATTCTGACTCAGGATGAGCCCATTAACTTAAATGAATGACACATCCCTACAATGTCAAAGGTCAGCCGCCCCATTATAAGTGAATTATTTCCACGGGGTAAAGAAATTGCAATGTCACAAGCCTCCTGCTAGGATTCTATTCAGTTTTGACAGGGTATTTCTACTACAGGCACAACTCAAAATCTATTCAGCAGTCAATTTGCCTCCCTAGCTCTGATTATGAGCACTGCTGCAGCAGCAGGGTTTGATAGCTGCTATAATACGGCCAGACAGTCCAATGTTTTCCCTTTGCTTCTTCACCATGCCATTCACGAATAGTCCAGCTCTGAAAACAGAACGTAAACTAACTGCTATGATACACCACTGACTCGATAACTGACTGAACTGAGAAAACAGTGAATAACCTTCCCTGATCTATGTATTGGGTATCATAATGGATTTCACTTTTTCTGATGATAAATAAAGGGTTTCAAAATGCAGTCAGCGTGACAATTTGAACAAATTAAAAGCTCTCAATGGTGGTGGCAGGATTTGCGATGGGCTTTGACAGCATATCCGTTGGTTCCCTTTCTTTGGCTCTCCTACTCTTTGACACTCCCTATCAGTAATTTGTCTGCATTCCCCACCGTTGACTGATTGTAATAACGCTGCCATTGAATGGCACAATCAGCCCTCCGGCCGGGTATGATTTTCCTTGGGGATTGCTCGCTCTGTCTCCACAAAATAGAAGAGAGAGATTTTCTATCAAGTGAGCATGCGCATTAGGGGTGGGAAAAAAAATCGATTTTCCGATTAAAATCGATTCTCTCTCGAACGATTCTGAATCGATTCAGAAAAGTTAATAATCGATTTTTTTTAATTTTTTTTATTACATTTTTTTTTTTATATTTTTTTTTTTTTTTTTTTTTTGTAAATACTAATACTTCCTGCGCCATTGCGCATGCACACCACACATGTGCGAGTTGTTTCCAAAGTGGCTTCAAAAGGGCTGAGAGCAGCAAACCCATGACCTGCACCGGCTTTATCTCTGTTACGTTTTTGTATGAGAGCTGAATTCCAAGCCATACTTTTTGTACAATGTGTTGAAATCACATAGAAAATAGATAATAGAATAGAAATCCTATAGAAACATGATTTACGAGATTAGAAATAAAATAAAACTGAATCGGTTTAGTTTTTACATACTTCCATATTGTGTTGAAAGCTGCATTGATTATTGCACTGTTCATAGAAAGTCATATTTGTGACAAGAAAAGCTTTTCTCTTAATACAATATTAGAGAAGGCAATTCATCTGTTGATTGTCTTTAATGATTATCACAAAAGTAGGAAGTGATTAGCAAACTCTGAGTAGCAAACTCAGATGTGCATATAAATATATTTTTGAAATTCACACATGGGTATGTACATAAAAAATGTTTTGCATTGAGATGCATTGAAAATCGATTTTGAATCGAATCGTTGACCTCTGAATCGGAATCGAATCGAATCGTGAGGTGCCAAGAGATTCCCACCCCTAATGCGCATAGAGAAACACATTATCTCTCATTGAATTCAAGCTAATATGTCTACTAAGTAACTCCTTACATACCATTGATGATGGGAAAAAGGACACTGTTGGAAAGTCTAGAGGCTCAGTTCAAAGTTTATTCCACTGATTTGAATCAATGTCTCTGCTGATATGATGATTTGTTTTATAGTTCTCCGATAACAATGTCTGCAGAGAACCAATCCCTGGCCTCTCCTTGTGAATTGCGGATGTGGACAATGATAAAATCTGCAAATTCATGAGACAATGACGGAAAGGTGCGACTGCTGTTTGCATGAGAGACACTTGCCTCTGGTCTGGACCCAAGCCACCAAAACAGCAAGGCTTGAAATTGAAAATTGGAATCCATCATCTAATGGCATCCTCGGAGTGGGTCTTAAGTGATGATTAAAGGCGTTGGCGCAATGCCCAATGGAGATATCACCCAAACCCTTTTAGGGTTTAAGGTTCAGAGCATTTAACACTAGGCAAGAAAAAACATTTTTGCACAGTTTCAGTGCTTTTCTTGTCACTTCTGTTATCTCCACCTGTGGTGTGACGATTGTAACCGCTGAAGTAGTAAACAAGCAAAATTGAAAAAGTATGTATCCATGTTGTTTATTCTCTTGAGAAAATAGGTGTCATCTTGTTCACTCAATCTTCAAGGCTTGTTCATAGATATTTGCGTCTATACCAGAGTAGCTTGAATTTTCATTCTAAAGGGCAAAAAAACTAAATCTGAAACTGCTCTTGCGCTAATCTCTACATATTGAACATTTCAACCAGGTTTATTTCGAAACACACCCCGAATTTGGGAGGCCAGTACAGGTATGTATTTGCATTTGACTGCCGATAAAAACACCTGCTGTAACATACATTTCTTGGGTCTGACATTAGCTCCTTAAAGTTTTTTGTCATACAATTTAGTACAAAATCAGCCTTTAAACTATTAAAATTATAACAATTACTGTTGTAAATTTCAAGTGGAGAGACCAGGGGTGAAAATCAATGCCAGAGAAAGTGGACAAGGCGCTATACCACATCCTGAAGGTCTTCTACATTTGTGCCAAAGGCATGTTGCCTTCGTAAGGTCAGCTACTGATATAGATCAGAGAATATGTACTGTGTGCAGTGAGGAATAACCATGTGTGCTGTATACATTTAGGAACACTACACATTTCTTTAGACATACCACTACGTTATTTAAGCCACAAAGGTTTGAGGGAAAACATTAATATTAGTAATCTAAACATATTAATTTAGAAGATTATCAGTTATTTAATGATGTATGTTTGGGGATCCTATGATGTATTACAAATCCCCCTCACACCCCAGAATGTGTCTCAGACAGAATGTTCATTGAAGTCCAAACTTTTTGGCATTGTATCTATTTTAATCACCCATTGGATCCAGAACTTATTTCAATAAGTAGGTATTTGTATACGTAGGTATGCCCCCCTCTCTTTACAGCAGTATGCTCCTCAGAAATTAGCATTATTGTTCAACAAAGTATTAGAAGTGTTGCATTTTTATTGCGGAGTTGTCATAGAAATGTATTTAACTATGTATTTAAGGTGATACTACACTGAATAATAGTTCAGTGTTATCTCTCATTGGTCTTTCTTTCTGCTGTATATTAAGTAAGAAGGGTCTGAAACAGAGTCTGATTGTCAGGTGTATTTCGTTACAATTTGAAAGCTTGAAAAAAAAATGTGTGCCTTTACTGAGAAGTATATCATCTGTGTTGGTCGTGGTTCCTTGCCCACATGCTGTTTGATTGGATTCCAGTAACGGAAGTATTGATAGAAAAGTAAAATGTAATAGAAAATTTGGCTGCGATTAGTAAATTAAAGCAAAACCACATATACTCGTTCATGAACATCAATGTCCTCGCTGTGTCCTTTTTTGTTCATCTGTATTGTATCCTAAACTTGTTTTAATCCATAGAAAGCAGTGCTGATGTAGCATTTACCCATACAGATTACTGGGATTTTGCCATGTCATGTCCTGGGGCTGGGAATTGACAGAATCTGGGCAAGAAATCCCAGGTTTCCGTCACCTGGAATCAATCCCAATCCAATATACCTCTAGTCTTCGTATATGATTCTCTCAATCTCAAAAGCACTCAGTGTAACTAAATTAAATTACTTAGTGGTGAAAGGGTACCCATCACATTTGTTCCCTGCATAGTGGACCTGTGCTCAGCTATTGAGAGTTCTTAAATAATGCAGTCCCTATGAGGTGCCCCTGTGATTCTGTATGAATTTTTAATGTTTAATAAACGTCTCTTATCCACTGGCCATACCTAATGACAGCCATTACTATTTTATGCTCAAGTATTTAATACAGTGTTAAAGTCTATTGCATTATAAAGCATTACAGTGGCCACCTATGCAGAACTGTCTAACATCTTACCACAATGTTGACATGTTTAGAGGCGCGGGATGAGTCATTACACACACCATGTTTAAGATTTACAAAACTTTGGGCACAACAAATGTTAATGAAAAAATGTTAGTGAGAAATTTTCCAAAACATATGCAGACTTCAATGAATCAGTAAACCCCAATAGTAAACACAGAGTTCACAACTAAGGCCTCTTGCACACATGAAGCTTGGGGGCATGTTTGGCATTGAGTGGCCATAGTTGGAACATTCCGTAAAATAAATTGAAAAAGGTTGCAAGTAAGAAAATATGTGTTTTGATTAGTATTTGACGTGTTCGTGCTTGTGTGCATGCTTGCTTGTGGGCAGGGAAGAGGGGGTTGTTTTACAGTAAATCATGGTCGATATATGTAAAGGTTTAGTATTATGGAAACATTTCAAATACTCTATGACATGTTTGAACAGAAATTAAAACCGCAGTGAGCATCAAGTGCTCTGCCTACAAAGCTTTAAAAAAGGGAGGATGAAGGAGGAGAAAGAGATCATAGGGGGCTGAAAGGAACACCATTTACATAGCTGTTTAAGGATTATTTCAAATTCAACACCCACTACCTCACTACTCAACGCCATAGTTAGGTCATATTCACTCAGTTATAGGGAAGGATACATTCTTGTTTAACTGGAGGATTATTTTGAGTTGACTGACATGTTTTTTTCTAAGGATTTCCCAAAGCTTTAAGAAATCTCTAATATAAGTAGAATTATTAGTTGGCGTGTAATGGGAATGCCATTGTAGTGAATGTCAGGGCTGAATCACTTCTTTGATTTCTTCAAAATGGATTTACGTGTCTCATAAGGTTGATAGGGATGAAAGCGCCTTTCATCTCAGTGAGAAAGGGGCACCGTTTTACTCCTTTGTGTACATAATAGGAGTTGATGATATCTACTTTAGTATTTATTATTATAATTTATTTATTTTTGCATTTCATGTTTTAATTCCCCATTAAATGGTTAATTGTCAAGTGCCAGAGACTGAACTTTGATTGATCTCTGACATTTCCATTCTTGTATCTATGTTTGACAAATGACTAAAAACCCTCAAAATAACTTTACAATATAAGAATTATCGTCAAGAAGCTTTTGACATTAACCGTTGCAAAGTCCTTGTCAGGTTGCCACATACAAACAGGCACTCACACACACACAGACAATCACCCACATTCACTTTCACTGGTCATATTTTTTCTGACTGGTAGAAAGTGTAGCTCAGGGCAAGTCCGCCCGGTGACTAATGCTGCCTCCACAGCAAAACAGAAGAGCAAAACAACAACTTTCACAATTAATAATGGACGCAAGGGCAAGTCTTCAGCGCTAGGAGCAACACTTAGCCCAGAACATGACAACAAGGCGTACATAATTTGTAGAATTATCTCAACAATCTGAGTGTGGCGGCCATAGCCAAGGGCAGCACATGGGGACCGTGAGACCGTGATTCGGCCTGGCAGTGTTAGGGGTGTGCCTGTGTGTGTACGCCCATGTGACACCGTGTGTTTCTTTGAGGAGACAGAGAGAGAGAGAGAGAGAGAGAGAGAGAGAGAGAGAGAGAGAGAGAGAGAAAGAGAAAGTGTAAGAAAGGACGCTGTGAATGTGACACGTTCATTAATGACAATATACTGGACCTGAGTAATGCTTTGATAACAATATACAGCGTGCACAAGTAGGCTTTATCTAGCTTGAATGAAACAGGATTTATATTGTGTGGTATTAATCAGTTAGAATGATAACACTTATCAATCATACATTGCGGGTTGTTGGCACTGGATGCCTGTGTTTAGAGACAAGTACACGATTAGAAAGTTAAAAATAATATTGGTTGGCAATCATTATAGTGTTTCTAAATAAGCTAATTGCAGCAAAATTATGAAGTTTTGAAACTGGCTTCGATGTTGTTTAATTCACAACCTTTCATGATGTGAGACTGCTTTTTTCAGATGTCAGCAACCACTTTGGCTGCTATAAAGTTATCATAACTAACATAAATGATGACCACAAGTTATTTACCTAATTTTGTTGCATGTTACACAGTGAGAAAAGCATCCCAGAAGTACAGCAGTTTTAGCCTTGCATCACTACTCAGGGAGCCTTTCAGGCACGCTGCCTCATAAAGGAATGCACTAAATGTGTAGCACAGGTTTTGCAAACTTAATATTAACACTGGAGTGGTGGGTGATTCTAGATCAAATTCACCTCATGTAAAACAGCCAATTATAGTGTTTAATTGCTGCCACTCTGTCAAGGCTCTGTGAGCTTGTGTGCCCTTATTATTAGCATCTAAAAGTTCTAAACTATATCCGCATTTGTTTCATTCAAAGTCATCTCATTAACATTCAACATAATACTTTCCAATAATGTGTCCTATCTGTTTAATGGAATGCATACATCAAGAGACAAGGGCAAATCATTTTTTTATTAAGTCATAAAGAAAATTCCACAAGTTTTTGGGCCTTATCAAGTCTTCAGGTGACCTAATCCCCTCCTCCCCTTATCATCCCCTATCTCCCCTGCCGCCAGAATCTGTGGTGAAATCCTTATGTCGTCCGCCCAAGGCCAAGTTAATATACAGAAGATAAGGTCTATGAATTACTCTGACAGTGTACAGAAGTGCAAAGATGCTACAAGTAAAAAACATAATCGGAACACAACTCCATTCTGCAGAGCTGTGGGGCTACATAGGCCTGGGAAGAGAGATAGAGAGCGACCTGAAGGGAACTTCAAAACTTTGCTCTACATACATACATACACACAAATAAAAGATACAAAAAAGGACAAGAGAAAATGTCTTTCTTTTCCGTTTTGCTTTAGTATGTGCTGAGGATCAGCTGCTAAATGTTTTATTCAGCAGTACTTGGCTCTATCTCAGAGGCCCTTTGATAACAGAGCTACAGAGGCCCAAAGAGCACAGTAGCACAATCTAAAAAAAAAAACAAGGCGCACTGTAGGGGCATTGAAGTCCAAACAAAGCATGAACTGTCAGTGTTAAACCATCAACAATTCTCAATATTGAAAGAACCTTATTATTTTGTGAATGTATGTTTTTGACATGATACAACAGGGATTGCAAGGCCATGAGACTTTTAGTTGGGTTGCGATGCCAGTAAAGTCATACTGTACCTCTATCAGCTGGCAACTATAAATACTGTACACAGGCATTAATTTGAGCATAAGTAAGGGGTTCCTGTCAATCTTTGTCCTGTTGTCATTCTAATAATCTGTATCCATGTGTGTATGGGCCTATGAAATTCTGTAGAAGTACCATAGTATGTGCTGACGGTTGTAAAGAGGTGAAAATACACAGGACTTGCTTTACTGTGACTCAGCAGGGACTAAGGCATTGTGTACCTATGCTTGGTCCTTTGTCTGTGTGCGTGTGCGTGTGCGTGTGCGTGTGCGTGTGTGTGTGTGTGTGTGTTTGAGAATGGGGCAGTGTTTCACAGCCAAAGGCATCACCATTATCCAAGCTGACTTATTCAGGGAGATGGTGTGTGTATGTGTGCTTACTTGTGTGTGTGCTTACGCGCGCGCGCGTGTGTGTGTGTGTGTGTGTGTGTGTGTGTGTGTGTGTGTGTGTGTGTGTGTGTGTGTGTGTGTGTGTGTGTGTGTGTGTGTGTGTGTGCGTGCGTGCGTGCGTGTAGGCTGACGTGGTTAGCGTGTCATTCTGCAGCGGGGCGACCTCATTCTGTCATTGTGCCAGAGCGCCTGCCTCACGAGCAACCCCGTCACCATGACTCACTTATGCATAAACAAACACACACTGTACACAGCTCAAACATACATCACAGTTGTGAGGGGTGAAACTTTGCTTTTGTATGAAGATAATGACATACAGTGTGTAAAGGTTTACAGAAAAGAAAGTAACTGAATTACTGGAGCATAGCATTCTTTTTTTTATTTAAATAACGTGCAAGTGCTTTGAAAAGATGCACCTATTTTTATGTTCCAGTACACTGCTGCTGAGCGGCGCCTGAAAGGACCTCGCATAATGCTATTTAAAGGATCGGTTTACATTTGTTCTAGTCTGTCCCTTTAAAAACTCATATGGCCAGTTGGTACATTGAAAGAGTTGTTTGGAAAAATGATTTCTCCTTTTCATACCAACAAAGGAGTGATCCGTTTCCTATCGCGGCTCCTTTGTAAGAGATGTGCAATGGAATCAAATGCATCTCAGGAAACACTATCTGGAATTGCACACCAAAAAGGCTGGACATACCCCCTTCTTTGGGTAACATAGCCTGATTAAGGCTCCTGTTTGACTTGGCAGAACTTTAAAATGCATATTTACACAGAACGATGGCTGTGGATTTTGATTTCTTCTTTGTGCAGCGTAGTCGCATGATCACTTCATGGCCAGAACAGAGAGAGGGACGGATTCTAGTGACCAGAAACAATTTTAAAGTATCTTCAGGCATTTGAAGACCCTATTACACATCCATCTCCACCCATATACGCAATTACATATCTGTGAAGGACATATTTTCCTCCATGTTGCCTGTATTAAAAAATATCACATATTATTTTAGCAGTGTGTTGGCGAGGGTTTATAGTCCCAAGCTGACATCTGAACTTTAAACATTTCAAAAGCTAATCCACTTGACAAGCAAAAACTCCATCAGAGAAGCTATTCAATAATATTCAAAAACCTGACACTTCAGAGTTTGAAACTCATTAATATAAGTCTGTGTATTCGAGCACTTAAATTACAGTGGCTAATGTAGTGAATCATACCCACTCAATACTGCGGTGGTGGAGAGAAGTGGAAAGATTTCCATCACATGAATCGGCTAACCTTTGTTGTATGTACAACATCTTCAAAGTTAAACTGACTGAAAAAAGTTATTTTAGAACTGTAATTTAAATATTTTCTTATTAGATAAAGCAGACAGAGTATGGCTGTAACCATGTATCTGTGAAGTGCAGATAGACAAACTTCACAGTTAATTTCTACCATGAAGGTGAGTTCACAATGAAAACATTTTCAGGCAGAACAATAATTTGGGGCTGCAATATACTGTAGCACAACAGCTGCTGCTCTCTAAGCCTAAAGGTAGAAACTAAGTTGTCATTTTACTGCTTAAATAAAAAGAAAAAATTTGCAAAAAAAGATAAGAAGTTGGCAAATGCATTTGTGGACACTGCACATAGAAACACAGACAAACATTTCCAAACGTGCATTCACTTTGTAGAAAAGAAAGGTATAACACTGTAATTGTATGACACATGAAGACGGATAATTAGTCTTTTTGGTGGGATTTTCCTGCGGGAAGTCCGGTTTTCAGTTTGAAACACTGTGTCACAGAGAAGCAAGCAACTAAAAGGCCCAATCATTGCCGATACATTTAATGAGGCCTAATGACTTCCTTTGAAAAACAGAAGCAGAGAAATGCTTGATTGATTCTAACCCTTCTGGACCATACGGCAACATTAAAGTCAGTGGCTCATTGAATGTTAACTAAGTTCCTTAAGTACTGCTAGGTGTCTTAAATTTAGCTCAGCTCTCACTCAAAGCAGATTTCAACCTTGCAGACCCTGTCACAATATGAAAATCATTGTATTTCACAGCATATATCTCACCTTTGGGACCTAACAGGGTACATTTCTAGTTGTTAGTTGAAGGACAGGATTATGGCATTACTACTGGAAAATGTGATAGTTGCAATTACAGAAATATCTGAATACTGCATAAAAACGTCAAATAGATTAAAGACAGCCTGAAAATTTGCCTGGAAATCCAGACCCATATGTAGAACGATATAGGGTCTGGCCACGATCAATAGACCCTCCCAACTCAAGGGGTGGCACCGACGCAATTGGATAGCACTACAACCAATCAGAGCAATGAACAAGGTGACATATTAAGCCCCGTTTGTTTAGCGAACAGCGAAGTTAACTGGTAAATTAAACTTTTGCCGTGGTCGGTCGGCAAAACAAAATATTCCTCTTTCTTGCTAATGAAAGATTTGAGTGCCGTCTTCCAAATCGTTAAGTGTCTAGGCCATAGCCTTCTCAAACTCAAACAACATATCCGCAGCCATCTCTGTTGTTTACTATCACTGCTTCGAAGGTGCATGCACAGTACTGCCGCCATCAGGTTACGTCCACCAGGTACCCCAGAGCACCATACATAGCCCACCCATATCAGATAAAACCAATTGAAACATAGCTCAGAATTTTCTGACATATTTAATGAGCTTCAGTGGAGAGTGTCAAGACCAACAGGCGCAGCAAATTTAATTTGCTAGCGGCAGGTCTGGATTTCCAGCCCACCAATGAAAATAGCACTTAAACACAAATAAAACAACTGTTGGATTATATAATGTGCTTGCATCAAATGTGCACATAACTAAGGAAAATAAATAATGAGATAATTAGTTTACACATACCATTGTGTGTTACAAACGATACATGATGGAACATAGTGCACATGTACACAGTGCACATGTCAAATCTGATCAATTCACAAGTGGAATTAGCAAAGCAGCAAGTGTACAGAATGTGACCGTTTGCAGCTGTTTCACGTCATAAATCAAATAACAGATAGAGTGTCACCTGTAATGACTTGTGCGCCCAAAAAGGGTATCGTTTTGTGGAAAGTGTTGATAGTGACGGGGAATTTAACAGCATTTCAGTGCAGTCCAGTGTTCCTGTCAAAGCCCCCCCCCCCCCCCTCCCGTGGGCTGAACACTGGGGCCATTTGAACATGAAGCATGTAGCAGTGTCATGGCAGTGACACAAAGAGGAGCCTGAAGCACTCAGTGTACACCTCAGGGGTGTCTTCAGCTTTCCCAAGCTCCTCACAGTGCAGGCGGTTGGGAGGTGTTGTCCAAGATGGAGTTCACTTTAGCCCTGATATACCCCCTTCACCTCCTGCCTCTGGGATGTCCAGCCCCGACAAGACAGCCATCCTTTTTTTAAGCGGGATAATTAATCTTTTTCTGCAGACCCCTGCATTGATGTTTTCCTCTCCAGGCACTGGGCTGCTGTGAGAGTGGAGGACTGCCCGGCGACTGGTAGAACATGTCGAACAGACTATTACACAAAGAATTGTCTCTCCTCGGGTAGTGCAGTTAACTTTGTCCTCTTAATTAAGTGTCTCTGGTGTTCTCATGTTAGTTTTATATTGTATTATTGTCATAGTATCATTCAAAAACAAAATAAAATGGGTATTTAAAGTGGGGATTGATCTTCTTACCTATGACTGTGTGAGTTTAAGTAAAGCACGAGAGTCAGTGACATTGTTTCTCACTGCATGAGATAATTATAGCTTCACTGCAGATCGTTTCCAACACGATCAAGAGAATGGGATAATTTTTAGCAGCGTTCTACTCTTAAAAGAATGAGATAATCAGATTGGCGCCCTGAGTTGCGTGTGTGGAACACTGGCAATGGCTACTTTAAAACATAATGAAAACTTGACGTGTTCATTGAGAGGTGCACATTTATAAGATGTGACAGCTGCCAAATATGTAAATGTAAATGATATCATAAAAGCCTGATTTGTTTTGCTGTGTTAGTAGACATGTCTTGTTCACAACAATGTAAACCAAAAGTAGAAAGATGAACTCAATGGGACACAATAGTCATCTTGATGTGAGATAGAATACTATACACCAATTCATTTAGGAAGTTATCCATGATAGCGACCTGCATTAAAACCCCTAGGCAGGTGTTGGTACAGAGAATTCCCACGACAACCCAACTGTAAGAGTTACCATTGACAAAGCAGGCCTATCAAATCATTACATCTTCAGATTTTTTTTTTTAAGTTTTACTTTGGATGATGTCTGTAAATATATTTAACACCCTCATGGGGAAAAGAGACCACAATCGAACACGAACATAAGCTGCATCAATGTTCATCTACCACTCCACTTCTTCCCCCTCTTCGCTTCATATACCTCTACCCAAACCCTCAAACCATATCTCTTTTACTCTACTTTCTTATTCTGCAGTTTCAATTTCACGGTCAGTGAGAATATGCTTCTTCAGGGCCTTTTCCTCCCATCAGCCATTTTCTGTGACATTTTGCCTAAATGATTATGTCAGGAAAATGACACTGCTAGGCCTAATTAACGGGTTATATGAGGGCATTTCGACAGGCATCTGTGGGTAAATATGGTACACACTAAAACACAAACACCGGCTTCTAATGCTTAAATTCTGCAATTTAAAATGCATTACGGTTATCAAAGAAGTATTACCAGTACGGCTCCAAATACAGATCGATCAAAATAATCATTAGTCCAAATAAGTTAGTTTAAAGGTGCTGTAAGCGGAATGGTTCTTTTAGCTAACTTCCTGTCAGTTACTGCAGTTAGCAGTCCCCTCGCTCGTCCCTACGTCACCACATTAATGCACTGCGGTCTTCAAGCAGCGAGTTATCTATCATCTCAGATCCATAAGTGTGATAAAACATGATAAAAACCATCAAAACAGACATTGGGAAGGATTTGTACCTGCTCCGCCATTGTAGGCGCATAAACATTCACCCATGTGTTGCTCTGGTGTGCACCGGCAGTGAGACCATGAGTGAGACGGGTGTCGGTTTGTAGCGTTCTCTCTTGTGATTATATATTAATTTTGGGATCCCCCGTAAAGTTTACTTGCCAATTACATGCAGAGCAGCTGACTGAGAGATCGGCTTTATGAAACGTGCACATTATGTAAGTGATCACTGTATGAATAAAGAGCGATTTAACACTTATATTAACATAAATAAACCACTTACTTCACCTTTAAACGGAGACATTGGAATGCTGTACATCTAACTCAGAGAGAAATATGATGCGGTTGCGCGAGCACTGCAGTAATGAAAAACAGGTGTCAAGTCTGATGCTTAAAATCCTCCATCTGCACTGAGCCAAGGAAAGAACATCAAATTTAGAGCGTCCGATGATATGCATCAATTACTGAATCCAGAGCCTTTAGGGCTTTTCGTTCTCTGAATGTGGAATGAGGATGATACACAAACAGGCCTCCAAGTGTGATGCTTTGTTCCCTGAGCTTAAAACAGTCTTTTACAACAGTCACAGCAGGGGAAACAGTGCCTGCATGATCACTTGCATAAAGATTGTGTGTGTGTTTGTGTACTTGTACAACTATTTTTGTGAGAACCAATTTGAGTTTCAGACCTTAGGACTGAGGACATGTTTGTTATGTGAGGATATATATATATAGGGGAGAACGGGATAATCCGAGCCACTTTTTACATTTGCTCCCCTCTAAGCGAGCTAAAATGATTTGTCACTCAAATTTACACATTTCCCATTAATTCAGGATGTTTCCTAGAAATGGGCATTAGCAGATTTTTTTCAAGACAAAGGGCAGTGAAATTGTTTTAAAAAAAGTTATCATGTGAACAAAAAAAAAGTGAGCCACTTACTTGTTACACTCTGAAACTACCATAACAACACATATTGTAACAGTAAGAATCCTGAAAGCTAGCCACACATTCCAGAACTAATGTTGGACTAGTAAAAGAATGATGGGGTTTGGTCAATCAAGCAAAGCAAATTTTCTAAACACTTGAAAGTAACTCTGAACAAAATCAAATACAACATATTATAATTCAAAAGGTTTTAATAAGATTCAAATGAAAGATAGAACTAGTTAGATTAGAACACAGTCTGAGGGTCAGAACACAGGACCCTTAGGGCCAGCTAGTGTCTGGGGGTCAAAGCATAGGAAAATCAGAACCAGCGAGAACAGCCTGGGACTCAGAACACAGGAGAAGACCCAACTGGATTATAACATCAGCCTGTCATACTCTACAACTAGGCCTACTCTACATTCCAGCCCTGAAGGTTACAGGGAAAGATGATAAGGTGCTCTTTCCGTGTGGTTGCCCCAGGTCGTCTTACTGGTGTATTTCCTTGGCATGATGGGTTTTCTACAATGTGTATGACATTAAAATAAAACATGTCATGTAATATTACATTAAAGTATGTGTAAGACTAAACTTAACTTGTGCCTCATGGTGGGGGAAAGTGAGACAGTGCCTCACTTTCCCCCACAGCATTTGGCTCACTTTCCCCACCCCCACAATTTGAGAAAAAACTACCTCTCTTAGCATGTCAGGCTAATCTTTAGCTAATATCATCACATGGTTTTTATATGTTGGTAGTTCATCAACATGTATGATAGAAGTTTTTCTACGTGAATACATTTGCTTTGGCACAACAGTTGATTAAGTTGACAGCAAGAAAATGTACTTGTACATGCAAAATACCTATTTTGGTGAAAAAAACATGCTTACCACAGCACCATGAGGTCCTCTCTTTCAGGGCCATGGGGAAATGAGAGGGGCTTGAAAACATATATCTCACATGACCACAAATGTTTTCCGTTGCCAGATGCATATATATATATTTTGGCCAGTTCTCACTTTGGGTATGAATTAGCTTTAGGTTAGTGTTAGGGTTGGGGTTTGGCCATTAGTTTTGATGGTTAGGGTAAGGAATGCATCATGTCAATGAGTGTCTCCTCACAAGTGAAATTGTACAGCAGTGTGTGTGTGTGTGTGTGTGTGTGTGTGTGATTGCATGTTTTATAGGACAATAGAGAAACTAGATACAGGCATTTTCACATATTTTGAGATCAAAATGCAGTCGAGACCTGGCAAAGAGAGATATGAAAGTCATGCCATTTTCTTTAAGCAGCCCCTGTGTGGATCATATGCAGGTACATTCTCTCAACAACTCTCTCCTGCTCACAGCGGCAGTAATGGTGCCCCCTGGCCAGGACTGTGCGCTCCTGCTCAGTGCGCCGTGGAAATCACCCCAAGGACAGCAGCCAGAAACACATTTTAACCCGCGCCGCTGACATCCATCTAGCCCTTGACACTGCAGGCTCAGACATGTCTCCTCGGCTCAACAACAACATGGTGGATCGCAATCACAGAGCACCGACTTAGCTCTGCAGCCACACACCCCCATACACAGACATACAGACACACACACACTCAAAAAAATGATAAGTCTGTCCCAAAACCACAAACACCAACATGCACAGTATGTTCACTTGGGCCCATAAAAAATGGGAAAAATGTTGTACATTCAATTTAGGTTGCTACTGCTACTAAATGTAAAACTGTAAAGGTGTCAGTTTGGAATCATGTTGGGCCTGAAGTGTAAACAAAATCAAGCTGCCGGCATTTTGTCCTTGAATAAATGTGATGGAAGTTATTCAAATGTAAAGGGAAAGAGAGCGATTAGATTCCTACATTCCCTTTCCTATGCAAAATGCCACACTTGAAACACTTGAGAAAGCAATTGTTTGATTTGGAAGGGGCTGAGGATAGTCTTTGAAACTTTTTGTTAAAACAAAGGCATGTAGGCTTGGTTGACATGAAAATCAAAGTAAATCTAAGTTAACTTTACCGTAAGCATCCCTGACAGACCAGGCACATTTCTGCCAAGGTAAGAAGCTCCACAAGTAACTACGATGTTGATTATCTTTCTTGGCCATTTAAACATATCAATTTGGAGAAGAAAGTGTTTGCACAGGCGATTAACTCTAGCTAATGATAATGAATTAGTCGTATATAGCTCTACCTGCACAACAAGCACTTGTCCCTCCTTTCACTACACCTCCCTCTCTATTTATGGAAGAAATCCTCAGATATGATGAAAGCAGTGGTTTCACAGCTGGTTATTTAACATGCAATCCCCTTTTGACATCTTTTCCCTATGTAAGTTTCTTTTGTTTTTGTCAGTCAGCTGTTTGCTTGACATAAAAATATAAACCGATTTCATGTGAATCATGTGGAAAAACTCATTATAATCAAGCTGCAAATGGACTTGGACTTTTGTAAAAGCTTTACTGTGTAAAATCGGTGAAAAATGGTACATTGGGGAAAGTGAGGAATTATCCCTTATATTAACCTGCATACTGGCTGACAATGCTGGTGTTAAACAAATTATGCTTACAAATTAATTTGGGTTGAAAGGGCGAGTAAACAAGATGCCATAACTGCAGCGGCATCTCACTTTCCACACTGTAGTACTGTGACGCATGTAAAAGGATTTGAATGTGCTTGAAGTGTGTTTAAAACTTTATGAACTTTATAAAGCAAATTCTGTAGAACCTGGTAAAACAGCATTTTGGACTACACTTTCACTTTTACTGTAAGTGATCTCTATTTCATCCTAAGTGTTGCATCCTGTGTATGACTGTGTGAACGAATGGAACCTGGAACCCTGTAAAGAGCTTTGAGTGCCTTGAAAAGCGCCGAGGTCTGCCCTGTTCGTCAATAGTAAAAGGACAAATGTCAGAGTGAGATGTTAGAATTAGGAAATAAAAGAATAGAATGCATTGTCCGAGTTAATCATCATTCCGTCAACCATTAAATGGTGAGGCCATGTGGGCAGATCCCATTAAAGTGAGTAGACAAACACACCAGGCACTGATCAGTATTCAAAGCCTATTGGTGTTTTAAATCACCTGCCACAATTTGTTCATATTAGGTACTCATCGATCGCCTGTTGATTAAGCTAACTTAACAAGGGGATAAATGCTCAGAGACTCTCCAGGGATTCTACTCACAATTGACCATCTCAGTGTGTGTGTGTGTGTGTGTGTGTGTGTGTGTGTGTGTGTGTGTGTGTGTGTGTGTGTGTGTGTGTGTGTGTGTGTGTGTGTGTGTGTGTGTGTGTGTGTGTGTGTGTGTGTGTGTGTGTGTGTGTGTGTGTGTGTGTGTGTGTAGGAGTGAGATGACCTGGCCCGACCTCCCACATGCCTATAATGAAAAGCTGTCTCATCTCAACTGTGTGACCCCAATATCCTTCAAACTTATAATACGGGAAACAGCTGGCCTTCCTCACAGGACTCTCTCTGTCTTGTATTTTGTCTCTGCTTTTCGCACACCCCACCCCCCACACACACACACACACACACACACACACACACAGAGGATATTGCGCTATCCGCTTGATCAATCAACCTCCCAAAGGAGCGTTTACCTTTCCCGTCTCAATCATGCGGCTAATATACTCCCTTTCTCCTTACTCAATTTCACCAGTGTGATAATGACACAAGAATGCCGGCGACTTGTGAAGGAGCATGTGCACCGCGTGTCACATTTTATGACTAATTACCACAAAAGAGGGGGCTTGACTGTAATTTCCGCCGCAACTTTTTCAGAAGGGGCTTACGTGGAGAGAGAAAGGCAGCAGAGCAAAAGGGTAAATGGTTTTCTGTCATTCATAAAAAAAACACTAGTGATTGTTGATGAATAACAATTGTGGTGCACACACACAACCCCACTCGCAAAAGCAGCCTAATGATCCAATCCTCACATTTACTGCGTCTCAAGAGACACAAGATTGAGATGGATACGGAAAGGAAGTAAAGAGCAAAAAGAGGAGTGTGACATAGGGGTGGGCGATATGTATACCATCTATGATAATATCTTAATAGATGTTTGAAACATGGTGTGAAATGACAATATCAACTATGTCACTGATTTAGCAAAAAACTACCAAAATACACCTATTGGCGATTGAAGGTAGGGACACGGTAGGGAGGTCCTCAGGTCAGCGCCGAGCGGATGAGTACATGTCCCCTGCTTTTCAAGCCTGCCAGTTTGGCGGCCTCCTCCCTCCTCCTCCCCCTCTATCCCCTATCCCCCGTCTTCCTCCCAAGAGATGAGACGAAGGAAACAAGCTGAAAAACACTTCAGAGTGAAATGGTGTGAGAGAAAAAGGCTTAGAGAAGTGGCAACATTTACAGGGGAAATGGCATTTCTCTAGAGGAGGAGGAAGATGAGGAGGAGGAGGAGGAGGAGGCTGGGGTGGTGGCGACCTATCTCCTTCATTGGATGAGATAGAGGAGATGCAAGGCAGCTGGGTTAAAGAAAGTGTGAGAGCTACGGCGATACGGAGGATGGAAAAGGTCAAAGGAGAGACGGCGAGGGCATTAAGGCTGAGGGGCCGGTTTCACACACACAGAAGAAATAATAAAATCTTTGCCTCAACCTTTAACTCGAGGCATCCTGTAAAAATAAAAAAGTGTGTGCGCTATCATTCCTCCAATGGTAAAATAAGAAGAAATAACAAAAGTGCTTTGGAACATCTCGTGGGAATAATGGGTGTAACCTGAGAATAATGATACAATGATAAAAACCTGCCTCAGCTTTATCAACAAGGTTAATTGTCCACAGTGGAAAGCATTAGCCCCACAAAGTCTTGTTAGTACGCTGTTTAGAGTTGCCTCATGCAAATTCAGACCAAGCTTCTAAAAACTGTGAGACAGCAAAAGTACTATTAGAATAATAAAATTCCTGTTCTCTCATCTCACACCTAAAGTTGGGAATAAGTTTTGAAGGTGAAACTGTGCCTTTAAAATCCCACCTTTGTCCATCACTGATGGTTTCATATAAATACTTTGGACTCCTTTCTCACACATATTTCTACTTCTTTTAATTCTTAACGTATGTGTACCATCTCTTTAGAAATGTAGCACAACCGATGTACGTGAAGTTACTGAGAAAGTTCCCTCGTCCCTCCAAATACTGTGCTGACATGACCTTATTTATTGCTTTAAAGTAGCTGAGAGGAACTTACAGTTGGTTTTAATTCTAGTGAACCTTTTGGAAAGCAGTAGTATTTTTAAGCTGCCAGCTGTTATTCCTGGGTAAGCATATTGCAATTGCGGTCTCTGCACTAATGATCTAGTTTGCCTTCATATGTAATTTATGATCATCAGAGGAAAAATAAGACTGTTTCAAAAATAAGATCCTCGTAGCTACTTCAATGAGGAAAGACACCACATTACTTTGATTTACTTTCTATTCCAGTAGTGCGTTCGTACTGAATGTGTGGCTAATTTAAGAGGTGGCGTGATTGCATTCCCCTCCTCATGATTACGCACATCCAGATAAATGGCCAGGGTTTTCTCCCAGTGCTGCCCGTGTCTCCATTTCTTCCTCTGTTGACTGTTTACCACTCTAAACCGAACTCATGCTATTTAGCAGGAGCTCGACCATTAGTGATTGCCATGGTTACCAAAAGGCCCTTTCGCAATGACATATTAGCATGATTAAGTGCTGACCGCTTGGGGATTTTCTTCCACGAAAATGTTATTCTGACCTGGACACTGCTCTATAATCTACCCCATGCATACATTCAAAATAATCTGAGTATCTGTTCATAGCAAACCAACTTCTTTGGATAGTTTCCTATTATGTTCCACAAACAGTGGAGATTTCACAACATACACACACACACTTAGGTAACGTTCCATACTTCTTCAAAGCCGTCTTTACCAGCTCCCCCACAAAGGGATTTTATGGAAAGTGGACTATAGTGTTTCAAACTTTGAAATATGAAATGAAAGCTCAAGCAGATCACTGGGGTGATGTTTCTGTCTTCTAGCTTCACAGAAATACGCTGAGAAGATCCATCTGTAAATGACTTCAAATGTCACAGACGATGTAAAATGACACCAGTCTAGACAGAATTAGTGCTTCAGTCAAACAGAAGAAGAAGCTAAGGGATTAAAGAGGGGGAACAAGAGCAGTCCCATCATCCTCTAATCTCTAATGCTGTAAACGTGAGCGCTGTGTTTTTGTCTCTCTCTGTCTTCTGTCAGTCAGCTGACAGAGCAGTGAGCCTGTGTGAGCTACCTCCATCAAAGTGCACGTCTTGCCTCGGGCTAATGCTGTGTACCACTCAGTGATTTGGTCTTTATATCAGCACCCACCCACCCCGACACACACACACACACACACACACACACACACACACACACACACACACACACACACACACACACACACACACACACACACACACACACACACACACACACACACACACACACACACACACACACACACTTCACATCCATCTGGGTCCCCTGATCAAAGTAAAGTGAAGCAGGGGGCTCGGGAGGACATCTCTGGTTACCGCTGCCTAAGGCAAGCCACATTCTCCCCATCAGCCTTATACCGCCATCAGCAGCAGCATCATCATCATCCACCATAGAAATCAAGAGGCTGTGTTGAAGCTGATGTCATCCCCATGTGAACTCCGTATACACATGTAAACAGAATACAGAGGTAGGTATGAAGGAAACAATGGCATGTGAAGTGCTGGGCTGTTGCGGTACTGTCAAGAGTGTTCTCAGCCCAGTGTCTTTTCACAAGGTCATCACACGAAATTGACAACCATCAGAGAAAATGTGTGTGCAGTGTACCCACGCCACATAAATGCAGGGCATGGAAAGTACAGTAGTAACAAAGCATATTTACTCCATTTAAAGGGTCCAACAATTTGGTAACATGTATTTTGGTTAAATTTGTACTATAGTTAATATTTAGATTGGTTTATATATTTGAATAATCACTGTAAAAAAACATTAAAATAAATTCTGTTGATTAGTGTAAAAAAAAATGACGCCACATTTAATCAACATCGATTTCAATAACGTCTTATTATTTTGCAATCAGCTCATTTTTTCTATCACAGCCAGCAACTTGTAAGGAATGGGACTGGCACAGCTGGGTTGAGTATCAGATGGTTAAACCTCGGATCAGCCCCCTCCTGGTCAATCTGTTTCCCCACACACACAGACACACACACACACACAATTGTGCAGTTCTCATACGCATGCTTCCGACAGAGCATAAGACGGTATAAAAGATTGATCACCAGGTGGTTGTTTGATCAAAGCTCATAAATGCTACTCGTTAACCAGGCAAACTGTGTGTCCTGTGCTGTTAAGCGGAGCTGTCAATCAAATTACCCTAAATAAATACCCAACATAAAGGGTGAATAATGAGCCTCCTTTATATTTACAACATATTTCAAGCCAGTGTGTAGGATGCCGACTCGGTTCCACCGCTAACATTTTCATTGCACACACAATATTGGCACATCTTCACTTTAGGTTTTAAAGGCCATTTCATTTTCCCTCCATCCTACTCCTACTATGCCCCCTCTGCACTGTTGTGATATTTGAACATGATGTAGCTTTTTACTTGTGCATATCCTGTGACATTTGTATTTATTTTTGTCATAGGTAAAAGTAGGAAATGTTTAATGAAACAGAATAGAATGTGAAGGCTCATCAGGTTAAAGTTGACCAGAGGAAGGGGGAGGACCATAGGGCCATAGAAAGGAGTAGGGGGAAGGACCTTATATGGCCATACAGTAGGAAGGAGTAGAGGGAGGAGGCTAACGGGGTCCCCGTGCAGCTGTTCCTTTTTCACTCATCCCTCTCTCAAGTCTCATTGGTCCTCAGTTCACTATATAACAGCCCGTTTGGGAGCAGGAAAAGGCTTTTTAGGATTACTATATAGGCCTATAGTTTGTCACGCTCTGTTCCAGCAGACTATCTGTCCCTTCAACCATGGAGGCAGAAGAAAAACTTAGAAAAACTTTGTGAGTCCAAAATACTCTGAAAGATTTTGGACTTCGAAGTACATATAGGCCTTTCACACCGCAGCAAAATCGGCACTAGTTCTGGGCTAGTTCGGAGTTAGAGCCAGTGTTTTGGTTTCACACCGCCAGAAAGCCTGCTCCGGGCCGTAAAAACCGGTTCAACTCATACCCCAGGATTGAGCAGGGTTTGAAGTGAACTGCTTGCGCCAGCGGCCGGGGTAGGGATTATCCTGACCAACCAGACCAACTCAAACCTTATGCCCGCCATGTTTAAAAACACCGCTACTACGAGACGTAAACATAACATAATTACCGAACGTAGCGATCAAATTGACCGGCGAGAATACGCTGTATGGGTCCTGTTTGGTTAAGAAAGCAAAGCGAGAGCTAACACGTGTAAAAATAAGACGTATTCGCCGCTGTTGTTGTGCTTAAAGCTAGCGGTAGCTTTAGCGTTAGCCACAAGAGCAGCGGCGTCGGGCGACGTACACACACGTTTACAGTGACGTCATGACGTTGCTCTCTTGCCGGCTCCATGGCTGTCTCCGGTCGATGTGAAACCGACCGGTTCATAACTGGGATAAGGCTGTAACCAGTTTTGAACTGACCCCAACACCAGCCTGGAACTGACTCTTGGTTCATTTTGGTGTGAAAGGCCTAATAGAGGCAAAGTCTTTTAAAAACACTTCTTTGAAACTCTTGACACAGATGACTTGGTCAAATACGAAATCTCAGAGAATGTAGAGGAATTAGCAGGATATTGGTGGTCTAAAACGGCTCCTTAGTTGGGCAATACCTGTTTAAGTCCTTATCATTGTTAACGGTTTCGGGGAAAGCTTTAGACGATACTTATTGGGCATGCATGCATATGCCCTTGTATCGTTTCAGGATTTCCAAAAAATTAGAAAAGAGATCAAGTCAACAGATATAATGGGAAATAGAAATAACTCCAATTGAGGAGTATGCAGGCACACAACCTTTTATTTTCCTTTCTTGTCCATTTTATGTAATATACCTATACTCTCTTGTATTTCCTAAATACAATCCCGTAAATGTTGTAAAGCCTCAGTTGTGAATTAGTTTATAACTGGAACAGAAGGACTTTAGGTATAGGTTTTTTCTTCAAAGAGATGGTTCCGTCCTCGGGGAGGTAAGTACAATTCGATTCCACACAACGGCACATTACTGATTTAAAACACACACAACCTCTTACAACTAACCTCTCTGTAAGGAGAGAATATGTTTATACACCTAACCTTTAAAAATAAAATAATAGGTTATAATACCTTCCCAGGTTTAAACGAGGATGTTTAAATTCTGAAAATAGTATATCGGTTCTATTTTTCTAGAAGGGTGGTTTACAAAACTAAGTTGCGTACAACTTATAAGCAATAACTTGTGAATGATATCTTCCGTGAAAAAGGAGGAGGATTTTCTGAAGCAACATTTAAAAGGATTTATACTACACGGAGATCTGCATCATCATTAAGGATGAAGGGGTTCTGATTAAGTAAAACGCTGAACACGGTGGTACTTATTGGGCATTTGTCTCTTATCTAGAAGTATCTCAGGTAGACTAGAGCGTAAATCTTTCGCTTTTAACCGCAAAGGCCGGGGTTCGCAACTCGTAGCAGGTGGTGAGAGGGGAGACTTATTTATGAGGAAATAATGTACAAGTAGAGCATTGTGTTACAAAGTTGGTTGATACGGGTTTAATAGGACATAACTAATAAACTTTGGATACTAGCTTTTCATTATAGATCAGACTTTGGAAGTCGAGATCGCATTAGCACACTGTGCGCCAGCACGTCTGATTTAATGGGCGAATGCATTGACATGTGCGCACAAGCAGTTAAGATACACCAATGCTTTTTATAATTAATCAGGAGGCATGTTCCATTGAACAAAACTGAGAATCCAGAGTCCTGTTAGCAACCCCGGAAGAAAACAGAGTTTAAAAATATAATTTTCAGCATAAACATTGTGCAGTTCGACCTTTCAATGTTTTCTTCTGATCCTTGTACTCTTCACTTTAGTTTAAGCTGCTCTCAATGCAAGAGGACCTGTAATGGACTGTGAAGTGCATATGTTTTGACAACAAATTCAGGTGAAGATGAGTTAAAACAGATCTGCTGCCAGGAATACTGACAGTCAGTCGCTCACCCTTGCTAAAGTCTCTGGCCCTGAGACTCCAAGGACTTCACAAGATATGAGTTAAAAAATACAAAGTTTTCAATATATTGACTGTTAAAAAAATACCTTACTTGGACCGTGTTTCCACTTGGGATTAAGATGTGGTTTGAGTGATCCGAACACAAGTGAACAGCTGTCAGTCCATGTGTTCACACCTGGCAGTACACATGCATCTTTTTTGTCTACTTGTGATATGATTCGACTTCCCCGCTCTGTATGTATTATGTAAAATGTATTACATGCGTAGATAAATACAAGTCTACTCGCACTTGTGCAACAGGTTGACGAGATACTGTCGCTCGGGCAGCTATTCTAGTAACGTCTGATTAACTTGTGTAACCACCGGCACACGGCTTTCTAAATTAACGCAGTTACATTACTGCTTCTACAAACAGAACATTTCCTGTGCGCCTTCACATTAAAAGCCTGTTACTAGCCAAACGCGAGTTGACTTTTATTTTAAAGCAGATAAGAACCGGAAGTTAGCGCTTCACAGCCCTGCAGGGCACCTGTCAAAAGCATGGACCTATAAAGAAAAGCAGCGACGTCCGTGTTATCAGATTTACGCGGTGAAAACGGGTGAACACAGAGGAGAGAAAGCTTGTCATTTGCAATACTTCTATCTGCACTCACACTTAAACCATCATGAACGTTATTTGCAGCCGCCAGTGATGCATTTTCTAAGTACTTCCGCTCAGGCAGGGGGCGGCAGTTGAGTAGGCGGTCCCTAATGTAGACAAGAGTCACATAGCTGTTTACACTACTATTTGAATGTGGACACATCGGACACAAGCGACGTAAACCACCTCCGAATGTGGTACCTGGGTCTTAGTCCAGCACTATTGTAGAGGTGAAATGAGAGCCAACTGCTACATTATATTTAGCCAGGGTAATGACAGAGGTTTCCCCATGCAAAGCTATGACCAGCAAATTGTAGTGTAGAATATGAAACTGCTTTTTGTAATTCGTCAAATCACATATCGGGTAAGCAGCACCATGCACACACTTTCAGAATAGTAAGGGGGTGTAACAATGTTTGTATGTGATAAAGAAAAGGCTGCAGAATCAATTTAAATCAAGGTTATCCACATTGTAGCATGAACACATGTTGTCCTGAGGGTGGGTGTCACAGGCTAGAGGAAAGGGCAGTGGGTCACCATATACCATAAATGAAAGAGCAAAAGGTTCACAGATAATATATTCAAACCAGATTTCCTGGATTTATTGAAGCTCACAATGGCAAGGAATGAGAAGTTGAGGGGTTAACAAATTCATACTGTAGGAGACATTCTTTGAGGATCTTGAAAATGCATGCAACATTTAATGGCGTCCGAGATTTCTCACTGTGGACCAGTGTTTGGACAGACAGAGAGAAAAAACCTGATGGACAATTCCAAATGGTATTAAATGTAAAAAATAAAACAGTTCTATTCAGTCAGTATTATTGGTATCAGCCAATATAATCAATTGAATTTACAAATTTAAGGTTTTTTGATTGACATTGTTCCAATTGGGAATTGCGCACAACCCTGAAACACACAAAGGCATTTCATTTTTATTTTCAAACATCTGTCAGAACTGCAAGGCTGGCATGACGTCCTCTTTAAGATGATTCCCACTCAAAACAAATTACAGAGCTGAAAGCTGAGTGACAGCAACTGTGGCACTTGAACATGAATCAGAGTCACTTAAAACCAAAGTGTGACTGCATGTGTGCGCATGTGCGGCTTCACATGCAAACCTTGCAGTGCTCTAACCAGGGCTCCTCTGTCACTGTCACGTTAACTGTAGGTTCAGCAGCCTCACATATCCATTGATATGCTGTATTGATCGGTGTTCACAACATGCGAGCAACAAAATGAATTATTTACATATTTTAATATTTCAACACTGCCTTGACCTTGCTTAATGACGTGACTTGATTCACTCTGAGGGTCCGCGATGAAGCTTTTGATTGAGTGTGAGAATTATGGAGAGAAAAAGCAGCATACTATCGCGCATGTATCCTTGGATCTTATACATTGCTTTTGGTTACATGTGCATGTGTGTGTGTGTGTATGTGTATGTGTGACCTTGTCTCAGATGGCTCATCAGTGCTTACTCTGTCAACTTGTCTCTCACTCCCAAATCCTTTAGTATCTCTTAAGTAAGTTCTGACTTATCTCACTTGCTCATGCCTCCATTAAAAGCACAAGCCAAATGATTACTAAGGTTAAACGGGATTTCCAGCAGCATCATAACGTTAATTCATTTGTCTTTCTTGTTTATTCACTTTTGTCCTCTGCCGGAGCTGGGCAAGCGGAGTAGATCAGAGAGCGTTTAGAACGTTTCAAGTTCTCAAGATGAAAGTTAAGTGATAGATTACACATCGATCACAAGTGCAATGTGTCCTGCTGGGAGGACACATTGAGACGTGGTGTGATAAACAGTTTGTTAGACCGAAGAGAAATGGTTCCGGTTGTTTGCTTCTGTTGGTTCCCATGGAAATGAACAAACGTATGTGTTGTCTGTGAGTGATGTATCCTCGTCCAAGCGAATTAGGGCAATGAACTTATACACATGTAATAGCAATACTACAGCTACATTTTTTGCCAATGTGACCCTTCGGATTACACCCTGTAGCTGCCTAAACTTTGAGAATATTTACCTTTTTCCACAACAGGAGTTTTCCTGAGACTGCCTACTCAATTAAATTGTGTAAGCAGTTAGCCTGTTTAGCCTCACCTCTCCCCCAGGAGCAGTTGAAAGTGAGAACTTGCCTGTGTGAGCTAACGGTTCTACAGAATGTGTTGTTATGAGAAGCTACATGCTGTAAATGAGTGTAATAGTGTGTCATATGCTGACCTGAGTTGCACAATGTAAATGTGGGGAGGTCACTCTGGATGGAGTGCACAAACACACACACACACACACACACACACACACACACACACACACACACTTGCCGTCTTGTTAACTCACAAGCACAACAATTTTTTGCCCATCTCTCCTTTTTGAGTTGCGAGAAAAATTACAGAGGTCTTGTTCTGCTGTCCAAGGCTACAGCCACCTGTCACCAGGGTCATTCACAATGAGTAATTACATTATATCCAAGCCCTTAACTCCAGAGGCTGGGATTAGGGCTCAGGGTCCAGCTCGTCGCAGAGCAGGACAAAGGCTGAACGCTCCTCTGAAGGGAGGGGAATTAGTAAGGGATGGATGGAAAGAGGAGAAAGTAGGGAAAGCCTACAGAAGATCAGCGGACATGGACGATGGGGAGAGAATAAATGTGCAGGGACCAGGAAGGGGAGGAGAGATAGGATGATTGCTTAAATTAAGAGCTCATTAAAGGTGCACGGAGCACTGGAGGTCGCCGATTCTTGGCATCAGGGACAAAGCGTGCAACAAAAATAAAATTGACGCTCTTCTTTGAATGATTAAAGTTAGAATGTTTAGCCGAAAGAATAAGCAATGGTTTGAAAAAAAACTCATAAAACCATCATGCATGTGATAACAAGTCAACCATCTCCACACGGTAAGGAAGGACACTAGATGTGGTTGATGGCTTGAAAATAACAAGTAGGCTGGAATTTAAGCTGTTATATAGGTAAAGGAATTGTGCATTGGTCTTGTTAAAAATAGATCTATACTGTCAAAACAGATTTACTCATTTAAATACATTTAAAAAAAAAGTCACATACACTAAAACCATCTGATGTTGCGCAGTAGTTAACCCATTGATGACTATGGAAATCTAGGATGCATGTCCTTAATGCCTGAGGGTTTTCTGAAAAAAATAGTACGAATTGTCAAGTCTACCAAAACCTTAATATCTAAGCCTGCGTAGCACATAGAAAATTAGATAAAGTTAAAATGCTGTGCTACGCAGCATCAGACAGGAGATACAATGTGGCATTGCGCAGCAGCCGTCATCAATGGGTTAAAAGCTTAACTTGCTTGATTTGCTTTAATTTGCAGACATTTTCAATACTGGTTCATGTCTCTTAGCTGCCTGCTGTAGCTGTTTCCGATTTTCAGCCCGTTAGTCTCTAGGCTAATAAATAATTTGACCCTGGTACATTTGATCTTCGACAATAAAGCTGAGCCGCAGCTGACAAGCACAGCTATCCTCTCCTATAACCCAAATGATGCTTGCTGACAGACAGGCCTACTGCAGAGCTAGTGAAATCTAAAGATGTTCAGGGAGTTTAACTCTTTTACAACCGGTGTTGCTCCCTTTCTCAAGGACAGTTTCTCCTTTTAGCTTTTGCTGGTGGATGGGTTGAGACCGACCAGTGACTCATATGCATCCCTCCAATCTTATCTTACTCCCATAATAGCAGGCCTGTCGCACCAGTTGCTACTCGACAGTTGGTCCAGTGCGCATCCAGTGTGCATGTGCCAACGTCCAGTGCGCATGCAGTCTCACAGTGCGCAGCAGCATGCAGGCATCATACCTGCCACATGAATGCCAGCAGCAGGTACCATCTCTGACGGAAGATGCTAACGGCCCAGTCGCTAACGGCAGGATCTAACTACTATACTGCCGTGCAAAGGCAAAATACTGTAACTTACATTTTTTCAAAAATGAGTGTCATTTTTGGAACACTGGCCATCAGTTTTATCATGTGAACAAATATCTTGAGTTAATTCTGTTGTTTTCTTATCAAAATAAGATGCTGTTTTTGCCGTAACTTCCAAAAGCAGAGGGAAAGCCAAGGCAGAAGACCGTAACGTCAGTTGCGGTCCTTTGGCTTTGTTTTCGCGTTGCTATCCAACGTTCGGATTAAGTTACCGCGCTCTGCCTTTGTTTTACTTCTTTATATGTCCATGGTTTTACAAAGCACCAAAGTGAAGTTACTGTTTACAGCGCTGGAGTTATGGTGATTTGCCTGTGTATTGCCTGTAATTGAAGCACTTCTGCGCTTCCACATTAAAAGCATTTCACTGCCATCACATTAGCATCTCACTGGACAAACGTGAGTTGGCTTTTATTTTGAAGTAACAGGAAGGTAAAGGCTGAAGCGGGCAGCACCTTCACAGAGCCCACTGAGCTCGGCAGCGCTCCAGTAGCAACTAGCAAGACTGCTGTCTCCACACAGCTATCGGATAAATGCCAGATTATAAAACACGCATTTAAAAATGCGGGCTCACTGTCAATAACAACGTCTCAAAAGTAATGGAAATGCGTGACTGCCCCGCACAAAGCGGGACATCTGGTCACCCTACTTCTGTAACACACACATTAACTTCAATAAAGTAAGTAATAAGCTGCCTGCCAATGACAGTCCAGTCCACTCACTGACAGAAAACAACGCGAGCGAGATGGCGATGCCACAAGACACACCTCTCTGGCTCGGAGAAAACATAGCCTGAACGATAAACCAATCCAGCAGTTCCTAGATCGCAGCTTACCTTTTCTTGAAATCTGGTCAAAATCCATGGCAAAAAAAATCCACTGAGGAGAAAAATCCATTGTCTAAATCCATAAAGAGTTATCAGTATTATTAGCCCATACACTGACTTGTATATTTTCCCGTGTGGTGCCATAAAGTGATCAGCTGTCATAAAATAATTTTGGTCGCACGGCACTTGCTGAATACCACTTTTAAACATCTATGTAGCCTAGTCTAAAAGTATGTCTTCATACAAGAACGCAAATTTGCTCGTGCTATCTCTGGATTTTCAGGGTATGAAGTGGGGCCTAACCAAACCAATGTGTTTTTCATAATTATAAAGAGTATTATAAAGAATAGTTGTGGGAAGAAGTAAGTCCCTGATAACCGGACTCCCCCCCCCCCCCCTCTCTCTCTCTCTCTCTCTCTCTCTCTCTCTCTCTCTCTCTCTCTCTAATAAAAATATACATACATTTTCTATTCCATCAAAAACGCAGTGTTTTTTCACTGACTCTAAAAAACTTGCACATAATGGCATCAAACACAACCATATTCATATACGTTTATCAGAAAATTCTAAATGGCATAAGAGAATACATTGTACTGGCATCCAACCTTTCAAATGTAAGAAATATACTTTTAAGTGTTATTTTATCTCAAATAAGTACAACCATAATTTTTTTCTAATTTTCCAAAAATTAAACATTTTAGCCATAAAATTCTCATTATTATTATTTTTTAATATTCAATTTGTGTAGTATTATGCCTAACAAGACAACACTCCCTTAATGCTATCATTGTTATCACAGGAAATGTTGATATAGAGTGACACAAATCCAAATTGTCAATAGAACAGAAGTTAAGGTATTTTGCACGACCCATTATTTTTTTGCAGATAATACAAAGGCAGAGTACAGTAACTTCCAAATAAGGGTCAAAGGTCAAGTTAAAATTTTAGATTTTTGGGGGATAAATAACTTTTCATACAATAACATGCCAAATTTTCAAGTATCTACCTACAACTGATTTGGCAGGACAACAAAATAACTTTGAACAAATTTTTCTCAGTTCTACACTCTGGTGAGTTAAGGTCGTTTGCCTTTGTAGGGCAGTATAGCAGCCCTGTCGGACCAGTTGCTACAGTTCAGTTGGTCCACCAACGCAGTCTCAGTGCACAGCAGCAGTGAACAGCAGCATGCAGACCCATACCTGCCACATGAGTACCAGCAGCCAGCCGCGCTTACATACGCAGAAGTTGCAAGAGAACGGCAGGATTATGATAACATGCACCAGCAGCCGGCCACTTATGCAGAAGTTGCAAGACTATGGCAGAATCAAGATAATCGCCCCCTCCGTCGACACACTCTCCCAGGTAAGACGTTCTGACATGTCGCGGGTGATAGCCTATTGATATCCCCACCACCCCCTGCTGACCAAGACTGTTTTAGTTGTTTCTAATGTGTTATGTGTAGGCTATGTGTGACTGCAGGCTAGGCTACTGCTGCCTGTCTTGGCCAAGCAAAATAGATTTGAATCTCAATGATGTAGCCTATTTTTCAGGTTAAATAGAGGTTTTAAAAATCTTAAACTCTTACATCAGGTAGCCTACTTACAATCCGCCATCTTGCCCTCGCGCCCCCTTTCTCCCTCTCCCACGCACACACACACACACACATACACACACACCCATGCTTTAATTCACTGTAGTTAGGTTGCTGCCTTAGCTGTTGGGACACTTACTATTTTTTCTTGTTGATGTGTATGCTACACAATGTGTTTCTGTAAACGAACACAATGTTCAGTTTCAGAAAAAGCCGTTTTTTATTATTATTTTCAACTAACCCAAAATGTCATTTTATCATGTAATCAAATGCTCACTATAAGAAGAAAATGATTATGCTTGCTTCATAAAGTTATAGTTATTAACCAAAATGGTATACGTTGTAACATTATAGGCAAAATGTTATTATATTATGCGCTCAGCAATAGCATTTGGGTTGGACGGGTGTTGGGGATCAATATTAAATCTTAAGACACAGTTCTATTTATAAAACTCTTTTATTTCAGTAAAACTCTTAGTTCAGTCCATCCCCATTACATTAAAACCATTTGAACAAATGTCCCTTAATACAAACACATTTTGCACTTGAAATTATAATTATTGTGAGGAGGGGTGCAAAGTCATAAGCCATGCAAAAGGTGACATGACATCTGTTAACTAAACTCCTGTGGGGGCTCTGGGGTTATCTCCATCAGAAGATTTTTTTTTGTGATTTGAACATGTAATAGAAGCCATTTTGGTGTATTTGTTGTGAAGAGACTAAAGGAAAAGACAACATTTATTTCAGTTCAGATGAGTACTAAAATGAGCAAAACAAGTTAGTCAGACATAAAAGGTGTGTGGTTATTTACCAAGAAAAATGGTAATAAACTGCTCAGAAAATTGTGAAATGGCAAAAACCAGCTTGTTGATAAAAACATTTTTAGAAAACGAGTGAGGGAAAACAGGCATCAATAATAACATGGAGCCTCAACTTAATCACACCAAAGTCTCTTACAATAAACTATTAAGATTGTGGCAAAAAGGATTTAATATAATAATATTATTTGGAGAGGAAAAAAAGTCAACCTCCCTGCAGAGGCTCTGACTGACTGATGTCACCGCCACTCAAAGACAAATGCAGGTTCTGATTGGCCAAATGACCGTCAACGCACATATGATAGGAGTTACCATCTGTCACTCATAGTCAGTCACTATGGTCACTCCGCAGTCCGCACACAAAAAACACACACACACACACACACACACACACACACACACACACACACACACACACACACACACACACACACACACACACACACACACACACACACACACACACACACACACACACACACACACACACAGCCTCTCTTCAGTCTTTGCCTATTACGTGCATGCATAGTTAATGGCACCATATGGTGATGCTGGTGACGGTCAGGATTTATCGAAGCTATATAAAAAAAAAATTGTTTGGCAGTTATAATTTGCGTGAGAAATGCAAGGTGTGGCGTGGAGTGTGTGAATTGCCTGAAATGCGTGTGTCTCACTCTCATTGTGTGAGAGTTGAGAACCCAGGAAGTTCTTTACTTTGCCTACATTGTGTCTGACAAGTTCATCTCTCTCTCTAACACACACACACACACACAAACACCCAACATCTCTTTCTTTTTGATTCTAACTTCTACACATTGCTGTTCCTAGCCACTCTGCTGCCAAACACAAAGCCACGCTTGAAGCTGCTCTTCTTCCCTACTGCTGTCCTGCCACTAACATGGTAAGTATTATTCTAGGTTATTATTACACCTGCAGGGTTTTTCCTGCATTCAAAAAATGTTGGCGCCCGCCAAAGGAATTTTAGCGCCCCCCAAAGGAAAATCCTCAGCGCCAAAGTGTTTTTTTTTATATATATATATAGATAAATAAATACAAATCTACTTAAAACAGCTCCAAATGTGTTTCCATTTCCGCCCCATTCCAGTCATATTACTTGCAATCTCAGTTGTAAAAAAAGAAATCAGGTCGGGGATAATCGTTATTAAACTATCATTGTTCCGCTCGCCGGGGCATGCAGGCTTATAAATGCAGCAAACCCTTTCAGCCGTGAGCTCCGCTCGGCCCCTCCCTCACCTGATAGTTTCGCTAACGGCTAGTCCAGAGAGTACGAGGGAGATGTTGCGCATTGCCGGGTGTTTTGAAAAACTTCTAGATGACGAGAATAAAGGTAAAACTAATTGTGTTGTCTGAAAACACTTCAGACTCACAACAAACTAAAATAATGTGCAAGATGTGTCACGCGCGGACACGCGAGTAACATGACATACGCGACAGAGAGAGAGAAAGAAAAGTGATATACGACCTGATCTGCACCTTTAAACATCCCGACCAATTTGTTTATTCACTTTAAGTCGAGTCATAATGGTCTATGACCAAGCAATCAATGAATAAAAACACAGGAAGTTTAAAGCTCCTTAACTCCTGCCACCACAACTGTCAACACTACAATGCAACTGCCTATCCAGCCAGCTCCATGACATAAATAAATCATGCCCTTACATTCAATGCTAGCAAAAGACGTGCCCTATCAACACCATTTACAACTGGTTATTTTTATTTTGACATATTTTTATTAAATTATTAAAAATATGTTTCACTTATTTAGCCTATTTCTATTCTCCCTGTTTTCAGTTCAATTAGGCCTTTGTTTAAAGTCCAAAGTCATGGTGTTTTTAGAAAAAAACCTTGTTAAAAGTAAAATAAATGCATAATGTTCTTAAATCAATGATTAACTGTCTTTAATAATCGTGATAACACAATGTGATTACTCAAAATAATCATGATTATGATTTTTTCATAATTGAGCAGCCCTACCTTCTTCCATGGTTTAGATCAATTAGAAACAATTAAAGTATTAAATAGGTAGGCCTAGTCATTATTAGTATTTTGACTTCATATCTACAGGTTGTTTATTGTGATTTCATAAGCGTCAGTGAGCTCCATGGTAACGCAGTGATTGACAGGCTGACTGAAATGCTCTTGAGCTGGACAGAAACTCCCCTCTCCCAACCCCCCTCTTAAAATACACAAACCGTTTGCCTTTACTGTCGCGACCCCAAAAAAAGTCGGTCGCGTACTGACCCCCCAAAGGCCCATTCTGAGCCAGGAAAAACCCTGACCTGCCTATTCCATTTATTAACATTTGTGAACATCCCCCTATGAGCGGGCCCAGGAGTTCCTGTTCACTGTGGTCCAGAGGCGGTTCCCCCTTCGCCTGGCATTTGTTGTCACAATCAATAAAGGTGAGATACAATCCATCTTGCATATGCACATTTTCACATTGCACTTTCTTTTGACTGGTTAGTACCTGACCCTTTGTCTTCTGCAGGACAAGAGGACAAGAGAGTTGGTGTGTTCCTGCCCCACAGTGTTAGGACACGGCCGGCTGTACACTGACTTCAGCAAATCACCAACAAGTGTGAGAGTGTTTGTGGGAGACAATTGAGATGGTCTGATTGACAACATTGCTGTTTTACATCTATGTTTTATTAATAAATAAGCCAAAACATAACAAACCTTGCAGTTGTGGAGATCCTTTACAACGCCCTCATTAACCCTACCAAACCATCAAACTCCCCCTCTGCCACATAAAGTGCACACCACAAGTGATGACACACTCAAACGTAACGTGTCAAAAAACATCTGTCATAAATCCTTGCCCACTCCTATATGGGCAAGGAATTAAGCTCTCGACCGACTAGAGGTTGAGCGCGCGCAACACGCGCATAAACTCTAGTCAGTATAATTTGCAACTGTCCCATTTATAATGAAAAAGGCTTTCAAATGTTTGCTACAACCTTCAAGGGAATGGTCACGTGACAGAGGCATCTAAAGGCATTGGTAGGCTACTTATCTGACCTTGTTTCCTCTTCCTTATGCTATTGGTGCTGAAAACTACTTTCAGCATGTTAGCCTTCAGGCTAATACATAGTTTTACCCTGATATGTCCTAGCTGCAGAAATATCTGATCATAGGAATAGTAAGCTAAAAGACACAACAAACCTTATTTAATTTAACCATTTCACAGTAAACCATAACCAGAGATAGACAGATACCAGAACAATATAATAACAGATCTCACAGTCAGTGGTAGTCTGCAGGAAATAGAGAGGACTGAGTGATGGCTTGGCTGACTCCGTTAGCCACATGACCCCCGTTTGTCAAGTTCAAGGTGGTAGAGTCTCTCTTAAGTGATTAGCTGTTAGGCTTACTGAGAGCTCAAAGTAGTTACAGAGTGGCTAGGTTAGCTAGGATAGGATTTAACAAGGACCCACCAGAGAGAAACTGTATTGTCGACAACATAAAATACTAATCGTTTCACATGTCAATAAAGGAAATTAACCATACCGATTGCCGAGCATTTGATCAAAGCATAATTTGGGGAATAATGATGGGTTTGACCTAGCATTTTGATGAATGCAACGATTAAGCCATTACATCACCAACATCATCATTAGAATTATGATCATGGCATCGTGAGACTCTGCTTTTACATCCATCAGGCACACATTCATCCAGCTTATCTGCAGGTCTCAACAGCCACTTAAAATGTTTGAGCAGGGAAGCCCCTAAGCCTCTATTTGTTTGGTAATTTCATGACTGGCTAACCTTCCTCCTCTCGGGCATTTCTCTGACTCAGTTAGAGCCTTCCGTATGTGTCGTGTGTATGCATCCGTGCTTTTCAAAACATATTACACATCACCTCAGTGTATATCCATTTGTTACACACTTTCTTCATATCTCTTCTCCTCAGCTCTCTACACAATGTTTCTCGCCCATTGTCCATGTGTAAACTCTCTGGGAGGTCACAGTGAGGTGGTTCAGTATATGCAAGCGGCCTTCATAGTTGTGTAAAAGTCAAACCCCTTTGAAGGCATTAATATTGACAATGAAAAGAAAGGCATTTTCCTGCTCTGACATAATGATCAATGAAGTCAGTTCTACCTGCAAAGTATATGTGAAAACACTCATTCTGAAGGGCATGAAAAGCATTTGCATTTGTCACAGCAGACTAAACTGTGGTGACGCCCCCAGGCAAAGTGAAGAAGGGCCTTCTCCAATTGTCAAGTTATTGCATTCTTAAACTGTGTCATGCCATGTCAGGCTCATTTGCATTTCTATTGCATCTTCTATTGCGTTCTCAAAGTGTGCGATAGCCCAGGTCACCATGAGAAAGCCCTGACGTCATCCAATCCGTGATGGCATGAATTCAACATGTGGTCATTAGAGAAAAGGTGTCATCATAATGTTAGCTCATGTGGCTCTTTCAGTTGCTTTACAACTACAGTACATGCATGTTTAAATAGACACCTGCTGAGGAGTTTTCTTTGAGGATGTATTTATTTGCAGAACCTATTTTGCCTCAGGGGCCTGCGTTTATCAAATGGAAAAAGAAGATTCTGAATGTGAAAATCAGAAAAGATGATTCCATGAGTAATTTTCATTTAATTGTATGGATGGACAGCATTATATTGTTTGAAGTACAGAAAGTGTAGGTCCTATAATCAATTTTAACAGGTGTCTGTGAATTTAATTTCATAAATTGTATCCTGTGGCATTAGTCCACTGGTTACCTTTACTTGTAAATGATCCAAATAAGGAATGGAAGAAACCGTAGGCACAAGTACAGGTAAGGACACTGGACAATGTTGTTAATGTTTAAAGGTCACATATTATGCTAAATGCACTTTTTAAATGTGTTCTAACATATCCATGGGTCCACGGTGTGCCTAGAGACTGCCAAAATATTTAAAAAAATAACAATCTCTCCTGTTCTCACTCTCCCCCTTTCTGAAACCCCCACTCCTCCCCCCCAATATACTCCAGTCAGAATTTTCCCCTTTTCTGACCTCACAAACTGGAAAGCCAGAAGCTTCCACTGTGCAGCCCACACCCCTATTTCTTATTGGTCCACGGCCCTGACAGACAGAGGGCGAGGCGTATCTGGCTTCGCTTCCGGACAGGGGGCGGGGGCAGCTCAAAGATTGTATATTTACGAGGGGAGCTGCAGCTCTTTTTAAAAAATAGGCCATTGTGAGATTAGCTGAACATCAGCATAGTACAATAAATTATATGAAAGTTTTTTTCAGCAGACAATTAAAGAAAAACGTATTAGGGACCACTAAGACCATATAATATGGTGTATAATAGTACCGAAAAGTGTATAATATGGGAGCTTTAATGCTGCAATATTCAACTTTAAAAAGAAAAACTAATATGAACCAGCTCACCTGGATCTCTGCCTGTTTTGTAGTGATGTTCACTTTATTCACAGTGCGGTCCCAGTCAAGACTAAAATCTGTACAACTCCAGTAATGTTAAAACAAGCTACCGTTCAGTTTTAGCAGAGCCTTTTTCAGCAGAAAAAATCTCCCGCTGATCGTTTAGGCAAGTGTCACAGCCGCCCTAAAACTCAAACTCCATCTAATCCAGCAGAAATGTGGACTGATTCTAAAATAATGTATGCAGTCAGAGTTTGCCCAGTTCAAGACAAAAATTGCAAGTGAAAGGTGTGTCTTTTGTCGACCTCCAGTCCTTTTCTAGCCTAAAACGATTGACCAAAAAAACATCCCAGACAGGATCATGGTTAAAAGAAAGATGTACAGCCTCATGGAATCATTTGCAGTGTCTCTGCCTAGCTCTACCTCTAGTTATTGTGTCTGTGCACTTGCTTCCTGTCAGTCAAGGAATTGATTTAAAAAAAACTGCAGTTGGTTTATAATTTATTACCATATGGTTTTGGGCCAAAATTCTAATCTGCAGCTACATTATGAACCATCCAGAGCTCTCAGGTCGTCTGGGTCAGGTCTACTTTCAGGCCCCAGAGTTGAGACTAAACATGGAGAAGCTGCTTTCAGTTTTCTATGCACCAAATATTTGGAACAAACTTCCAGAAAAAACAAGGTCCTTTACAACTCTCTCAGCTCCTTTACATCAAATACAAAGTCATAGTTTTGCCTTCAAACATGTAACTTTGTATTTGCCTGTTTTTGTCTTATAAAAACATTATTTTTTAATGTTTTTCTCATGTCTTATTTCAAATATATTTGTATGCCTTTGAATTTGAATTGTAACCCCTTTGAATTGCCTTGTATCTGAAATGTGATTTATAAATAAACTTGCCTTGCCTTGCCATGCATGTCACAATATTTGAGTGGAGACATTACAGCATTTGCCAAATGCTTAAACACTAAAAGTTGTTGCTATGACCAAAGCATCAGAACGTCTAACATTGGTAACCGTGCCCTTACAAAAGCACCAACACTACAAACAATATACAGGCTTTCCACACAGGAAGAGAAAGAGCAGCAGCAGGGGAAGAGGACGAGGACAAAGAAGGGGAGCAGGCAAAAGAAGGAGACAAATATGTGATGACATTAGCACCACTTTGGTGGACCATGTAATAAATCCTGGCCTTAAAATGAGATAAGCTGGGCAGGGATTCCAGTCAAACCTGAGTTGCTACTCAGTAACTTCAATAATTAGAACTTTCAGAATGGAAAACAGTTATGTTACAAGTTTCAACACTAGACTGTACCAAATAAATTACACTATTACATATCGTTCAGAAGCACAGTACAATACATTGCTGTTTTTCTGTAGGTCTATGGGTCTAAAGTACAACATGATGATGTTTCATTTTCTACAGAACTGCACAGGGTGGACGACAGTGTATGTCCAGAAAACAAATCATGGCAGATCAAATAACCTTTGCAAAAGTCCACAGTCAGCATATCTACACTCTCCCACATCCTTAAGAAACACAACAGTTTGCTGAAGCAGCTGTAATAGGGTTCCATTTGAGAGGAACAATGCAAGAGTCAAATTAAATAGTTATTCAAATGGTGCATATGAATATCATTTTGATGCTAAAAACAGTTATGAAAAGGGATTGTTAGATTTTGATTCAAGATTTTGATTTTGCCTTTTAAGTTTATCTCCAAGTGATGTGTCCTATTCAGCCTATGGTAAAGGTGGGACACAGTGAGCATTCTGCAACATGTGTGTAAGCATTCTGCAAAAACTGTACATTAAGTGGATAGATTGTTGCAGTGAAACAGCATTATGTGGTAAAATGCCTGTAGCAGACATGGCAACCATCATTATTCTTCAGACCAGTGGGGTTTCTTCCCATGGTTTGAGTTACACCTACCTTCTTCAAAATGTTAAGAGTTCTTGTTTTAGTCAAATCCCCTTCTAAACTCTACACACATATGTGTCTAGTGGACAGTAATACACTCTGATGGGCTGGTTGATGGAACAATTAATTCTGCCTCGGGGTGGGGTTTGTATCCTAGGGGGGAAGCATGGATTTGGGGTGTGAGGTAGGCAGTGGAGTAAAAGGCTTTACAGACAGGGTGTTCTCCATTTGTTAGTTATTGTTAATCTGCAGCTCACTGACAGGTGTTACCAGAAGTCTCGGTTTGACTCTACAAATTCACCAATTGATTCCAGACCGGCCTTCACTCTCACTATCTCTCCCTCACCTACTCCTTCCAGCAAAGAAACACAGACACACACACACTTGCACACAGGCACACATGCACGCCCACTCTCACGCACATGCCTCCTGCTCATTGATCCTCGCCCTGCCACCTGTGTCATAGTTGTTGTGTCCTTGGGCAAGACACTTCACCCACCTTGCCTCGTGTGAATGTCGATAGTTAGCCTGCTATCGGTGTATGAATGTGTGTGTGAATGGTAACGTGTAAATGGGAACAGGTCTCCCTTGTAAAAGAGTCTTCGGACTCAATGGGATAAACCTGTATAAAAAAAAATAATTGCCATCAAACCTTGGCTTGCTTTGAGCCGCTGTTTAGTGAGTGGAGTGGCAGAATTTCTGAAACACTGGCATATGAGACGCTCAGATTCCCCTATACCCCCCTTTGTCTCTCACGTCACATCAATTCAAGTCCCCCGGTCTTTACCAAATGTCTTTTTAATGAAAACTGCTTGGTCTCATCACTCAGTGAGTGTCTTAGAGCCATAAGACACCTGTATGGCTTGCAGATACCAAATATGAGGTAGGGGTACCTGGCACAAGAAAGCAGAAAGTAGGAGCCTAGACAAGTAGCACATGCAAACACACATGTGTATTTGGGCACACGCTCGCACCCGCCCGCCAACACTTCTCATTTCAGCCTCACCGAGTATCCAGCAAATCCAAAAGTGCATGCAATTAGTTTGGCTAGTCTGACAAACATGAATAGTGTGGGTTGTTAGAGCAAGTTACTTCTGAGTAGGGATGTCCATGGTTAACTGGTTAACCATTAACCATTAAGAAGATCTTTAACCGGTTAATACTAAAGGTTAAACGGTTAATATTAATTTCTCTGAAATCCGGACTCTTATTTTGATATCGCTAAACCGGATGTAAGAATGCCAACTGTCGGTAGAGAATGAAACGAGTAGTGTAGGCTACGCTCAACTTTATAATAAGTCCATGATACGATCCCAGTCACAACTTATGGTCACAACACTCCCGTGTCATATGTTTGTATAATTGAATTAACAGCGTGGGCTCCCGCTAGCTTAACATAGCGCTAGCATTAGCCTTCTTGAGGTGGATGCTGTCCTGCATCTATCACCGTCTCAGTGAGTGTGTGAGGGAGTGACAGACAGGCAGTGAGTGCCCCTGCACAGACACAGGTCTGCCATGATTGTGTGCCAGGATCAATAGCGAAAATCCGTCTTAAACAAAAGCGCTAAGTATTGTTATGCAGTACTGATAACATCGGAGCTTATCAATATTACGGTCTTTCAAAATGTTGCCCCGTGCTCTACACTACTTAGCACCGGGTTTCGGTAGGCTATCCATCCCCTAAGCCTGTGTGTGTGTGTAAATGTCCCTTTTCAGTCACTTATTGCACTTTCTGCTCCTACATTCGCATACTAGACCTCTTCTCACAACAGACAAAGCAGCCGTGTGAATGTCAAAATGTAGGCATTTAAATTGGCTACTGTTCCCTGAATTGTTTTTAAATTAATTTGCCGGTCCTTGGAACAAAAAAAGGTCGGGAGCCCTGCTATAATGCTTCATGTATTTCACTATAAATAGGCTACATTAAATCTTAACGGTTAACCGGTTAATAACCGTTAATTCTGGTGGTTAACCGGTTAAAGAAAACATTCTAAATGGCCATCCCTACTTCTGAGTGCATTTAATCATGAGATACTGTGAGGTGTGAAAAAAACCTGTGGAACAGGAACAAAGCAGATTTCAATAAAAAAGAGTCTAATGAGGACTAAGGCTTAAAAATCAGACTACATAAATTAGAGTATCATCTATATATATATATAAATAATATCCCTCTGCAGAGGGAGGGTCTCAGTCTAGGTATTGTTTACACCGCTGGGTGCTGGTGTTGGTGGCGGCCGCACCTGTGGGGCCTCTGTGTGTTTTTCGGTGCTGGCGCCGGCTGTCCGTGGCCGGTTGTCTCGCGGCCTGCTCCGCGCTTGGGGTGCCGGGGGCCTTGTCTCCGCCGTGGTCCGCGGCCTTCTGCGCCGGGGGGGTTCCTCCGCCTCTGTGGCCGTGCAGGATCCTGTATGACTGCTCTCCGTGCCCTCTCATGGGGTGGCCTGCAGCGTGGGGTTGGGGGTGTTTTTAACTTAGATCTAGGGGTGTTTTTAACTTAGATCTAGGAGTGTTTTTAACTTAGATCTAGGGGTGTTTTTAACTTAGACCTAGGGGTGTTTTTAACTTAGACCTAGGGGTGTTTTTAACTTAGATCAAGGGTGAGGGCGGTACGAATGTGGGGGGGGCATGGGGATTGCTTGGCAGGTGTGGTCCCATTGGTGGTGGATCTCCCATCGGCGTGGTGGGGGGGGCCTCTCGGGCTCCACCGCGGGGCGGGGTGAGGCGCCGTGCTGCGGGCCCTACTTTTTCTTTTTTTTTCTTCTTATTTATTTATTTATTTTTCTTATCTCCAAAACTTCCGAGCCATAGCTCCTCCCTCCGTCCTCTCTTCGCATGCAGGTCCTGTGTGCTGATTGGACACCCTGGATCCTGCTCCCTCCTACTGTGGGTCTCGTTCGTCATCAACAGTTGACCGTCTATTAGCTAGATAAGTTATTCTATTCATTCGGGATCTCATCTGCCAGACTCTAGCGGATGATATCCCTCCTCTTCCTCCCAGCTCACAATTCCCTTGCACTATGTCTGCATGTGTGACTCCTTGGTTGTCTCCTCGTTATTCTTCAGGTTACATCATGAAGAGTGATGGTGACTTGAAGGATGAGTGACGTTGTGGCCCTTTGTCTGGCAGCTTCTGAAGTGGACATCTTATCGAAATCTACCTACATTTTCACAATGGACATTTTTATCTTTTATGGATTGTTTTACTGTGTACACTGTGTGTTTTTATTGTGTTTGATTGTAAAGCCCACTGAGGCAAATTGCTATTTGTGATATTGGGCTATATAAATAAATTTGATTTGATTTGATTATATATACAGTATATGTGCATAATCATGCATGGGCGGTGCAGACTGTATCAGCGACATCTTGATTGCATTGTGAAATCCCACTTCTCACCTCAAATATCCTTCCCTGTCCTCTCCCTTTCTCTTTTAGCACCCCCTACTTGAATTGTCTTTTTATCGCCTCAGCTCACCTGCCCCTCATCTCCCTTATATTCGACTCCCTTCTCCGAGTGGAGGTTTTGCTTTGTTGATCCTGATCCCACACACAAAGGGCGGGGGATAATCAGCTTCCTCTTTCCTCCGGCCTGAACCGCTCCTCTTCACAATTCCTAGGCCATGCCATACCTTCCGAAAAGCGGACTGTAACCCATTATCCCTCATCTACTCAGCCACTCATACCTAATCTCTCTCTTGTCCCCCACTCCTTTTGGCTTCTTACGCCGTCCCTCAACTAACCATAGCAGGATAGACGGTATTCCGTTCGAGACAAGGTAATGACCAAGCTAGTCTAAATCGATTCAAACTATGAAGGGAAATCACAATTTGCAATCAACTCTGGAAAGCCAAACAGTATGTTTTGGATCAGTAACTAATTGCGGATGGAGAGGGAACAACTCCAGGCAGACAGTTTTTTTAATTGAACAAATTGTAACTTTTATCACACCTTCAGTCACTTCAACTGTAAATAACCCTGTTGAGTTCATTATAAATACATCTGAGGTACTTTCCTTTGTGAGGCTTAGGAAGAAATGAATTATGCCGTTTCTTTCATTGCAAAGTGCTGCATGTTTTAGAGCTTTGTTGACTGCATAAATCCCCTTCAAGTTATTCTTCAATACTTAAAAATGTTGCATTGTTACAGGAAACACAATGATGATGGAAGATGCAAGTTGGAGCCTAGGCTGGAAAGAACAGATTCCCGTCACTAATAGGGATGGGAATTGATAAGAATTGAACGATTCCGATTCTGCTTATCGATCCGATTCCTTATCGATTCTCTTATCGATTCTCATTGGGTGAGAGAATAAGTACAAATTAGTTTGTTTGTATTATCTCTCTTTAATATCTGATCAGAGGTGTGTCTAGTGTGAGCCTTGAAAGATTATCAAGAGTAGGCTACTTTAGGATTAGGAAAAAGGGTGTAATTGATTTATTCCAGTGTCAGAACTGACTTCTTGCAAACTGCTTTTTAAAACACATAATGTCTCTGTACAATTCCTATGTAGGCAACCAGCTCCCAAGAGCACTGCCTTGTGCATTTACTTCAAATGATCTGTCTCTACGACTTTTAAGTGAAACCTCCAACCTCAGACTATCTCCTACAAGTGTTCCTCCTATTGTCTGCTTTCCCATCTTTTTGGGAAATCATCATCATCATTTTCCTTCCCTTTCCGCATCCAAAAAAAGAAGGTGTTTCGTATCGATTACAATGCTGCTCACATCTTTTTTATGCTTTTGTGTTCTGCCCCGCTTAAACCTGGCTGCTTTTTTGTACTTTTGCTGTACTTTTTTCCTCTATACCATACACAGTAGCTATCAAAGAAAAAGGACAGTGCACACTGTTGCGTGCCCTTCCACATATTTAAAGCTCAAATAGATGATGCAAACTCTTCTGCTGCATATTAGAAGATACGCTGTTTGAACCAATCAGGCAGGGTCAGATCTTGGGGACATTTTTGAAAAACACAATCACGACACGGTGTCACGCTTGATTTGGGAGTGACATAAAAGTAGTATGAAAAGCAGAAAAATTAGAGAACAATGTAGTAGCAAAGGTAGTACATGGTGTTGTAGTTGTGAACGTGTGTGTGGAGCATTAATGATTCATAAAGGCCTCTCAAGACAGATCTCCAACAAGAATCAACAATCCCATTCATCCATCAATGATTCACTGTCATACCTAAGGCTGGGATTTAACAGCACACTGCCACAGAAAGCTTGGGTTTGGCTGAATGTGCTTGTGTGCTACAAAGTGAGTGAGGAGATATGAAGAGGACTTGAAATTTGCAAAATCAATAGGTGGTCACCCCACAAAAAAAGCCACTGAAAGGCTAATTTGGAGGGCGTTGTCCAACGGTTTTGCTCTGTGCGCCGACATCTGTCAACACCCACCGGCTCCGTTTTCAAAGCAGGCACGGCCAGCTCCGCTGAACAGCTGGAGACGCGAGACCGAGGAGTTCCCGCAGTAATAAAAGTGACAGGCGATCGCTCTTGATAATATGATTCTCCTATATGGTATTTACACAACAACAAACGCACGGAAGGTTATTGTTCCCACCCGAACGAGTAAAAGAACAGTGGACATGCTTGTATGTGTCTCTGTTTTGAGATTGTTACCTGCAGTGAACACGAGTGTCTTATTTTGAAAATTAACCAGAGGTTTTATTGTTTTGTCGGCGCCGGTGTCCTGTATCTCTCGATGTGTTCTGTGCTAAATTGATGCGGTGGCTCCGGCATCCAGCAAAAATAGAAGCAGTGCGTATTTCACCGGACAGATGGAGCAGCAGCGGAGCAGAGAGACAGTGCAGCGGAACTAGTGGACGCTCACGCACTCTCACGCACTGACTAAAGTAAAAACCTGACAGCTATGCTGCCGTGCTGGAGCTGAAAAGGACCAGACAGGCAGCTGGTGGAATTAGGCCTTTACACTAACTTCCCAGAAATCAAAGCACTCTTTGCTGTGCCTGAGCGTAACAGAAGTACTTGATGGGTTCATAAGAGAAGGCTTGGATCAATCAAGCCCCCATTGGTTCGCAGTCCACTCGAATGCTACACTCGCTTTGTGATGACCAGAGATCTTTGATCGCATCATTCTTTTTTGCCTCTGTTGTCCAGATCCTCTATGTACTAATTAATAGGGGAAAATGCTACAGTCTGGTGGACGAGAGCCTTAGATCAGAATTCCCTCAAGCTTTTTTTCAAGAGTGAGCTTTAATGGCTCTCACAGATGAAAGTAATTCTACACCAGGTACTTCATTAAATAAGTAGTTTTAAAAGCAGGGGGCCCTAAAATCGACTTCAGTGTATCAGCAGTCAGCACAACATCAACACTTGCCACTTTGTGGCTTTCCCTTTGCTCGTCTTTATCTCTTAAGGCCGAATTCCACCAGCTGCCTGTCCGGTCCTTCTCCGCTCCAGCACGGCATCGGAGCTGTCAGGTGTTTACTTTAGTCAGTGGGTGAGCATCCACCACGTCCGCTGCACCGTCCCTCTGCTCCGCTGCTGCCCCAGCTGTCCGGTGAAATACGCACTGCTTCTACTTCTGCCGGATGCCTGAGTTCATCGCATCAATTTAGCACAGAACACATCAAGAGATACAGGACACCGGCGCCGACAAAACAATAAGACCTCCGATTAATTTTCTAAATAAGACACTTGGTGTTCACTGCAGGTAAATACCACATTCAGAATCACATTATCAAGCATTATTGCCCATCACCCTTAATTACCGCGGGAACTCCTTGGTCTTGTGAGTAACAGCTGTGGCCGTGCCCGCTCTGAAAACGGAGCCGGTGGGTGTTGAGGGACGTGGGCGCACGGAGCAAAACCGTAGGACACCGCACGCGCAGCCAGTGGAATTCAAGGGTTAGGGGTTTTCTGTCTGCTAGTGTAGGTTAGAGAAGATCGGTGAAGGACAAGTCTCTTCAAGTTGATATCAGTTGTTGTCCATTCTACCTTCTGTGGTCTTCCTTTTTTTCTTCTTGAAGATACTATTACTCAACTACCTGGAAGCAGATAATCGGACTGATTTTGGAAAAAGGAAAAGTGGGTTGCTTTGAATTTCTCTATCACATCATCAGCAAACAATACATGGGAGAAATAAGTGTCCCAATAACGATATACAAGAAAACAGCGGCGGTCACAGCTCCAGAACCAGTAGTTATTGGAGTGTAGGCAGCAGGATGCAAAGGTTACATTTGAGGCATATTTCTAGCATGGTGCTTCAGCAAAAGCCAGCCTCTCCAACCTATTTTATTTTTAGTGTCAGCATTGAAATGGCGCAGCTGTCTTCGTGTGAGAGCCATTCTCAAATCTGTCTCGGCTCTCCCGTACGACAGCCTCGGTGCTGTGGCCACATAATCTCATGGGATTCCCATCGCACAGGTGCCATTGTTTATTTATCGCTGCCTCAACACATTCACTGCCCCCAGCGAATGTCGCTAACACAGACTAACTATCTGTCACTACAAGCTAACAGAGTTATGTGTCTACTGTCCCATCTAACATCATCCCCCTCCCCATCTCCTCCCCCTCCCCTTTTCCCAAGGCCCTCCAGTCCCGTTCCAGGCTCTGACGACTGGCCTGTTAGTCGATGTGATATTTACCACAAGCATTACTCACTGCACAGTTCTCCAAAGCTGCCAGGTGTTTTATAAAAAACAGTGCTGCCCAGGAAACGGAGTAAAAGAGATGTCCATTGGTGGGGGGCTCCGGTGGCGTAGTGGGTAGAGTGCATACCATATAGGCTCAGACCATGTCACAGTGGTCGCAGGTTCAAATCCAACCCCTGGACCTTATTGCATGTCATCCTCCTCTCTCTCCCCATTTCACTCGTTCACTTTCTACTTCAAACTGACAGATAAAGGTAAGAACACTGGAAAAAAAGGACATCCATTGTTGACATAGCATTACATCTGCTGATTTCCTTATTTTTGTCATTGTTCTTCTGATGCGCTCGACCATTTAATATGAACAGACGGAGGGATAGCGACAACAGTGGAAACTAAAACAATCTGTGAAACTCCTGTAGAGTGAGTGGGCCTAAGCCCTGGGGCAGAGACAAATCACCTGAGGCATTGTACAATTCTACTTTGTACTTTTGAGACTTTCTTCCCCCTTCAACGTCTATTTTAGTCATGAATAGGTATGAGAGGAAAATGAGGTATTTCCTTTAATTAGAAACCCTAGGTACATGGGAATGTGATCTTTTTGTTCTTTGCCTAATTAGGCTGCATGTATCTAGAAATATGCATTGTGTTCTACCTGAGTGTAAGTATGGGCCACCCTTAAGGGGTTGACCTACTAAAAGTTACAGATATGGCGCGTGTGTACACGTCTCCATGTGCACGTGTGCGGGTACGAACGTGCACGAGTATGTGCTAACTTTGCGCAGCCATTCAAAGTGAAGTATGGGTGTGTGTTGTGACGAGAAAGTCACGGATCTGTCTGTGAAATGGCAAGTAAAGGAAGAAAATGTCAATTCACAATGTGGATCACACCGTAATGACTCTCTCAGAGGAAAGGGGTAACACACACACATCTATGCCCATGGATATACTGTACACTGGGTTTTCTTGCTACACCTTCATTTGCCCCTCAGCAGACAGCAGGTCTTTGGGGAGTCTTGACAAGAAGTGTAAGAGTGTGTGTGTGTGTGTGTGTGTGTGTGTGTGTGTGTGTGTGTGTGTGTGTGTGTGTGTGTGTGTGTGTGTGTGTGTGTGTGTACGAGCCAGTGTGTATTCATTTTATACTGCGACTCACTGGCAAACTAAACCAGGTTTTTCTGTGAAGGTTAAGACAATGAGATCTAGTTTCAGAGACGGACAGGACAGGAGAAACAAAAGAGAGGTAGAGAGATTTGTCAGTTTTTATGTTATGTTTTCGTAGTCGTTTGACAAACGCTGTTGCTGACTGGAGAATTTCTTGCTTTTCAGAGTCAGCCCTCCTCTGCCCTGAAACTGTTGGCACTTCTGTCAATCAGCATCATCGGCTGATCCTCCACTTAACAAGCAGTGGAGGAATCCCCATGTTTCAAGGGCTCTTTCCTACTCTGAGTATCCAGGTAAATTGAGAGTTATGTGCTGTAGAGATGGCAAATGTGAAGGTATGATTAGAAACAACAAGGGTGTTAATGCACTTCGGAAATGACCGTCTTCTTACCATTTTGTATTTAACAAACCAGGTTTCGATAATAAAGGGGTAAATGTTGAGCGAAACACAGCTGGATTCATGGTAGAAAAAGCCAATGTCATGGCCGTGCGTGAAAGGAAGAGCATGCCTCTCTTGTATGTAAAGAACTAGCCACTTGCAAACGATTGTGTGGATGCCAAATGTTTTTCCTATTACATCCCAAATATGTGCGTGCGCTGCTTTAGTGGGAAGCCTCAAGCCGGAACAGGGTAGAGAGCGCTCAAAGCAAACTATAGGCAGCCAACACCATTTGTACATGCGCACAGAGCAAAAAGTGTGATGTTGGGGGTGTTTGAGAGTGTTAGTGGTATTGTTATCAGTTATTAACTTTGATTTGGTAAAGCTTCAGGTTGTGGTCCCATAGTGTTTTCCAGCTAAAACACCTTAGCTGTAGCCATCTGAATGCATCTGTGTGCAAAAAATAATTCAAACAAAAACCTTCTACTACAGAGAGTGTTCAAACTTCAATTACTCAGTGCCAATAGCACTTCCACTTCTGACTGCTAAGGGAAAATTCCAGTGTTATTTCTCAAAGGGGACCAGCTCCATGCATTTAAATGATTCAAGAACATCTTACAATTTACTTTGGATACACATTGTAGGCACATTTTACAGGAATACTAAAGAAGGGAGCTTTCACAGCTTAGCAGCAGACCCAGGCGCCCATTCGAAAGTGTTTGCTCTGTTTGGAAAATCTGTCTCACTCTGCCAGCATCAACCTAAAACAGAGAAATTACTTTTGAAGCTGCAGCATCATAAATTACTAATGCAGTACAAATGTACCTGCCCTTGTTCAAAATTATTGGAGTGGGTAGAGTATGTAACTGATTCGTGACCAGCTACATGTAAACAGGTTTTACAATAACTTGTAGTAGAACTACACTTACTTGACTTCATTTTCTGTTTGCATAAAATATGTAGTCAGTCCAGTCTGTTGAACTTAATTTTGTTTTTATCAGTGTGCAATAAAAATTGGAAATAGACAATCAATCAATGCATTTATAAGAACCTATTTTAAAATGATCCCCATACTTGACTTCTGAATAATTAATTTAATGTGCGAAATCCAATAATCTCAATGTCCAAAAACAAGTTTCCATCACAGGTTAAACTGCTGTTTTTCCCTCTGCATTATTTAGATGAGAATCAGTGCATGTACTACAGAGTCTATCTGCAGAGTGCTGCTGTGTATGTAGTGCACTACAGAAGGGGGCGAGGAAGAAAGGGCACGTTCTTTGAAGTTTCCTTAGACCTACTGTTTCACGTGTACTGTAACTGTCAGATGTCATGTATCTCTCTATTAAAGCAGAGATGAAAGTACACCTTGATATGTGACAGAGAAAATCTTACCATAACGCCATAATGTGAGTAAGTAACACATAACCTTGATCCAGTGTGATCTAATGTGAATAACTAGCATCATGGCACCGTGATGTGTGCAGTCACTGCTGTGTCATCCAGCCCTCATCACCACCTCATCATCAGCCTCTTCTACCCTTTGTTTTTATTCCGACATCATACATATTTCAGGAGCAGTGCTTTCTCCTGCGCACCCAGAGAGGGTCTGAGGGAAGCTAGGAAGCTGTGGAGAGCCTCTCAGGTGAAACCCTGTCAATAGAAAGCACACACTTCTCCTCCCACTGCTGAGATGGAGAAAAGGAGCTGCCGATAAACTGTTCAAACGTTCACTATGGCAAGGTTATCTTTCTGTGCCCCAGTGACTGACTATGTGTGAGCGTGTGTGTGTGTGTGTGTGTGAGTGTGTGTGTGTGTGTGTGTGTGTGTGTGTGTGTGTGTGTGTGTGCGCATGTGTGTGTGTGTGTTGGTCTAACAGAGGTTTAGTAGGAAATGCATAGAGCTGAAGAGGTTACCTTTACTTTGGTTGCGATTCTTTGCGATTCGAAACAAAAATCTGTTAGAAATGTATATATGGTTTTGAATGAAAATAATGCAGATTGTGTGCATATTATAAAGCCATTTTACCATGCTCAATTAACTTAACACTAATAATCAATGTTTTTTTATACAATGAAAAAAGATTAGCGTGTATAATTTGGAAGGTTTGGCTTGTAGAAATTAACCCAGCAATGATTTGCCCCTAACTTTGCATATCCCATCATCTATATACATTATTTAAGCATCTGTTGGATTAATGTTTAGTTTTATTATGGGTCACCACTTTTACGCATGTGGTTTACTCCAACAGCTCTCATCATCCTTGATCAAAGCTGCAGCAGACAGCCATTTGCAGTGAAAAAAAAGCTCTGATAAATGCACTCCATCTAGTATCATACAGGAGAGGGGAAAGGTAACGACTTTCACGGGAACATGGTGGAGCATTTAGATGCTAAAGAAAGCAGCTGGAGTTGGTAGAGACGGAAATGGAGCTAGAAACAGTCAATATTGACAATGTAATCAGAAACCGTATATTTTCGAGTTAGGTACAATTTCTTAAAATCTGAGAAATTATCCATTTTAATAAGGTAACACATCATTTCACAACACATCATTTCACATTTGTTGATACGTTGTCATAGCATTGCAGCAAGCTTTCCAGCACACATTTTCAAGGTACACAATGGTCAACAATACCAGGGTTTTTGTGGTGGTGGTAGATGCCGCAGAACTATGTTGCGGCGAAAACATTTTGATTGGTCATTCTCACAATATTTTTTTTTAGATTTCTTCCTTTACAAGGGACAGCGCACATTAATAAACATAAGCACCATAGTTCAAAATGTAAATGTGCCAGATTAAGCCATGCAGGCTCATTTTCACCTATTTCATGTCAATTAACTACAATTGCAGATACTTAAGGTTGACTATGCAACATTTTTATTAAAAATGTAATTACAGTCACACAAAAGTAATCCGACTCAATGATCACTTCTGGCTCACCAAAATGTGTTGTGGTGTGTTTACCTGCACAGTCCCCCCCTTTGGCTGTGTTTTGCTTTGTTATACTTTAATTTTCTCCGATGGGACGTTCCAAGCGTCAATCAAATGAGCAGTTCACATGGAGAGTGTTGAACCCTCAACCAATAACATCACAAGGGCGCTTAGGTCGCTGCTACGGCGCTGCACGCTGAAGCCGAATCACTAAACGCTCGTCCAGCTCTCGAGTGTCGGAGTTGCCTGCTCACCGCTCGTGCGTGCATCCTTGTCCATTGGTTGCCACCTTGCAGCACACATCCAAATGCCAGTCCTTGTGTATGTGCACAGCAGTGTCTTCACCCCTTCAAGAGATAAAAGACACACACAATTCCTGCATTAAAAATCAATTCATATACAGACCTGAATAATGGTGGTGAGAAATTAATAGTGTTAGTGTTTTCGATCATATTTTACAATCTGAAAGCAGTTGACTAGCTGCCCCAAAAAGACAGCTCAGCCCGTTCCTCGTTGTGTCTGAACCAGGTGATTCATCGGGATACATAAACCAAATCACAGAATCTCGTCTGTAACATGAGAGATACTTTTTTGTGGGCATCGCGTCAGGCCGAATATCGCCCCTTCACTGTGATATATAAGCGTATATCGCGGTATACTGTATATGTCGCAAGCAATAGGCTAAATTAACTGCCTAGGATGATCAACTCGACTGCTCGCGAACTCGTTTTAAGTAATAACTGATTTTACGAGCCATACCTGCAAATCTGTAAATAATTACACTGATAGGATGCAATGTTAATGTAGGCAAACCCCTTAAGAAATGCAAAAGAAACAATACACACCTGCTCAGGTATCAGGGCATCGCCTGACTCAGACGTCTTCTTGGAGGAGGTAATGTCATTGAGAAAATCATGGAAAAAAGCAAAGTTCATATTTTCTTCCTCTGCTTCCATTCTGGGATGCGGACATAAAGTAAGGCACCGCGACAGCGCCGTGATGGACAACTACGGTCATTGCTTGTTAATAAGGAAAGTATGTGAAGTATTGGAATGAATATAGAATGTTAGTTTTTTCCGACATTAGTTTCTTTTTAAGAGTACCTACAAAGTTAATATGCAGGAACAACCCTGAATACTGTCTTGCAGAAGCAATATAGATAGACTGTCTGTCACTTTAAATAAACCTTTAAGAAAACCTGATACATCGCAGCCTGCAACACATTTGCAGAGAACAGAACGTCAGCTACTCGGCCCATAACTTCTCATGGAGAGGAGAAGCTAGCGATTACGGCCCTTATCTGCAGGAAAAACTTGAAATGTTGCAAAGTAAGCTCAAGTGACATGCAAAATAACCGCAATTAGGGGGTGCCACTAATCTTAACAAGGAATGAGGTATAATAAAAAACAGAGGACATGCTTGATGAAGATTGGACAGCATTTCTGTTGTCATTAATATCACTATTTCTCAAACAGTGGGTGATGTGTGCAGCTGATGGAACCCCTCAGAGTCTTAACACGTTGAACTGTTGACCGTATCAGAGCTGTCTGATGCTGCTCATGTTAATTTAATGAGCGGAGAATGTGCGCGGCAGCAGGCGGTCACGATGCATCATAAAGCCAAATGAGACTTTGTAATAGCCAAAATCAAAATCAGTAAGTGCAGCAAAGGCGCCAAACTGGGTCTGTATGCAAGGTTAGCGGTATGTGACTCTCCACAGTGGATGATATATGTCCACATTTGAATCAGACCATCAACAAAAACATACTCGCACACGCTCCAGACAGTATTCTAATATGTTTTGGCCGGCTGTTGTTGAGGACCCATTAATGAAACCATTGGTATCCAGCGTGGACGCTTCATACCGTCACGTGGCCCCGGTTTTTACACACACATACATCATCCGAGTGTATGCGGTGTGAGTGCCATTGACATCAAAGTTGAACGTGACTCTGCAGCCGCCACACCACTATGAAAAACACTCAAGATCGGAGACTTATGTTAATTTTCAGGAGCGTAGAAAAAGTAGATTTATTCTGCATAACAAAGGCATTCCTCTACAATATATATCACCCCGCACATTAGCGGACTGGATGTAGATATTTGTCTCAATGTCCCACTGCTCTGCTATTTCTGTCGCTGCTTGGGCAGCTTATCCAACTACAAGTGGTCGGATATCAGATAGACAGATTTTATGTCAGGCGCCTAAAATACAAATGTTGCCTTATAAGTGATGGCCTCTCGAAAAGTGTATTCATTGTGAAAGTGCCAGACATTTACAGTACATGGAAGCCTTTTGCTAAAGAGTATCTCTACTCTGTAGCTTTGTTTCTGTTTTAAAAATCATTATGTGTTCCCTGCTTTGACACATCATATTGTATTTCTCTTGAGGGCCAACCTAACTTTAGCCTCTCATTATATGACAGCACATTGTTTCTGCCTTGCCTCTCCCGTGCTAGTGTTGTATGTCTGCGATTTATGATTGGGTCCCCGAAGACTGGTACTTAGAGCCTCGGAGTGGGAAAACATTGAGTAAACTGACTCCCAATGCGGGAGAGGTCTGGTGCCGCAAAGACACAAAAAGCAAAATACACATGTATTTTGACATGCATGGATAACATTGTGACATTGAGATTGTATGGAAGGATATTAAACATCAACATAAGGTAGTCTGGTTAATACATTGCCAGACACTTGGAGATTTCCCTCATTTTATCGGGCCTTCTCTCTTGACGTTTGCTCTGTCACCTGAGTCTCCGTAGGGGGCTCTTCTCTGACAGTCGAGAACACGAATGCCACACTGTATTAAAGTCACTCATTTCTCTCCCAAGCTGTCACTTAGCACCTCCCAGAGCTATGCCTTTGTGCTTACCTGTCGGTTTTTCTGTCTGTTTGGATGTCTGTCTCTCTGTGTCCCTGTCAGTCGGTCTGTCCAAACGTTGTCTTCCACCAGCCATCACAAGCCTTATCTCACTCCGCGTCAGCTGACAGGCAGGCAGGCAGGCAGACACACACACACACACACACACACACACACACACACACACACACACACACACACACACACACACACACACACACACACACACACACACACACACACACACACACACACACACACACACACACATTAATCAGGTCCCTTTGTTGGACAAGTGTTTTGCTACTGTAGGCCTATGTAGACTTTTTAGAGCACCTTGTAATGCAACACACGAGGAGATATGTGCTTTTATATTTAGCTCTCACCTCTTCCTGTGTCAACAGCCAATTTCAAAGCACTGCCATATAATATGATACCATGATATAAGAATGCACACTTCAATCAAAAACTGTTGTCTATATTCTGATATTAGATTATCCACCACTATTAATTTCCTCGTATGTATTGCCAAGTAAAAATTCAAACAGTGCCTGAAATATTTGAAAAGATAATTTCTGCATACGTAAAGTTAACAGTACAATAAGAAAAACTTCAGACACAATACAAGGAAAACAAAAACAGTGTTGTCAATTCCGCCTTGCCATAGTCTCTAGTCACAGCATATTTTTGCCTTTCAGGAGTCAGTCTCTGCTGTTCTTCTTGTCTGCTTGCATCCCACTTCACCCTTCCAAAATCACACAGGAAGGGAGGAAGGACAGCTTTTTCCTAACCTCCTCTCCTTCACCTCTTCACTTTTGCACTATATGAGTGGCCACCGCCCTTGGTGTAACATTTCACTGTTTGCCATGAGGTGTGCTACTAGAGTTAATAGCTGCTGACTGCTCCTGTAAGCTATGCTTTGGGGAATAGCAAAATGACAGGGTGCTGAAACTGACAGCCGAGGCGCGGCAGACCCACCCCCACCAACGGAAGTAATTGTTTGGCAATGAATACCTTCTCCCAGGCATATCAGTGCCAACACCAAATAAGCTAGGTAAACACAGGTACACACGCACTGTAAACATTTCGACTCAGAGCCGGGTTTGCAATTATGGATAAGCATTCAAGCAGTAAAATGGCCTTACAGTGCATAAAGCGAAGCAGCATTTTTGTTTTATTTATCAAGAGATATACTTTTGCTCTGTATACTTGACACCACTTTCCAAGAGGAGCACAAGAGTTTAGGGGACCTATTCTAAAAGAAAGGTCCATGTTGCAAGAGGAGAGGTGGCCACAATGCTCAAGGGCCAAACTCGTCCGCAAAAGTGTGTGTGTGTGTGTGTGTGTGTGTGTGTGTGTGTGTGTGTGTGTGTGTGTGTGTGTGTGTGTGTGTGTGTGTGTGTGTGTGTGTGTGTGTGTGTGTGTGTGTGTGTGTGCATGCGTAGAAAGAAAGGGAGGGCATTATGAGGGTAGTAACACAAGGCGAGGCATGCAAGGTCTCTTGGTCTCCCATCCAAGAGAGAGACAGAGTGGTAGCGAGACACAGAGAATGGACGTCCATCAAAGCGCCATCTTTCTGCTGTGCAGCCCGATGCACTGAGAGCAAAGGAGTCTGGGAAGAACAGGTAGCCCATTAAAGACAAAAGAGAGCAAGAAAGCAGGAGTGTGTGTGCATGCATGTGTGTGTGACCGTTTTGTTGTGGGATTTTTTTCCATCTCATCATACTTTTATGTTTCCATGACTTTTAGATGATGACAGGGAGAGGGGATCTCTTAAGTACATTCTCTCCCGCTTTCATTCTGTCTATGACTCACTCTCTCCCTCTAAAACATACACACACACAGCATATCAACACACAGCTGCCATCTTGTACTTCATAATCATTGCAAGATAAAAATTTCAATATGTCCTTTAATGAGCAATCAAAATGTCAGGACTCATAAAAAACAATATAAAACATATCTTTTTTTTACAAGAAATTGGAATATGCCACACAGCTGTGAGGAGACATATGGCAGCTTTGAAAAAAAAAATCCCTTTAAAAATGGTTGATTTCCTTTGTCTCTGTGACCAGACACATGTAAAGCTTTCTTAGCAGAGCACAAGAGCAGTAGTGCATTACGGATGAATAATTTACAGTGTTAAGAAATATGGACTGAATAATTAAAAGGCAACTCACGCTGACCTGTGTCACACATTGGCCAATATGTGGAGCAAATGTGGTTAAAACGCTGCAAACATGTGAAACAGGGTAGTGTGTTTTTAGTTGTGTATTGCCCTTTCAACACATGACATGCTTGCTTATGTGATAGGTTTAACTCGGTGTTGTGTTGTATAGAACACAAGGATCCCACTCCCCAGGACTGTTCCAAGGGAAACTAAATGCTCCACCTTAGCTAAAATATTCTCAACAGTAATTCTAGCATCGCTTCAGTAACCATTCATGCCTCGAAATGTTAGCACACGTGTAATAAAACTATCACAAGGAAACCATTTCCCTTTTTAATATGGTAGCTTGATAATTCTACAGAGAAACACATTTCATTAAGTAAATATATTAGTAAAGCTTTAGGAAGCATAGGTAACGTAACGTATAACACAGGATGTGTTAACCAGAACCCTTCAAAATAAGAGTGTGAGGTTACATTGTTTATTCGAACACTACAGTATCCTGTTCATTATTTATCTTTGATTCAATGTGTTACCATGTACCACCAGGTTTCAAAAAGTCACTTAATGATGTTATAAATGTGCATGATTCCAGCATGCTGTGTAAGAGATGCCAGCTTAGACAATCAAATTGCTTTATTCCATGAACATAGATGCTCACACTCACGATTCAACCCGATCTCACGCCGAGGCGTGAGATACACATGCATGGACCGGCGTCTAACTCACACGCCTTGCCTGACCAGGGCGTGTGAGTTACACGCGCACCTCCCGTAGTCAAAATGGCGGCCGCGGTTTTCCGTCAATGTTTTATCTATATTATAACCTCTCCCTGTCCCCTTGCCCTAACCCTAACCACCGAGGGGGCTGCAGCTAGATAGTATTGAAATGCTGGGAGAACATGTCGTGCTATTCCTGGGAGAACATGTCGGCCCCTGTTGGTGCTATTCCTCCGTTCATTTAGACTATTCCTCCATTCATTTAGACGGCGGGAGGTGCGCGTGTAACTCACACGCCCTGGTCAGGCAAGGCGTGTGAGTTAGACGCCGGTCCATGCGTGTCTATTAGACGCCTCGGCGTGATACCAGGTTGCACGATTCCATAACCCACTGATTTAACACAGAGTCAAATCAATGATCTCATTCAAGCCAGTTGCACTGGGATCGGCCCTGCCATGCATCAGTGTATAAACATCAGGTCATTGGTCAGATATGGCTTTTTTTAAGTCAGATATAAATTTATATCTTCTCCGATCAGTACTTGTAGTTTATTTGTGGCTCTGCATGGCTGTATAGCTGTTGCATCTTCATTAGTGGCAAAGTGTTACAGAAATGGATATTCATTTTGTTCTATTTTCATTACTGAAGTATAGGCTGTACATGTGTTTGTTTTGCAAGGCTCTCATTAGCTTGATAGTTTTTTTTCTGGAATTCGCTAATTATCCATCACATCTGCACACTAAAGTATTTCATCTGTTGGGCTGGAGAGCTTGATTTCATTGATTGCATATTTTTGGTCATTACTTATCTCACACAGTTGATCCAAACTCTTGTGCAATCCCATATGGGCACAAATTAAGTGATCCACTTTGTGAGAAATTATTTGTGGCATAAAATTAAAGTTGCTTTGGTGAAGGTGCATGCCGCATGTGAACATTGACATCATGCCATCTACGTATGTGAAAAACCGCATTAGCTAAATTTGCTCTGTAAATGCATCATCCCGATTTGTACGCGCCATAGAAAAGCATATAAATCTAAATTCATCCTCCAGAGATTTAAGTGAACTGTTAATGCTTGTTACTAAATAAAAGTGAAAAATGCAGAGAGAGAGAGAGAGAGAGAGACCAGACACCAAAGGCAAACTAATATGAGGAGCTAATTACACAGCACCTCATCTATTCCGCTCGTAACCGTGTCTGGATTTTTTTACCTCGGAAACTTCCTCAAGCATAAAGACATTAATATCTACTCTCTGTGTGCTCTCTGCTTAAGTGCTCCTTTTTCTGCCACTTTAGCTAAGATTAAAAGCAGAAGTGAGTAAAACCTCGCTGCTCTCTATAACCCCGACACTCCATCTCAGTTTGCGCCGTTTCCCCTTTAGCTCCCCCACGTCTTGAATGTTCCCTAACTCCCTCTTAATGCCAATCGCTTTATAACGACTGTCCTCAGCCGGGGCCCATGGGAAGCAGGGAAGCGCCTGCGTTTGTTCTCCCTCATGCATACACATGACCACACTGAGTGAGAGTGGAGACTCCACCGAGAGTAACAAGTCCTATTGAGAGTTACGTCACATACTACCCTTCCTGTGTATGCGAACGACAAATCATCTATATACTGTACATAATATATATCCCTTCTAACCCTTGGAGGCTTTATCGGCTAAATACCGAGCTGGAGATGGTCCGCATAAACCCATGTGTTAATTTGCTGCTCTGAAGCTCCGAGCAAACATTGAACCTGGAGAGACAGCCAATAAAGGCTACCATTAAAACAGCAATTTGGGGCCGTTTCTTTGTAATGAAGATGGAGGAACAGTGTTCTGACAGTGTTGGTGGATAAACAAACCTGTACTATTCAAGCTTGGAGCAGTTGGGAGGTTAGAGTAAAAAGAGACCAAAACAAACATGCTATACACTCAAAACATGCATTCAAGCACATGCTATGGTGCCCTTGTATGGCATGGCAAGTGCATCAAAAAAAGCTTGCTGTGTATTCACGGGGGCGCTTTCGCAAATGTAAGTCGCCCTTGCATTTGAGAAGATGTATATTTCATTCATTGACAGAAGTGACCAACTGGGCTGCTGGCCTTCACCAGGCCTGCTGCTGAATCCTAAAAGTCACTTGTCTCCATAGTTACCTGCAGCCTCATTTTAGAAAAAATACAATCTTCTCATGACCAGTGATGATTGTACTGTGTGGACAAATGTAACAAAGAAGCTCAACTACCCTGATATTGCCTTGGTGGAAAGAGCTTTGGCTGAATAGGACAACGGATGGAGCCTGCGATGGGGTTATTAAGAGCTGAGTTTAAAAGGCAAGGTCAGGGATCAGCAGAGGAACCAAAGAGAGAAGCATGGATTGCTTCATGCAGCCTGAAAGATTGCTTTGGAATGTACTGAAGCTGCTTTTGAGTTAATGAACACAGCTGTGTGTGAAGGGGGTCATTGAATAAAAAATTATAAAACTCAGACTTTTGCATTTGAGAACATAGACTCTTCTTTCTACCAGGCACTTGTCGCATTGCAGTGAAGGAGCTTCTACATCTGTACTGTAGCAAACTGCATTCTAGGTGCAGACTTACGTTCTGGGTACAGTAGTTCTTTTTTTAGGGAATACTTTCATCTGCTTAGATGTTAACATTTATTTTTCAAAACCCAGACTTAAGGTTTCTCTGCATGCAAGTACCCCACAAAGTGGTAAACATTTCTACCTGCTGTGTTTGCCTGGCAATGATTCAGTATGAAATGAAAGCCAGTAACTACTTCACTGACCTTGCAGACAGTGTAAGAATTAATAGTAGCATGTCAACAAGGAATGTCACGTCCGATTCAAGGCGCTTTGTTCATTTTTATCACAGTTATGATGAACTCCCATCTTTCCTTACTGCAAGTACAACATGTTCCCTCCCACGCTCATACATTTAAAAAATGTAGCTATTGAAAAGCCTCTAAAAAATTGGCTTTAAATTGTACTTTTTATCCATAGCATTTCCATTAAATATTCATAACTAAATAAGAAATACTCAAAGTATAACTATATTTAGGTATTTTTTTATCAAGAGATTCACACTCCAAAAACATGGAGAAAATGTTTAATCAGGACAGTGCGGGTGAAGTCTGATTAGATTTGATTTAGATGTTGAAAGAAAGACATCCAGAAATGTTCAGTTTGTCAAAAACAAAAATAGCATTTTCATTTGGGATCTCATTACTGATTTTCAGGGCCTTCGAATATTGTGAGAATACCAAACACAGAGGGATTAATCATCTGACTTAGTAATTATTTGAAAACTGTAACAGTGTGCTGAATGGCAAGAAATCAGTTATGTGCACAACTATTTAGCAAATCAATCCCATCGTTTCCCTTAGCTTTATTTACTTTTAGGCTGATCATAATAAGAAAAATTAAAAGTTCTCACTGGCTGTGTAGGACAAAATAAAATAGATATGCTGTTGATAAATGAGAACTAAATAGCACTGCAGCTCACATGTTGAAGCTTTACCTTGAATCCATCAACAAACTGCCCCATTTAAGGTTGGAAAATGGCTCTGAAAAGCATTCCCATGACCAGTGGGCAAGTGCTATCACAGGGATGGATGGTCTGAAGGAGAGATGCTACGATAGAGAGATAGAAGAACAACTGTGAGCCGGTCTCAGCCATAGGGGCGAGATGAGATCAGCATGGAGCTTGACAGGGGGAAGATGGGGGCGTTAAGAAGTTAGAATGGAGGGAGGTCAGTGGGGTTGAGGAGAATGGCTGCGGTTGAGAGGTTAGCGTGCCCTGCTGGCCACTGATAAGGATGGGTACCCTGTGGGTGGTGGCACAAAGTAGTTGTTTACCTCAACAAACACGCTCTCCCCCTCTAGAACAGGTAAAATACAAGAGAGACAATGGTACATTTTTGAAAAGGATATAAGGAAAAGAGAGGTACTAAACTCTTCAGTGGAATCTATTTTTTTCTTTATGGAGTTGTAATAAACTGTGAAAATGCGTCCTTATTAGAGGTGGGCATAGATTAATTTTTTTAATCTAGATTAATCTAGATTAATTTTGGAATTAATCTAGATTAATCTAGATTAAAATGTCTCATTTGAATTCATTCATAATATGTGTGTGCTCCTAAATAATGACTCAAAGTAAGTCTTTGTGCTCCTAAATAATGACTCAAAGTAAGTCTTTGTGCTCCTAAATAATGACTCAAAGTAAGTCTTTGTGCTCCTAAATAATGACTCAAAGTAAGTCTTTGAGAACGTGTTTCTCAAGCCAGGTGGCGCATCAGACCAGGGGCTCATCTCCTGTTTCCAACATGCATCACAAACTGCTTGAGGAAGCTGTTCTACTATGATAATTGGTGATGAAAATAAATAATGTTCAACAAGATGTTACATAGTAACGCGTTACCGGCATCGGACCTCTTTTTTCAGCAACGAGTAATCTAACGCGTTACTATCTCCAAACCAGTAATCAGATTAAAGTTACTCATCAAAGTCACTGTGCGTTACTTTTTCTGTAATTTTCCTTAGTGAAACATTTTACATAACTGCACAAATGACTGCGATTGCGATTTTATGTAAATAAATGTGCACGCATGTGTCTCTAAACGCTCCAACTGCTCCAACCGCTCCTCTCGTCTTTTTGGTAGCGCCCCTCTCTGACATGCAGCGTGTGTGTGTGCGCCTGTGTCTGTGTCTGTGTGTGTGTGTGTGCAGCAGCATTACGGCCGAACTGTGGCGCAAAACAAAGTTTCCCCCCGATGAAATATAGCGTCTGCTAAGGGGATATTTAGGATTTGGGTACGGTGACGTTGAAGAGATAGAAGTGTTTAAAACTTGGAAACTTATAGTCACGTGGCGACCGGTGGCCACACACACCCACCCTGCGTTCCAATACCCGATTGTGTCGTGGGCAAGTGATGGAGAGAGAGAGCGGCGGGTGTGTGAGAGAATAAAGGCTCCTCAAGTGTCAACAACGGCCCCCGGCTATTATTATCTCCCCTGAGCCGAACAGGAGGTGGAATAAGAGATTAACGGCGATATTTTTTTTATCGCCGATAAGAGTCTTGCGTTAACGTAGCACGTTAACGCCGATAACGGCCCACCACTAGTCCTTATTCAACCGAAAGCAAGTCCTCTCAGTGACAAGTAAACCTGCAGGAGGAAAGCATATATTGGTTCGTAATGTCTTGTTCAATATCCCTTGCATTGTGATGCCATTTAGACTTCAAATGGGCTCAATGTTTGAAGTTTGTCCTTGTTCATTTACTTTGTATTGCAGTGTAGGTTTCCACACTCACTCACAAACCTCAATGTAGGAGGTCAGACTGTCTGGGCAATTTAATTATATCCAGGCTGGTATATTTATTGATGCACATTATTAATGATGTCAAGCATCCACTGACCGAATTAAACTTCCCAAAAGCACGTTTGATTTTAAAGATTGAAAAGGTGAATGTATTGATGGTACTCAGCCTCACAGGCCCAATGGTTGCCGTACTGGTCTATAATTGGTATTAGCCACTGATTCGTTAATCTAATGGCTTAACTTCTCACTTTGCTGCAGTGATGTACAAGTGTACTCTGGGAACCCTGTGTTATCACAGTCACCGCTACTGTTTACGTTAGAGATGCAATAAATCACACTCCTTGATGCACACAACAACACACATCACTGATGCTGGGTGAAACACTGCTTTTCAGCTTGGGGTTATGTTACTTTGAAAGATTTACAACCAATGTTTAAGGGTTTTCAAACTTTTTTTGTCTCAGCAAACATTTGCAAGTGCCCTAGATCTAAAATAAGGTTGTGTTTGCTTTTGGTGGAGTAGTTTAGATATGGCAGATGTTTTGCAGCTTTCTACAGTTGATTTATCTCATGTGCCCTTTCTATTTCCAAAATGATGTAGAACAATGAAGTGTACCGATAAGCATAGGCATCAGTAATGGTACAAATGATATCCTAACAATATCCATCTCAGCTTTGGTAGCTTTCAGTATATTTTTCTTGCTGGGATGTCAGGCCCAAAGCAATCAGACCTGCATAAACCTTCTTTGGTAACACTTTATAATAACTATCCGTTGTAACTTGTTAATAGATCATTAGTAAACTCTTAATTAATGATTTATTAATGATTTGTTAAGTGTTTGTTAGTTTGTTAAGAATGTATAACAATGCCTTACAGACAGTTAATAGACCATTAATAAACTTTTAGTTAATTGGTTATAAATGACTTGTTAAATGACAGTTAACCGTTTGTTAAGGATTTATAACTGTGCTTTATAGATAGCCGATAGATAATTTTCAAGCTAGTAGTGAATTACTTACTAATGACTTATTAAGTATCAGTTAATAGTTTATATGTGTTATCGGGACGTTATTCTAAAGTTGCAACTATTCCTCATGTATTAATTGTTTGTAAATGAGGAATAGTTGCAACTTTAGAATAACGTCCCAATAACATATATAAACTATTAACTAATACTTAAAGGCCTACTTCACCGGTGGGAATATAAAGGTGTATTGAATTCTGAGATCCTATGTAGTATAAATGTGCAAAAAAAATTGAAATTGGTTCATCATAGCCTGAGAAAAGGCAGAAAGACTTTTTTTAACCCTATATTTCTCTTTCTCGTGACTAAATCATATCTCTGTATGTAATATAAACTGGTTAAAAAAAATGTACTTTGTAAATATTACTGTGACGTCACAGTAAAAGACATCACAGTAATATTTACAAAGTACGTTTTTTTTAACCCTATATTTCTCTTTCTGTGATGTCACGAGAAAGAGAAATATAGGGTTAAAAAAAACACTCGTTCTGCCTTTTCTCAGGCTAGGATGAACCAATTTAAAAAAAAATTGCACATTTATACTACATAGGATCTCAGAATTCAATACACCTTCATATTCCCACCGGTGAAGTAGGCCTTTAACTAATATATTAACTCACACTTTACAGATCAGTTGTTAATAGATTATTAACCTTCTACTAATACCAGTGAAACTTTGTAAAACTGCACATGGGTGAAACAAGTTCAAGGTACAGAAATTTGACATGATATTTAAAATATCAAATTTGTGTACCTCAACCTTGTTCCAAATGTTGAACATTGTGTTTAATCTATAGAAACACACATACTGAGCCATCACATGGCATAACAGTAGTATACAAAAGTATACAACAACATACAAACCCATGAGGTTTGGGAACTTTTTGTGGTAAACACTGGATAAACAGAATTTCAGAGGGACATTTAATGTCCATACATCACGGCAATGTCATGGATTATCCGTCCTAATGGCCCTTTGCGATGCTATAAAGCACAGTTATAAATCCTTAACAAACGGTTGACTTGTCATTTAACAAGTCATTTATAACCAATTAACTAAAAGTTTATTAATGGTCTATTAACTGTCTGTAAGGCATTGTTATAAATCCTTAACAAACTGCTAACAGACACTTAACAAATCATTAATAAATCATTAATTAAGAGTTTACTAATGATCTATTAACAAGTTACAACGGATAGTTATTATAAAGTGTTACCCCTTCTTTATTTAACACCACATAGGCTTTTATGTATGCAAAGGCAGGAAAGGCAGGGAGAGTAAAACAAAGGCAAAATAACAGTGCAGAAGACATTGAGGTGGGTGATTGGTTGTGTGAGCGCAAACAGAGCCACTTTAACTGTTCGGGATTAGAAATAAAATAAGTTACCCTCAAAAAATGAAACACATTATTGAATGGGCTCATGCATTCACAGATGAGAACTCCCAAGCAGCATGAAATATGTATCAGCCTGAGATATGGGTTTTCTCAGAATAGTAATCAACGCCCTGGACAGCACAGAGCAGTAAAGACAAAATCAAATTCCACAAGCCACCCGCAGACACAGAGTAAGCCTGGTCGCATCGCAGCCACTACCAGCACCATCCCAGGGGGCATTCTAAATTATGTTCCAGGGGCACTAAGTTCATGCAAGCTAGACAAAGTTGTCACTGTAACACCAACTGTTTTTGGGTCTCCTGCGGCTTCATGCTGATTTGGCTGTCAGAATGGCTGTGTTTCTTCTGCAGAGAGCATTGTGACAAATGGTCTGGGAATAATTTATTGAGAAATGTCAAAGGTTCCACTCTGGTTGTCTCTATCTGTTGGTGGGCTTGCACTCTGTATTTCACGCATCAATGTGTGTATGTTTGTGTGTTTACAAGACTTGTACATTGCCACCTTCTGATAGAATACTTAACAGGGATTTTTTTCTTGCCATATCCCCTGAAAAGCAAGTGTTTTGCACATTGCCTTGCAAAGCTGTTTCACCAGCCACCACTCACAGGGTGACGCTAGGTTGGACACACCATCAAATATCCACAGTTGGCAGTTTGTTTTAATTCAGCATGAAAATAGCTATATTTTTCTTCTCCTTTGAGGCAGTAACTGAGATAGCTGGCAGCATGTCAATTTGAATGAAAGTGAATATGTACACTGAGGGCGAAAAAACTGCTTACTGTAGGAGTATACTGTGAGAATTAATAAAACTGCCAAATCTGACCTGTGTTTTGCTATCTCTGATGAGCTATCATCATTAAAAGTGACTGTTCAGTGAAGCTACAGCCCATTTGTGCAAATGGCAAAGCCTCTTAGTAGATTTAAACCAGAAAGGCTAATCAATTTATGCAAAAAGCTCTGTTAAGCATTTTGTTGTGAAGAACGTCGAGTCAAATTGCTCTCTTTAATGTGGCAGAGTTACTAGAACTGCTGACCCCTCTGAGAACCAACATCCCACTCTGCAGTCTCTGATCGAGTCCAAATGGTCCAAACGAATCATGAGAAATATGTTTCCTATATCCCTTTACCATTCCTACAGCCCCACCATTTGTAGTTTAGAGCATGCAATTCAGTGCAGACGTGAATTGTCTTTGAGAACTTTGGTGTTCCCTTGACTTTTCAGCTAGCACCATCGGAGAACATTTTATTGTATCCTAAACATTTGCGTGGGCTACGACCAAATCCCTTCAAAATAAATTACATTGCCCTTAGCTCAGTTGGTAGGGCGTCCCCCCGCGGGCCGGGCACAGCAGCAGTCCCGGGTTCGATTCCCGCCCGCGGTCGTTCTCTGCATGTCGTTCCCCTCTTTGCCCCATTTCACCTCTGTCTCTCTGCACTATCAATAAAGCATACAAATGCCAAAAAAAATCTTACAAAAAAATAAAAAAATCGGCTTCAACTGTACTTTAGTTTGTTTAATGCCACTTTGCATGTTAGAAAATGGCAACACTTTAAACCAAAATACTGAATATAATGATAAATAATCCATTAAATTGATGCTTTGAGTTAAATGTTTTGCCCCCTAGTGCTCAAAATTACTTATATGCAGGTTTAAAGATCTCCTATTATACTACTTTTCTGGTCTTAATTTCTTGTTAAAAACTGCTATAGAGCAACCTGACACAAATCACATCACATCACAAAAAACTATGTAGATTTTCGGGAAACACTTCCTCTCATCTGGGCGATTCAGCATGCTCTGACAACACTGCGCTTCGGCCATCTCCGATTTGAACAAGTGAATTCTCGACCGGCTGCCCTAGTGTTTAGCGCTCTGCACAGCCACCCCAGACGGTCAGCAGGGAATACGTCTAAATGCATGTAAGTCATTATTTGATACTTTAGTATGGTTAAGTATGACTATAAATCATTATAACAACGTTTATAGGTCATAAAAGTCGAAAAAATATAATAGGTCCTCTTTAATAAAGAAATGTCAGGAAGGTGAAGATATTCACGCAAGAAAGGATGACAAATGCACAAGAGAATCAGTGATTTTTTTAAAGGATCTCATTAGTGAGGGTTTAAGGTACACTTAAGTAAAACATTTACAGTTTATTTCTTGTTTTATGTGGAGGGACAGTGGGAAAATACCAAGGCATAAATCCCCTCTCTTAGAATTCAATTGTTGCTGACATTTCAGTGGATTCAGCAGTCAGTGATAATTGCATGGATAACTGGGAATTGTGTCTTCTTTACATCCTTACAAGAAATATAGAAGGATAATAAGTGTTGAAGCATGTGTGTGCTGTAGAAGTTACATCTGATATTTTAGCTGGGTCTTCCTGTTGACAGAAAGGAGACTCCAGTTCTTGCCATTTCAATGTTCAGAAGACCGACAGCTCTCTTGATATATAAATGACACGTCTTCTTCTTGGTATTTACTGACATGCTGAAGGGTTTATGCTGAATATACGCCGTCACTTTCCACCTTCAAAAGATGGGGTGCTTGCTCGGATCCGTTGACAGTAGCACTGGCTAATGCAATGCAGTGTTCAATGATCTGCAATTCTATTTGGAGAGTGACATCTCTTTGATGGTTTAATTCTTCGCTCTTATCAATTTGACTGTCAAATCAGAGTGGAGCTCCGAGGTTAATGTACCAAAATCTTCGCTTAGTTGAGTTTTTTTCCCCAATCTTCATTAGATGAAAAGTTAAGAGAATGACAGCACATTAATTACAGGTTATGGTTTCAGTTATGAAAAAAGTCATAGATTAGTCAGTTTTGGTGTTTTAATAAGAACTCAACTCCCAATAACTTCTGCCAAAAACCTAGAAACATCATCAGACTTTTGGCATTTTATTTCTAAGAACTTTTTAGAAATCTGATCTAAAAGTAGAACAAGCAGCTTCTACATGCAGTAGAACATATATGTTTACAGGGACTTACATTGCCTTAGATGTGTTAAAAAAATGTCCTGCAAATCACAGAACCTTTTGTAAACTCTAGATCTCTAGTTTGGGGTTTACCACATGGATGGGAACAACTTCAATGACAATATCTAGCCATACAACACAAGATAGTTGTTGTTTTCTATAATAACCCTAAACCACCCACATATTTTGAATGTGGTGTAGTGATTTACTGCTACATGTAGACTAGTATGTTCATATAACAAAGTACTGTAGAAGGGAGAAAACATGTCCGGCTAATTCAGAAACCTTTTTATACAAATTTGCCACCCTGACACTGTTCCATCAGATGGTGTCAATGCATGCTTTCATTGCATGTGGGATTTATGTTGGATTGACTTGGTACATTTAGCACTGTAATTTCAAATGTCTGCAAAATAGGGGGGAAATGATTTATCTCAAGAAAAAAATTAGTGAGTGAGTGTGTATTGTAAGCACATTGCAATTTCTCTGTCTCTGCTGCAATCAATCCCTTTAATTACTTTGTCGTAGCAACAAGCAGAGCCTAACACTGTACAATCATGGCAGGATACAGGGAGAAGGAGAGAGGAAGGGAGGGAAAGAAAGATACAAGGCTAGAACAGAGAAAGAGTTAAAGCTGCGGTTAAATATGTGCAGGTATATCTTACCTGCCACAAGATTGATAACTCATTTCCATTCCTGCCAGTGTGAGGTGTTGGATATCTTCAATATTTCAATGAGTGTGCAGATGTGACAGCTTTTATATAATATCTGTTCTTAATTTGCTTCTATGCATATTATTATATCTGTCATTCATGTAGATCAGTTGAATCTATCAACATGAATTATCTATTAATAATCAGACCTCATTTCCAAATTGGTTTTCGTCGATTTTACAGAGGAGAGGAGAGTTATTTCATGTTTCCAAACCAGGCCCGGTTCTAGACAGTTAGACTAGGGTGGGCCTTTAGAAATGTTAGGTGGGCACACCACATTTTTTGCCCTTGTAAGATCTCTGCGTCTGTTTTTGGCACATTTACTGTGAATTGTGTAGAACACAATATGCAAATAAACTTTGAGTGTTGCTGTGTGGGAGATTTGATTCTTGCATATTTTTTTTCTCCAAAATGTTTATTAATAACATAATATACATTATATACAACATAATGTATTTTTTTTTTTAAATTGCAGTATTAACTGTAGGCAGCCTGAGCTGATTGAAGAGAAAGCTTTGGGACTGGGCAACCTGGATGGTGGTAGTCCAGAGCTATATACAGGTGAAACTCGAAAAATTAGAATATCGTGCAAAAGTTCATTTATTTCAGTAATTCAACTTTATAGGTGAAAATAATATATTATACAGACTCATTACATGCAAAGTGAGATATGTGAAGCCTTAATTTTTTATAATTGTGATTATTATGGCTTACAGTTTATAAAAACCCCAAATTCAAAATCTCAGAAAATTTGAATATTACATAAAATGGGCAGGTGCCAAGTCTAGCTGAAAATGGAAATTGTCATCTCCATAAAACTTGTCAACAGACAGAAGCATGAAGTGCTCTAAAATCGTCTGGTAGATGGCTGTGGTGACTTTGGACTTGATAACACAGTGGACCAACATGCAGCAGATGACATGATACCTCAAATCATCACTGATCCAAATTAAATGTTGCGTTTCATTTGGAAATCAAGGTTCCACAGTCTAGAGGAAGAGTGGAGGGGCACAAAATCCAAGGGGCTTGAAGACCACTGTCAAGTTTCAACAGTCAGTGATGATTTGAGGCACCATGTCATCTGATGGTGTTGGTCCACTGTGTTATCAAGTCCAAAGTCACCACAGCTGTCTACCAGGATATTTTAGAGCACTTCATATTTCCTGTCTGTTGACAAGCTTTATGGAGATGCTGAATTACTTTTTCCAGCAAGACTTGTCCACAGTGCCAAGTGCCACAGTGCCAAAACCACAAGTAACTGGTTGACTGACCATGGTATTACTGTGTTGATTGGCCAGACAACTCTCCTGAACTGAACTCAATAGAGAAACTATGGACTATTGTCAAGAGGAAGATGATACACACCAGACCCAACAATACAGACGAGCTGAAGGCCACTATCAAAGCAACCTGGGCTTCCATAACACCTCAGCAGTGACACAGACTGATAGCATCCATGCCACACCGCATTTAGGCAATCATTTGTGCAAAAGGGGCCCAAACCAAGTACTTAGTACATATGCATGATTATACTTTCTAGAGGGCCGACATTTCTGTATTTAAAATCATTTTTTTATTGATTTTATGTAATATTCTAATTTTCTGAGATTTTGAATTTGGGGTTTTCATAAGCTGTACGCCATAATAATCACAATTATAACAAATAAAGGCTTGAAATATCTCACTTTGAATGTAATGAGTCTATATAATATATTAGTTTCACCATTTAGGTTGAATTACTGAAATAAATGAACTTTTGCACGATATTCTAATTTTTCGAGTTTCACCTGTACTATACACACTATATAGATATATAGTCTTTCCACTATTGGCTCCGATGTCCAGCTGGGTGATAATAGTAGCCAGCCGAGGTCACAACCCTGCTAGGGGGGACCGGAGCTTTTTGTTTACCTTTTTAAAGTGAAATGCATGAATCTGGTGCACTTTGAGAGGAGGAGGCTAGAACTGAGGAATTTTGTGTGTGTGAACAAATAATTTGGAGACACTGGGTCGGATGAATTAGAAGCTATTGAAATATATATCCATAGATAATAAAATATTATGCAGGATCCTCTGGGATGGGCTTGGTGCTCTTTTTCTTTTACGGGACATATTTCTCTGTAATATAATGAATGCATTTAAATGCAGTGAGAGGAACGAAGCAGAAGAACTCTGTTGTCCAGTTATCTTTTTTTCCACAGACGAGGCTGAAATAGGCTATAGACTATACACAGTGCATGGGCAACTGAGGGCAGCCCCATTTTCAAATATTTTTAAATAAACTCAATACACACTGTGCATGCCATGGACTTGAATGTGACGTGATCAGTTAACCTCGGATTACCTCCCAAATGAACCGATTCAATTATTAAGCTATTAACTATCTACCAAAACATTGTATTCCTTTTATTGTATGATAATATACTAGAGGTGGGCATAGATTAATTTTTTTAATCTAGATTAATCTAGATTAATTTTGGAATTAATCTAGATTAATCTAGATTAAAATGGCTCATTTGAATTCATTCATAATATGTGTGTGCTCCCTAAATAATGACTCAAAGTAAGTCTTTGAGAACGTGTTTCTCAAGCCAGGTGGCGCATCAGACCAGGGGCTCATCTCCTGTGCAGGTGCACACCTAATGCATCAAGTTAACTTGCGTGCAGAAAGAGGATGTCACGGAACTCATGTCCGTTAGCTTTTCAATATAAGACTGTCAAAATAAAAGTCCCGCAAAACAATCGTTATTTTGGGGATTAACTTCTCCGCGTGAGAAATTTGAGTTGTAGGCTAGCGTGTGAGAGTGTGAGCTGGTTGATATGAGTGTGTCTCACGGCCAAAAGGGTGAGACTTGGCAGCTCTGTCAGTTGTCAAACAAAGCGGACGGACGTGGTCTCTATAGCAACGAGATCAGCTGAGCTATCACTGATAAAAAAAAATATTGTTTCCATAATGATTTCCATAGCCTTAAGCCATAGGCTAGCCTACATGTTGTGTAATTCAGTGATTTTCAACCTTTAATGAGTCGAGGCTATGCATTGGCTTTGGCGATTTCCCTTGCCTGTTTTTTTTCTCTCCACACAAAGCTCTCCCATTGCACACACGCATGCCCCGGCCGCTTCCGAGAGCACAGACTGTTAGAACTCCTACAGTAAACCAATTCCGCATTGCACAAGGTGCAAACAACCTTGGTCTTGTCGAGGTTTCCATTGGGAAGCTTCTTAAAAATACATTTTCCCTGAAGCAAACCCGGCGGCTTCCTAGCTGCATCCATGTCAGCACGTTACGTTTGATGTGGTAGGCTACACAGGTGCGAAGTCGGACTCGTTCTGACTCGTGCACTACAGTGCAATTCGGCCAGGTATACATCCGCGCTAAAATAAGAGGAACAAGAGATTAACGGCGATATTTTTTTTATCGCCGATAAGAGTCTGGCGTTAACGCAGCACGTTAACGCCGTTATCGGCCCACCACTATAATATACATTTACATAATATGATAAAAAAAACGAACTAAAAAAAAAATTGGGGGGGGGGGGGCCCTGGCAGTCGGGACCCTAAGCAACCACTAATTTCGCTTATGCCTCGGGACGGCTCTGCTGACCAGTGACCACTATAAGCGGGTGGGTAACTTGGTAACTGCCCATCCAATAATACAATTAGAAACAATGCATGGTAATGGTGTATTCTTTAGTATTAATTAATTGTCTGAATTTTATTTGACATTTTCTTGGACAGCGAATGAACAGGTCCGTCCGACAGTGGGTCTGGACTTCCACCTAAAAAAAATTATATATATATATATATATATATATATATTAAAAAAAAAATTTGATTGGGTGGGCACACCCTGGCCCCTGGCTACCGCCGGCCCTGTTCCAAACTATAAGATACTATAATATACTGTATAAGCAACCGTTCAACCCATCACAGGGCGGCAGTGGCGAAGTGGGTAAGGCGGTCGTCCACTGGATTGCAGGGTCGGAGGTTCGATCCCCTGCCTAGCCGCACTGTCCTTTGGCAAGACACTGAACCCCACCTTGCTCCCGATGGTTTAGAGAGTGCCTTGCATGGCAGCTACTGCCATCGGTGTGTAAATGGGTGAATGTGGTAAGAAATGTAAAGTGCGTTGGGACTGAGAAAATCGGCTAAAAAGCTTTATATAAGTCAAGTCCATTTACCATTACCATTTTACGGTAATTATTTTCTTTTCTTACTCTACTGCCACTGCCAAACTTGAAAAACGAATGTTCTAACATAAAATACCACCAAATGCTTCTACATGCTGCGTTGGTAATGTCCCCGTACTCTTAAATGTAAGTATTTCATACTATACTATTTTGTTCTGTTCATACTGCTATAGACACAAGTGTCTGCTGTAGATCTCAGTTTGCGGTAAAACTCTTGAATCCTTCTCGTCACTTTAAGGCAGGAGGCCGCAGTGTTCTGTACTCCAGCTGACTTGCTGAGAGTGCATTATTCTGGTAGCCCCTAGGCAGTGTTGAGAGGCTGGCCCGGGGGTATTTCTTTGCTTTTCATCATTCTCAACCTTTAGAACGCGCCCATAGGAGGTGACAATTCTGTAGCTGGGAAACGGTGTTGTTGTTGTTCACCTCTGCTGCACTTTGTTCTTTTGTCCTGACTGCCCAACGTCGTTCTGGTCTAATGAGATCACACAGAAGTAGAAAAAAAAACATTCACACAAAATGTTTGTGGTTTAGTTCTGATGCACTTACAGAAGAAAGACGACACTTAGACACATCCACATGCGTATGTGCATTCATATAAATCACTTCTGTGGAGAGTAAGGGAAGTTTTTGGCTCAGTGAGTAATTGACTGGTGAATTGCTCATGGATGGCAATGAGAAAAAAAAGCATTTACAAACAAATTAACTTCTCTGAGGTGGCAATGCGACGAGCACTGCTGTGATGTCCTTTTTTTCCCTTTTTGTTTAAATTCACGAAATAGCTTATTCTTTGGGTAACCAGTTCATTAACGAGGTTCCCTTTTAGAAAAAAAATGTGATGGTGTAGTGATCTTACATAATTCACCTATGGAACTGAAGTTCCGGGGTTCCGGGGGAACTGTTATGACTGGGGGAATTTCCTGTTTTGTCTTGTTGGCGTTTTGAGACTATCAAGAGTTTACTGTCTGCTCCGTTGTTGTTACTCGACAAGTGTATTAATGTCATTAAAGCAGTTAGCTCCGTCTTTTGACACTCCGCCTCCGACTCCCGTCTCTACACGCCACATTGGTGACCCTGACGTCAGTCCCGCTGAAGATTCCGAGACTGATTTGAATATCGATCGCAACAGCATGGCGCTTTCCATCGTTCTCAAACTGCCGAAGTTCTGGGAGACGTCCGCGGCAACGTGGTTCGCACAGGCAGAGGCTCAGTTCACCCTCCGTGGGATTACGGATGATGCCACACGCTATTACCACGTCGTCTCAGCACTGGAGAGCTCCACTGCAGCCAGGGCAGTAAGCTTTATTACATCTCCTCCTGCCCAAAATAAATATGCAGGGCTCAAGGCTTACCTCCTCAAAATCTTTGAACTGTCAAGATCGGAAAGAGCCCGGCGTCTTCTTGCCATTCAAGGCCTGGGGGACAGCAAACCCTCCGAACATATGGAAATGATGTTAAACCTGCTGGGCACGGAGGTACCAAATTTCCTTTTCATCGAACTCTTCCTGCGACACATGCCACCACACGTCCAGACAGCGCTCGCGAATACATCCATCACGGAGCCACGGGCTCTGGCAGAGGAGGCAGACAGGTTCTTTCTGGCCACCCAGCGTTTCGCCCCGGATGTGCTGGCCCCGACACGCAGTTACACTCGTGCGGGCAGCAGCGCTCCCCTTGGCGGAGGACACGCGTCCACCGACAGCCTTACCGCTGCGGGCTTGTGCTATTTCCATGCACGTTTCGGGGCCAAGGCAAAAAAGTGCCGCTCTCCGTGCACTTTCAACGCGGCGGGAAACGCCAAGGCCTGCGCTCAGTAGTGGCCGTGAGCGCAGGCACAAAGGGCCGGCTGCTGTTCATCGTGGACACCCTCTCCAGGCGTAAATTCCTTTGCGACACCGGTGCACAGAGGAGCGTGGTGCCGGCTACGGTGGACGACGCCGCCGGCGGGTTGCACGGCCCTCCCTTGACATCTGCCAACGACACCCCGATCCGAACGTATGGCACGAAGTCTGTGGATTTATGTTTTGGAGGTCAACGGTTCACATGGGATTTTGTTACAGCCGACGTCTCCTTCCCCCTCCTCGGCGCAGATTTTCTGTGCGCACACGGGCTGCTGGTTGATGTCAAGAACGAGCGCCTGGTGGACGCATTGACCTTCTCCTCGTTCGCATGTGTCTGCGATGAGGGGACATACGACGGCCTTTCTAGCTCGCTCTCTGAGGGTGACAAGTACCAGCGGCTGCTCAGAGAGTTCTCTAGCCTGCTGCAACCAACCTTCTCGTCCACGTCGACGAAACACGGTGTGGAGCACCATATTGAGACGAAAGGGCCCCCTGTCCATGCCAGGGCCCGACGGCTCGCTCCGGAGAGACTGGCGGTTGCTAAGGCTGAATTCGCCAACATGGAGCGCCTGGGCATCATTCGCCGTTCCGACAGTCCGTGGTCCTCGCCACTCCACATGGTTCCGAAGCAGGATGGCGGCTGGCGCCCATGTGGAGACTACCGCCGCCTGAATGACGCCACCACGCCCGACCGCTATCCAGTGCCCCATATTCAGGACTTCTCCGTGCATCTGGCGGGGAAGCTCCTGTTTTCCAAAGTCGACCTTGTGCGGGGCTACCACCAGGTTCCGGTGCACCCTGCGGATGTCCCGAAGACAGCTGTGGTCACTCCGTTTGGGTTGTTTGAGTTCCTCAGGATGCCATTCGGCCTGAAAAACGCGGCCCAGTCCTTCCAGCGGCTGATGGACTCGGCGCTGAGGGACATGCCTTTCATCTTCGTCTACTTGGACGATGTCCTGGTCGCCAGTTCCTCGGAGGAGGAGCACCTCACACACCTCCGGGCCCTCTTCACAAGGCTCGACCGCCACGGCTTGATCATTAACCCGGCGAAGTGTGTTTTTGGGGTGCCGTCCATCCAGTTCCTCGGGCACCTCATCAACAGGGATGGTGCCGTCCCCCTTCCGTCGAAGGTGGAGGCTGTTTCCAACTTTCCCCGCCCACGTTCGGCCCGGGGGCTCCGGGAGTTCCTGGGGATGGTCACCTTCTATCACCGATTCATACACCGGGCGGCCCACACTATGCGCCCGCTGTATGAGGCCCTCAAGGACAAGGCGCCCGGCCAAGACGTCGACTGGACTGCAGAGAGGGACAGAGCGTTCGAGGACACTAAGACTGCATTGAGCCGGGCCGCGTTGTTGGTCCACCCGTTGCCCGGAGCTCAGGTGGCCCTCACAACCGACGCGTCCGACTACGCGGTTGGCGCGGTGTTAGAGCAGTGGGACGGTGGCGCCTGGCAACCGCTCGCCTTTTTCAGCCGCCAGCTGGTATCCCGGGAGCGCAAATACAGTACTTTCGACAGGGAGCTGCTCGGCGTCTGGCTGGCAATCCGTCATTTCCGCTTCGCCCTGGAGGGCCGTCAGTTTACGGTTTTTGTGGACCACAAACCCCTCACGTTCTCCATGTCCAAGGTAGCCGAGCCGTGGTCCGCCCGCCAACAGCGCCAGCTGTCATTCATCTCTGAGTATACCACGGACATCAGGCACATCGCTGGCAAATCCAACGTGGTCGCGGATTGCCTCTCCAGAGTGATCGTCGGCGCGGTGCAGCTGGATCTCGACTACTCGCGTATGAGTGCGGAACAGGCCACGGACCACGGTTTTCAGTCCCTCAAAGACTCGGACACCGGGCTGCGCCTGGAAAAAGTGGCGATCGGCGACTCAGGGGTCAGGTTATGGTGTGACCTCTCCACCGGCCAGCCCAGGCCACTGGTCCCTGCCGGCTGGCAGCGGGCTGTTTTCGAGGCAATACACGGCCTGTCCCATCCCGGTAGGAGGGCGTCCGTGAGGCTGGTCTCTCAGAAGTTTGTCTGGAAAGGACTGAAGAAGGACGTACGGGCCTGGGTCGACTCGTGTGTGTCCTGTCAGCGTGCAAAAGTGCACCGCCACACCAAGGCCCCGTTGGAGCCATTCGTCGTCCCTGGTAGGAGGTTCGACCATGTCAACATCGACCTGGTGGGGCCACTCCCCCCTTCGCATGGTTTCACCCACCTCCTCACGATGGTGGACAGGACGACGCGTTGGCCTGAAGCTGTGCCACTCACCTCGACATCGTCTTCCGATGTGGCCCGTGCGTTTATCGGCACGTGGGTCGCGCGCTTTGGGACACCTTCGGACCTCTCCTCCGACCGGGGTGCACAGTTTACCTCAGAGATCTGGAATGTGGTTGCCAAGGATCTGGGGGTTAAACTGCATCGCACTACCGCATACCATCCTCAGGCTAATGGTTTGTGCGAGCGGTTCCATCGCTCCATGAAGGCGGCCTTGCGTGCCAGTTTGACGGACGGCAACTGGTTGGACAAACTTCCCTGGGTGATGCTGGGGCTCCGGACGGCGCCTAAGGAGGACCTGCAGTCCTCGTCTGCCGAGTTAGTCTACGGTCAGGTGCTGCGAGTTCCAGGGGATTTCATTCCGAACGCCACGACACCCTGGTCGGCGGCCAGGCAGCGGTCCTCTCTGCTGGAGGTCGCCAAGCAGTTCGCACCCGTCCCCACTTCGCATCACTGCACCCCCGTTTCCCTGGTGCCACCCAATCTGCACACGGCGGAGTTTGTGTTCATCCGCCACGACGCCCACCGTGGACCGTTGCGCCCCCCCTATGACGGGCCGTTTAGGGTCTTGCAACACGGGGATAAGAGCCTGGTCGTGGACGTCGGTGGTAGGCCCGAGACTGTCTCTGTCGACAGGATCAAGCCTGCCCACGTGGACATTTCCAGACCGTTGGAGTTGGCCCAGGCTCCGCGCCGTGGACGCCCCCCGTTGCCACGCCCCGCTGGGCTCCCTGCCGCCTTGTCGGTGCCGTTGCCGCCCAGTCCTGGGCTTGGTCCTGCCGCACCCACCACGCCCCTCCCCTCTTCGGCCCCTGCCACTCGTTCTAGTCGCGGCCGGGCCATCGTGCCTTTCCGTCACGGGGACTTTGACTATGGGTGAATTCTGGGGGGGCTTGTGTAGTGATCTTACATAATTCACCTATGGAACTGAAGTTCCGGGGTTCCGGGGGAACTGTTATGACTGGGGGAATTTCCTGTTTTGTCTTGTTGGCGTTTTGAGACTATCAAGAGTTTACTGTCTGCTCCGTTGTTGTTACTCGACAAGTGTATTAATGTCATTAAAGCAGTTAGCTCCGTCTTTTGACACTCCGCCTCCGACTCCCGTCTCTACACGCCACAATGGTGACTTTTCTGGGTGACATCATTGACTGTTACACTTAAACAAGAACATGACCTTAATGAGACTAAAAACTAAATAATGGATTAAAACTACACTATTTACCACACTCGTGTACTACACACTGGCTTAAAATACAGTATGTTTAAAAGTACATAATCTTCTTAAAGTAGGGAGACAACCGTGACCTATATACTCTAAACATGCCATGCAACAGTATTAGGGTACAAGCTCTTTTGTAAACTGCAAGTGGATGTCTTGGGATTTCTCTTGGATTGATGCGGTCAATATCTGTCAATTATTATGCCTCCGTAATGAGCCAACAGTATTTTGCTTGTCATTAACCTGTCGGTCTCAAACAGCCGAATGAATCACCCTAAGTCCTCAATGCATTAGCCAATGTAAATCCGTGGCCATCACAATGTGCTATACTGCCAGTTTCCACATTTGAAAAAAAAAAGACGAGTGAACAAGTCTTCCCTGATGGAGCCAAAGGCAAAGTGTTGATTTTTGCACTATTTCCTGTGCGAGTATCTCTTCCAACACAACACGTCTACCTACATTTGTGTCACTTTGGGCCTTATTATTCCAGAGCTACCTTGTTCTTCCCTAATGTGGCTCAATGGTGAAGCGAGACCTTCGCGGGCTAAGGTTTCTTCGTCAGTGCTTTCAATCCATCTGCTTATTCTTACCCAGACGGCTTGTTTGTTGTGGTCTGTCCTTGTTTCCCATGTCCTGGCAGTGAGGAGCTGAGTAAGAGCAGGCAGTGAAGTTGCAAGAAATGGGCTCCTAATGCACTCATGGTTTGACATAATTTCCATATGGACATCTGGGGCCAATCAAGAAGCCAAATTGAAGCCGGGGGAAGCTCAGGTATTTGAAAGGCTTTCATAATAATATAAAGAAAAACCAGAATGGGGGCAATGCGAGATACCCAAATGGACAAGAATGCAGACTTAGGAGGCTAAGGCCAACGGAAACGGCACACTTGCAAATGACTCGCAGAAGTCTTGCCAGCCCACTCCTTGTTATGCCTCTCTTGTCTCTTTCCCTCTTTTTCTGGCAAATCTACAGTGAAATGCTCCCTGACCCAGAAGTGCCAAGGAATGAGACTGCATTTAGCTGCTGTGGTGTATAATGCACTTTGATCTTGTCTGATCAGAATTTGTGACACTTGGCAGCTCTTTTCTCTTTTGCCTGTTGCCTGGGGATTTGAATAATAAAAAGGGAACCATCTCCTAAAGGTGCTTTTAGTTTCTCCATTTCCTCTATTTCATATTTCAGTGAGAGGCACATTTCCATCTCTCTGCTATGTGGGTTCATTTGAAGCAGGCGAGAATTGAGGCGTTTCCAATCTGGTTGAGTCTTTCAAGGTGAGCTTACATCAGGATCCAAAAAGTGTGAAAAGTGTGTATCCAGGAGAGAAAGGAAAAGCTTTGCATTTCAGTACATTTGTAGACAGATCATTTGGCTTTAGTTGCTATAGGTCAGCTCCATATCCTGCTTTCTGTATAATTATAGAATGAAGGGGAGATGGTTATGCCACATTATTTCTGTGGTCATTTACTCTCTGGGTGAGTGAGAGAGAGATAGGGGGACAGACAGAGAGAGAAATAGCTTTGTAGTTCATAAATATGATCTACTTAGTTTCCAATCTTTTTTTCTTCTTTTTTGTAGAACAAGGGAAAGGTCGAGGCTAGGCATATCGAACCTGCACGGCTGAAATGCCAGAGTGTCTTTTTCTTATTATTTTCCCCATTTGTTTTAAAGGGAACTGATGTTTTAAAAAAGGGCTTGATTGGATGAGTCTAATGCAAAACAAGTATTACGAGAAAATATTCATAATTATGTATGTGTGAAATAAAAATGTAAAATGGTTTATTTCTAAACTAAATCTGGAAAAACAGTATCCGATTTTAATGGTGTTAGCAGTTACATGTTAAACACACGTGTCCATCCCCTCTAATTGACAAGTAGAGAAGGTCACTGGAAGACGGGGTGCTACTATGAGTTGAGGGTGACATTAAAGGCTCCATTCTGCTGTTTATGTGACTCAAGCCTCTTCTTTTGTACAAGTGGAAATGAGTCTGAGAAAATAAAAAACATAAAGCCTTTGTGTTGCTTAAATTGCAGCCAAACAGGGTCATGTTTGGCTGCAGCTGACATTCTGGAAATGGACTTTGGAAAATCACTGTGAAGTTGCCTAACTTTGTGTGTTACCTTTAAAAAAACAACAACAGGTAAACAGGTCATTCCAGGATAATAGTCTGGTATTCCCATCACAAAATGGGAATACAGGAAGTCCTTTTCACACTTCAGGCATTTTAAACAAATAGCTTACCTTCCCTGAGAGGGCGTAATATAATGATTCTCCACTGAAACAAATGTCTAAAATGTTCTTTATATAGCCTAAACGAAGGATGTTCTGGGCAAATTGTTCCCATTTTCAAGCTTCATTCAAGAAATATTTTTCAAAGCTTTCTATGAAGGACTTTATTATAGTTGGACGTCTTGAATTTAAAGTATTAAAGCCTGTAGTCCAAAAGTTGAAGTGGATCTAAAATGACCATTGTGTCCTCAACTCAAGATAGAATAACAGGGTAAGGTCTGCAATGTATGCTATCTATTCAAAGCATTGTCTGCTTAAAGTATGCACACATATAAACACTGTTCTTTACAGTAGTTTATGCAATCTGTGAAATAACCAGGTTTGTGTATGTAACCACACATACTGACACACACAAACCGCCCCTCAATAAAAGAAAAACCCTGGTCTAATCTTTACCCCTCTAATTAAGCCCTAGTGGATAATGCTTCCAATCTGTCAAGGGTTTCCACGCCGACAACACCACAGTTGCTAAGAGACGGCTAGCGCCAGAAGAAATATAGTTACTTCATGTCAATACCAGCAAGCTTTCTTTCTTCATTTACCTAAACTCTTGTTTGGATTTCTCCCGCTCTTATTTTATTCTAGGTTTGCTAAAATTATCTCCAGAGACGGTCCCGCCCATGGGTCACGATGAATGGATCTGACCATGAAAAATGCCAAATATCAAAGAAAAAACTCCAGAATATTACATTATATCTATTTACTTCCTTTTCTTTATAGCAATTGCATGGTAGCAGTCAACACCAAACACACAAAATAATCCATGCTTCTGCAATCAGAGAAAATAAGACAAATTCGATTTAGGGCAGGTCTTTGGTACGTTTCCTTTTCAACACAGTTCAACACAGCTGGTTTTTCAGGCAATTGTCCACAACATGCTGTGTGCTCGGTGCTAAGCGCTCAACCATTTTGAGTGCTGGAAGAGACTGCAATCTTGGCCTGAATTGATGGTCATATTCCATGATGAATTTGATAACAGTGGCACCATTTCTGTCCTCTTTAACCGACCATGGGGTTTGATGTGAAATGTCATTAGATTATTGCTCTACTGCAAAAGGTGGACAAGGAGCACGGTTCAGATGAGTTGATGTGGGTACGGCATGATGGCAGGGGGCCCATTGTGGAAGGTTTACTGTGGTTTTATTGAGTTCTGTAATAACTTCCATTACTTCCTTTTCCAAAACAATAAACGTATTAAAAATTATTTAATCTTTTATCATATAAAGTGTGTTTAGTTTGTTCGTTGCTTTAGGGCTTCAATTGACAATTACTTTCATTATTGATTAGTATGTTGAATCAGTTTAAATGTCAACATTTGCTGAAAATGTACATGACAATTACCGAGAGCATGTTTGCTGATGATGAGTCTGTAGCCGCTCCAGTGACACCAGAGGTTGTGCTAATAAGTGAAATGCTAATGAAGGCATTATCTTTGTGAGCATGTTAGCATGTACAGGAACAGAAAGGAGATCACCAAAGTGAGTGCAGTTAATTCACTGGGGACCATTAATGTCTATAACCAACTTCATGGCAATACATTCATGAATTGTTGAGAAATTCCGGTTTGGACCAAAGTCGTGGACCAACTTACAGAACTACAGACTGGCAATGGCAGAGTTAAAGACCAACAGCTCTGAGCAATACCCAAATACTCACGTTTGGGAAGCATACTTGCTTGATTAATAACAAAAAAGTTTTACTGATTGTCAAAATTGTTTGCAATTAACCATCTCTCGATAAACCATTTGATTAAAAACAAATTGTTTGTTTGGCACTACAATTCCTTAGCTCATAGCTTAAATAGACTAGTCACAAGGTGCCGTTCTCCATGAAAAAACTTGCCAGCGTGTGATCTGTCATCTTGCTATTCAAAATAATTAATTTCACCTTTATTTTGCTCTGGGATTAAGTTTTTTTTTAAATACATTTCTCAATTGTCAAGTTATTTTCAGTGGCAATTTGATCATCCTGAGCCAAGGCCAAATCCATTATCTTGTAATTTCTTATCTTATCAATAATATTCTCATCTTGAGGATTCTGACTTCCATTTATTTTTGTTTTCAATGGTTTCTACAAGGAAAAAAACATCACTTGCATCTGACTATTTATGTTGGGTGAGCAATTAAATTCAACCTTGGCAGGACCAAGCATGACACTTTATGGTTGCTCTTCGACTATACACTTTTGCTCAGTGAATGACACAACTCTGCTGACCTCTTCCCACAGAAAAAAAAGGATAATACACGACCTCTAGCTATAAACTCCCCACTGAGCTTGATGAGTTTTAGCTGACTGTCCTGAGTGCAGCAACCGTTATTTCCTCTTCTCGCCAGATTGAGAGACAGCACGAAACCAGTGAAGAAAGAATAAAGGATTATAGACAAGGGGAGCTGGGCTTCACAAATTGAGAACTGTCTATTCAGTCTCTTAAGGTATTATTTAGCCTAATCAAAAAGAATAGAAGCTCTGGCTCTTTGAGTAAAAATCTCTCTTTACAAGCCTTCCATTCAACCATTTATTTGTTATTTCCAATTTATTGCCAACATGTTGCTGGATAATAATCACAAACCTTGTACATTTTCAGATTAACTATTATGCGTTTTTCACATAGCATTGTCACAGCATGTAGTGTGTACGGGACCTGCCTTGGTCATTTCAGGAGCATAAACAGACGATTGCTTGCAAAGAAAGCAATCAAATCCTTTTAAAAGAGTGATTACATTAAATCAGCAGTACAGCAGACCGGCACCCTTAGATATGATCGACATGGAAGAGGAAATAGGTCAATCGGGTACTATCCAACCATTGGAAGAGCTGTGATGAGCCGCAGAAACTGGGGAAAATGTATCAGTTTTCTGCTATTGGGTGTTTATCCCATTTATTTCCTGTGTGTATGCGGGAGGTGAGTCCCCTGTGTGTTAAAGTGGGTGTAATGTGGTCTAAGTTGTCTTAATCACACCAAATCAAAATGGTATAATGATGGGTAATGGGCCAATCAAAGTGCTGACCCCACCACCACAGCTGATGAAAAATGCAGTGCAACTACGCACATATTTCAATAAGATCAAAGAAACACCCAAGTAACATTGACTGAGCCATTAGCTGCCCTTGTTAACCATTCTAAATTCCCTCCAGTTAGAAAACGCATACAATCTCTTTGTGCGGCACACACCGAAACACTAGTATTTTCTCAATTGCATAGACACAAACACCCACACAGATAGTGTGAAATTCTCCACATAAAGTACTACAGGAACAGGAGCATTTGTAGCTGTGCAGCCACTATTTCCATTTTAAAGAGGACCTATGATACTTTTCGACTTGTATGGCCTATAAACGTTGTTATAATGATTTATAGTCATGTTTAACCATACTAGAGTATCAAATAATTACGTACATGAATTTTGACGTATTCCCTGCTGACCGTCTGGGGTGGCTATGCAGAGCACTAAACACTATGGCAGCCGGTCGAGAAACAACTTGTTCAAATTTCCGGGTAGTTTCTGTCACGCTCGGGTTGTTTCTGTCATGTTTCCATGTATGGTAATGCTGCTCAGGCAAGCTCCGGCTGCATGCCCCCACCTTCCTGAAAATCTCCCGCTGCTGGAAGGAAGGTAACTAATCACAACGGAGTGGGGTTTGCAGCAGGGGGGAGGGGGGGGGGGGCGGAGAAGCTCAAAGCAGTGTGTAGAGAGAGACTGCTGTGCTTGCTAGGGTAAGAGGAAGAGTGTCCCGAAAATCTACATAGTTTTTTGTGATGTGATTCGTGTCAGGTTGCTCTATAGCAGTTTTTAACAAGAAATTAAGACCAGAAAAGTAGTAAAACCTTTGGCCAAAAGATGGAAAGTAGAAAAGAAAAGCTAAACTGTTTTTTTTAATTCTAGATTCTTTTCCAGTTTTCTAGAGTTTTACATTGAGTAAAGTATATCTCAAGCAAATACGGATCATTAGGTAGGATGTATAAGATATATATGCTGATGTTAAGCCTGCTGTGCAGTGCTCCAATATGAGAAAATGAAACAGTTAATAATTTGATGGTAAGCCCTGGATACAGTAAAATAAGAAACCTAATACCGTATTAAAACCCACAGGAGCCCATATTAATAGCAGGGACAGAGGTTGAACTCTGTACAAAGTATAATATACAGTACAGTAGATTTGTCCTTTGACTTGTCTTTACTGGGGGACATAGAATGCAAACGAAGGAACTATTTTACTCTATGATGTGATCTGTGCAGTAAAAAAAGCTTAGGCATTAATGGCAATTAATTCTTATTGATGGAGAAGCTATTTGTTCCTAAGAGAGGTTCAGGATGGTATGTGCTTATAACAAGCAAATGAGGTATATGTATTTGCTTGTGTCATGCTCTGGTACCAGTTAGTTATTCCTGGACACTAGGTGAGAATACAGTGCTGTGCAAAAGTTTAGGCGGATGTAAAAATAAATGCTGTAAACTATGAATCCTATCAAAAATATAAATAATAATTGTTTATTTTTATCAATTTACAAAAATGCAAAGTGAGCGAAGATTTTTTACCTGTCCAATCAGCGAACAGAGGGAGAGACTGAGAACAATGACTTGCTCCAGTTTCAGTTGAAGTCAGAGGCCGGAGCACCTCACGATTGGTTGGCAGATCCAATAGTTTTAAACTTCAACAGACGCCCGCCTTCAAAAGAGTTTACGTTTGTCAATTGAGTGATTCCAGACCTTCTGTAAAAATTTTACTAAAATAAACTAGTAAAATTACAGTTTTTGAAAGCATTCTTAATTTACATTTGTTCACACCTGCCTAAAACTTTTCTGTGTACATCTGCACATACATATCTGAGACATTCAACACCATCTGCTGTGCAACCTACTCACCAAATTGACTTTATTGATGACACTTAACAGCTACGACAACTCTTGCAAAAAAACAAATATTATACGTCTTTTCAACAGGCTGTCATCGAATGCTAAAAACTGTCATAGATGTTGTCAGAGGAATTGACAGTTTCATCAACACTTTTCACATATGAGCATAGATTGCCATCGTCATCTTAAAGAATATCATGGTTTTCAGATGTAGCGTATATCAAGATGAAGGTTGAATTGTTCCCGTAGTTTTGACGACAAGATGAAAAAAAATAGAAGAGTTTGTTGACCGTTAAGATTGCTTTCAAATGGTAATTGGTCTGTGAATAGCAACTCATGACAGGTTCAATGTTAGTTCTGTCATTGTGTTCTGTTTTCCATTTCCTGTCTTCACATTGCCACTCTGACATGTGACACCTCCAGTAAGAATAGATTATGTCTTTGACTATATGTTTCATTTTCCAAGTGTACACATTGCAGAAACCACAAAGAGATTTGGAGCAAGTATCGTCATAGTTCAGGAGAATGTCTGTATTAACTTTGGAACAAAATTTGTCAACACCTTTCATGGCCTCTCGAAGACACTGAGAAGTGTCTATATAGGCGGATAAATTGTCAACAGAATATAAATGACATTATAGGAATGCAAAATGTCCTTGACACAACCGTTTCTTTCTCGGTTTCCTGCAACATATGTTCAGCAAAGAAATATGTATCATTACTATTTAAATTATATATTAACATTTCCGGGAAGAAAGCATAATTTAACATAGTGAGCAGCATTAGGCAAGAACAGCTAATAGAGCTAGTGTTGGATTATTCATGATTTCACGGTCCTATTGCCCTTTATTAGTGGCCAGAGTAACAGCCAGTTATACAACTTTTCGGGAAAAATAAAATATGCTAAATGATACCTGTGCTGTGCGTGCTGAAATGTCAAAACAATTATGAATATTAAGACAGAATGGGTTGTGACTGGATTTGGACTGAATGTCACATGATGAACCTGAAGGTTAGGCCCTAGGGGTCGACTTGGCAGTACCAGCTACCTCAGTAAAAAAATGTGGTTCTTAGTCTCTGACTGGTTGGCCACCCCTGCTCTATGCCATGGTGTATTACAGCTTGCCCTTTAACAACAGTGGTTCTCAACTCAATAGTTGCATGTTCATAAATGTATATAGTTGAAAGATGATTTATTATTAGCTTTTTTTAAATATATGTTGGTGGTGTTTTTTACCTTTATTGGATAGTATTAAGCACATGGCTGAAATGGGAAGAAAGAGGGGAAAGACATGCAGCAAACGGCCCAGACCGGAGCAAAAAATGTTGGGAATAACTGCTTTAACACAGAAAACCTGGAGTTGTAGAAATACCTTGTTCATCCTTTTTATACACAGTACATTTCTTGTTCTTCAAGTGTAACTACACTCAGACTAACAATCTTTGAACAAACTCCTGTCTAAAAGAGGTCAGGTCAATATAACTAACCTGAAGTGAGAGTTTGCTTTAATGGTACAAATGACTGGGCCAGATTGGTAAAACCTGAATGTTGAACTTTCCACAAAATCAGAGCTTCATCCTAGTAGGATGAATGCTTTAATTAAATGTCAAAGGCTTTAGGTTTAACTTACAAATACTCCTGTCTGCCCCTGGAGACATAAGGATTATTTGCTCCATGTCATTAAAAACCAGCAGGATCCACCAGCAAGACAAGTACTTATTGACGGAAGCAACTATTCACAGTATGGTGTACCAAAGGAGGAAATTGATCATGTTCAACTCTGTCAAGGACCCCACAGTTTGGCGATAAATAATGCAAATCTAAAATGCATTGCAGACAACCACTTTAAACCAGGATTAAATGTTCCAGATAAGGCCTACTCCTGGCTGATTTCCCAAATGTATAACAACAATCTGCAATCACGATAGAACATACATTTGGGCTATCTCAATTAAATAGACAGAAGCTGACATTATTTTACATTTAATGTTTCTTTGACAGCACACAACCTATAAACAAAACCCAGCTTGATGTATCACAAAGCAACCTCAATTACAGATATAGAGTATTTATTCCAGCTCACACAGGCACACATATATGCAAAATAAATATTATCATGCAGGTGAGTCCCTCTCTGTTTCTGGCAGGTTCTCTGTGTTGCAGAGATGAGTTACAGCATCTCTAATGACATCTGTGAAGAAGTGTATAGACATGTTTGCCAGATCTCAGGCACACACCAAGAGATTCTGCTTGCTATTGATTGTACCACAATCAGCACAACACAGCCTTTGCTGTGAAAACCCCAATAAATAAATGCATAAAGAAAAAAAATCAAGCTCATAAGACAAAAGCAGAAATGATGTAGTTACTTTTTGATCATTGCAGGAATGTATTCACTCACATTCACTTGCTCCAGTGTCAGGTTCCCTGCTGCCTGACTAAACATTTTTGGGGAAGTGCTTGCCTTTATTACTGTATTAGTCTACATTATGATGAAAGAGTGTATGTGTGTGTGTGTGAGCATATCGCAGAATGTGTGAGCCTTCCCCGCTACAGATCGCCTGCTGCAATCTCATCGTAACACAGGAAATGCATGCTGCCTCACACCCCAATAAAGCTCTCACACACACACACACAAAGGCATCTGCCCAAGCACCTGTGGAGATCTTTAAGCTCTGCCAGCTGCTCAGCCAGCCCAGGCTCACTGTGCCAGTGCCTGTCATAATCTACAATGGTGCCTCGCAGAGACACGTTTAAAGCCGGTCCTGTCTGTCTGTCTGTCTGTCTGTATGTGTGTGAGAGTGTGTATGGGACCAGTTTCACGAAGAATAGTTACATGCTTGTGCTTTTGGAAAATCCTGTTCATTATGCAGCCCTCCTTTGAGGTAGGAGGCAAGTAATTACTTTTCTTTAAAAAACAGGGATTGAATGTTGCTTTCAACTACTGCAGCTAAGAGTAAACACTTAATCTTGGAGGCTTTGGTGAGGGAGAAAAACATAGAGAGTTATTCCCATAACTCTTCTTTGAAAGGAAGTCTATCCTTTTTGGTTTCAATCGTTCATTCGCCGCCCAAAATGCTTTTGCTCTGTTATCACAAAAAGACACACAGACAGAGAGGGGGGAGGATCATGTTCGTATTCTCCATCTTTCACTGCCACTTCTTCCCACACCTCCCTATCTACACCTCTTTATTGTTCCTTGTTCTGTACTCCTCTCACTTCAGTCCAGAAACTTTTCTCATCTCTCTGAGCCCCTCCTCCTATTGTCCCTCCTGTTTTCTCCATCAGCACTCTGTGCGTCTGCTCTTTTTCTCTGTCTCTCTGTCCAGGCAATGTTTCAGTTTCTATTTAGATCATTAGCATCCCCCTGTCTCCCTGTGTTCTTTTTCATTTCCATCACTCTCCACTCTTCCTTCCCATTGGACAAGAACAACAAAAAGTCAGCACTTAATACGCCTATGCGAGATACTTTTCCATTACATACACAAATAAAAAAAACTTCCATTAGTTTTGTTATGGGGAATCTATAAGGTAAAGATAGAACATCCATTGTTTTGGGGCTGACGAATACTTGATGAAATCTCATTTCTGTTTTCGCTTGGCCTGAAATCCATTTATAAACGAACTTGACATTAAACCCTTTTTTGATTTTGAATCTAGCTCTCAGCATAAACTTTCACATAAATTCCACTGTGAACCAAATAAGGGATAGAAAACTGCATTTCTGAAGGGAAAAATAAAAAGATACAAAATCCAATGCAATGAGATTTGAGTAAAGTTTACAATTACAAAAGTACAATTACCAAAAAAAAACGCCAAGCTCTTCATTTTATAATGGTGAACTGATGGAATGAATAAGCCAATAAATAAAAACCAACAGTTTCAGTTATCATGCTTTTGTGTCTCTTTCTCTCTCCCTGTCAATAACTCCATTTCAATCGCTCTCACCTACTGTACCTCCCACTGAGTAGAATCATTCACATTTTAACGAAGATTGATATATTCACTTCTCCACCAGCGTCTCTGCCTCTCCTCATCATCCATCTATTATTTCTTTACCACGTCCCACCCATTCTCTACCTCCACCTCCTCCCCCTTTCTCCTCTTGACCCCTCTCCGTCCACCACACTGTGCTGTCCGCAGACGCAAGCTTCCAGCGGAGTGGGCCTCGCGATTTGGGCAGAGAGCTAGCCAAGAGCACTGGCCCAGAACCAGAGCTGCGATCCTGGGTGGCCCGAGACCAGATTAGCCCTCCTCGGAGTGGTGCTGGCGCTGGAGCCCTCCCGCCCTCCCCTCGTTCCCTTGGCTCCAGCTGGAGGAGAGGAGATTAGAGCGAGAGGGAGGAGCAGATCGAGACACTAGAGATTCCAAAAGCCCTTTTTAGACCGCCTGTGAAATTGGATAACAGATTACTCTCAAATGTCCTCTTAACACTTTATATTAAGTAGAACTAATAACATTAATCTAATAATTTGCCAAATACTACAGTGGCACTATGAAGCAAGCGCAGGATGGATTCAAACAGGGTTTTTTGTCCATGCGGGCACCAAGCAGCACATATACAGTAGTTACTGTGGTGTGTTGCTGTTCACCGAGGTGTGAAATGGTGTTTTTGGAGATTTTTTTTATTCATTGCTTATACTTGTAATATAAGCATTGATCCATATGAAAATGTGTGACAAAAAAAGTGTTACTACTGAATATGATCTCCCAACTCCTCAGCTCTACAAAATGGCCATCTCTGCTTTCGTCAGCCCTTTTTCAAGCAGCAGCAGCAGGAATTTATTTGAAGCCTAACAGTCCAAAACCAAATATGTTAAATTTAGCATTACGTAAAATGAGAAGTGCAGGCAATTTCCCTATTTGAAAAGCAGGCAAATGCTTTGTAACGTAATGTTCTGCATGAAAATGTACCGTACTTTCCGTACTATAAGCCGCACTGGACAATAAGCCGCAGGTGTTATAATGTTTAATTACCATATGTAAGAGTTTGTGCACAGAGGGGATTGTCGGGAAAGAGATGGCTGCTTGAGGAAGCTCCCATATATTAACATTTCAACAAACAAGTTGCATATTTGCATAACGTACATAAGTGTTACCATTTTGTGCAATAGTAGCTATTAGGGATGGGCACGAGTGTTTTCGCTACTCGTGTGATCGCTTGCATTCCTCGAGGATCAATCGATTCCTCGTTAAACTTTTTTCTATTTTTAGAACGCAACGCATCTGTCTACAGAACAACGGTTGACCGCAATAAAGCGCTCAATGCTTATGTCAAACAGTCACAGTTGCCATATGATGGCCGGCCTAAAGGCTACAGACACTAAAAAAAACAAAAAACAATTTTCCTCATCCACCAATCGAGATCATTTGAAACGAGGAGTACTCGAGTACTCGATTACTAACGCCCATCCCTAGTAGCTACAGAATATATACTGTGCTGTGTAATAACAGGGTCGAAAAACGGGGAAAAAGTTGCGGCTTATAGGCCGAAAAGTATGGTACGTAACGTTAACAATTAATCCATTGTGAAAATAGTTAATACATTATCTATTGATTGACTAATGGATTAAGCAACTAATTGTTAGCTCTGAAATACAACATTTAATTAAGCTTCAAAACTCTCTGCAATTAAGGCAATATATACATAAGGTTTCCATACAAGGGCAATGTCAGTTCAATCGTCCTCCAGGGTGGACCAAAACGGTGTAGTGTACATAACAAGGAATAAAAACAGCATCAGAAAAGATGTCATAATTAGTGTAAAAAACAAGCTTCTGTAGAGATTCTGGGCCAATGAGAATCTAGTTTCACCTGAGCATTAAATCCCCTAATTGTACAGTGATTATAAACTGATGCCAAAAAACACCTACTGCAGCCTAAAATATCAAGCTCAAATACAGAGCTTTTTGTTGCTAGGGGTAGTTGACAGAGGCTGCGAACATGAGATACCAAGCTATACTGGCCTTTTATTCCTTACATTTTGTCACAGCTCCACGGTGAGACACAAGTTGCATCAGGCTGAGAAAAGTAAGACTGACACACGTCAGCTCAGGCAACCGTCAATCCTGCGTCAGCCCCAAAACACTATGCCCGCACCGCGTGTCTCGCCACCCACAGCATCAGCTCGTCTTCTTCCCCCTTCCACACAAACTAATAGGAGATGTCAGGAGAAAACGCCTCCTCATTTTCCGTGGGTAATAATCACACACTGGAGCGATCATGTCATGCTATTAAATTGGATTCTGCTCGGCTGTGTGTGTGCGTGATGCATCCCCGCTCGATTTTGATGGGGTTAATCAATACGAAGAAGCAAAGGTTAACCTGTGGCTCTCTGCTAGCTGCTAGCTCTCTGCTAGTGACCCTTAACATTTACCATGGCATCCTTCACGACAACTCATAGCAGTGTGACCCTGTTTAACCAATCGCAACAGCCTCTCCCTTGAGGTGTGACTGACCCTGATAGATTTTTACAATCAGCAACATTACAGTTTATCGATTTTAGTCAAGCTGCATCTTTTCTTTTAGTCGTACCCGTAACCCTTAAAATAAGCTCAAATGTCGGTCTGGCATAATTCACTACATGCAGACTCTTTTGACATTACATTATTACTTCTAGCTGGAGCCAAATAAGTATGCTGACAGTTGTACCAGAGATGCTGTCAGAGCCACTGTACAATAGCCGTGGGGACATACTGAGCAAGTAAGTGGCAAGAGCGACTACAGCCTGTGTTTTAAGGATGCAACTATTTCTGTATATCTGTTTCTCGAGATCTGTGAACCCAAAACACAAAATTGTGCCCATCAGCTACAGCACTTTGCTTCCAGTGAGAATTTCATATGGTTTGCTGAGCACACAGAGGAACACTGAATTCCAACATTCAAGGTAGTGTATTCCTATCAGATGTTTGTGTTTTGTCTCCTGTCAAAATGGCTCTGAGAGACTTAAAACAATAGTTGTATAACTGCACCGTTTACCACAGCTGTATAACAATATTATGCCACTTTGGATATTTTGGATCGTCACCCTGCACCTTCTTTGGATACATTCACCCTGGGTGTATTTGAAGAAACTCTTTGAGGACCTATGCTATGTCTTCAATTCATTTGACTTCTGGGCTTGCCAAAGAACACATGAAAAGGAACTGTGATGTCTTGATCAAAGGCATCCATAAAAGCACATTTGCCATAATATTTTTTTCCTGTTCCAAGGACAAAATAAGGCACAAAGAAATGGATGGTTCAATTATTTGTAAGGCACAAATACGTGTTAGCTGTCGACGTATAGGAAAAGGGGGAAAAATGTATTTAAGGAGGAGTGCTGATTCTCCGGTCGCAAATTATGTTTTGCTGACGCAATCGATAGCCCCTTTTACACAGCCAGTGAAAGCCGGGAATATGCCGGAATTTCGGCCCTCCGCCCTGCTGTATAAATGCAACCGTTGCGGAACGGGGGAAGAAAGGTGCGAGAGATAGTTCCGGGAATTTTACTACCTTGGGGGGGTAGTAAGATTGCCGACACAATCAGTTCCGCCTCTCTTGCTTGTTGCTGCGGAACAGGGGGGCGTGGGGCGTTTGACGTTCCATATGGACTACGTTCTAAACATGCGACCATGTTAGCAGTTGAAGAACATGTGTTTAATATTAACCACGGCGGCCTGATGTCCAGTAAAAATCACCAAATAAAAGGAACGGCGTATAATCTAGCTGGTCATAAGGTCCGCTGCTCAATACAAACCCCCACGCTTCATTTTGCAGAGTGTATGAGTCTATTTCTGCCCGGGGGAAGTTGTACAGTGAATGGGAAAGCTACGCTAGGCTAAGCTGCGACCGGATCGACGCCGCAATTATTATCCTTCAGTCTGAACGTATATCCACACTATATTTCTGTCTACAGCAGGGGTGTCCAAACTTTTTTCACTGAGGGCCACATACAGAAAAATCTACGAAGGGCCGGGCCACTTTGCAAAAATGATACATTTATCAGGACATGTAGCTGCTCTTATGTTTAGTTTCATAGTGTTTTCGTAAATTGTAATCCTTCTTCACAGCAACACTTTACTTGCACATTAAACAGATACATTCCCCCTCTTGTTAAATGCCATTGATACACCCAGTGTTTTCTGCTTTTGCGGCTAATGTCCAGCTGGGTGAAAATAGTAGCCAGCCGAGATCCCGCCCCTCCAAGGGGGGTCCGGGGGTATGCCCCCCCGGGACATTTTTTTAAGTTTTTAAAGTGAAATGCATGAATCTGGTGCACTTTGACAGGGAAATTAAGAGGCTAAAGCTGAAGAATTTTGTATGAAAAAAAATGGAGACACTGTGCCAGATGAATTAGAAGCTATTGGAGAAGAACACATGGATTTTCCATAATAATATTAATTTAAAATAAAATATTATGCAGGGTCCTCTGGGATGGGCTTGGTGCTCTTTTTGTTTTATGGGACATATTTCTCTGTAATATAATGAGTGCATTTAAATTATTAAAAAATTAAAAGGGCCATATTACATTATATTTTTAAAATGTGCCACGGGCCAATCAATCAGTTTTGACACCCCTGCACTAGTGGGTTAACTAAGAAATGCAAAAAAATAAAATATATAGGGGAAGGTGGGGTGATTTGTGCATTTTGGAAGTTGCAAAACCCCTTGTTTCTAGAAAACCGTGGAAGAAATTGGAAATGTGACCACATATTTAAGAAGAGCCATCCATTTGACTCATCCTGTAAAGAAGGGAGACACAAGGAATAAGATATAAGCACATTTAAGCTCAAAAAACTGTGTTTTGCCTTTCAAAGTAAAATTTCCATGATCAAGGTTTTTTGATTATTGTGTCTGAACAATTATAGACACGTTTGAAAACATTTGACACATGTTTTAGTGCTTTGGTATGCTACACTTTGAGTCTATATAGTTAGCACAATGTCAACCCTAAATTGCTGCATCATGCCTATTATCCAAAATTCTGGGGATGGGGTGATTTGTGCGCAAGGGCCTGGGTGAGTTATAAGTAAGTAAGTAAGTAAAATGTATTTATAAAAGCACATTTATGACAGTTTGCACTGTCCAAAGTGCTGTACATAGTGCATTCAGTAGGTAAACAATGAAGGTAAAATAACAATAACCAAAATAAAAGACGTAAAGCCCATACATCCACATAAACACAGATAGTAGTGCAGAGGTAAGTAAGTAGTGCAGAGGTTAATGGGGAGGAAACACCAGGGTGTACATATGGGTTTTGAGCCTTGATTTAAAGGCAGAAATGTAGGGGGAATCACATTTGTCAGGTGGCAGTTGGTTCCACAAGCACGGAGCAACTAGTGCAAAGTACATTTCTGAGAGTTGTGCCAGTGGCATGGCTGTATACGCTGGTCACCAAAAGAAAGTGATAGTCTACAGTAGCTCAGGAGAGAGTGACATCTCAATTCCACTTAACGACACCACTGATGAGAGTTCAGATGGCCAGAAAGATGATGATGGTGACTTTGTCATTGTGACACAATGACGCACAAATCACCCCACTACGTGGGGTGATTTGTGCGACAAGACAACTTTTTTTCCGAAAGCTATATTTCTTAAACAGTTTATTCCAGATCCAAAGTTTTTATTGCCAGGGATGCACAACATCCTGAAATATATGTACATATTTGAGTTGGAGACATAACTGTCAAGGCCTCACTTTAAAATCACTTTGAGTAAAAAGTTGCACAAATCACCCCACCTTCCCCTATATATACATATATTTTTTTTTTTCCAAAGGGCCATATTACATTATATCTTTAAAATCGGCCGCGGGCCAATAAAAAGCGGCCGTAGTTTGGACACCCCTGGTCTACAGTAACGTGACTTCACACACTGTGTGTATGTGTATGTCTGAATGGCAGTGCACTGCTCTCAAAGAGACTTGCTCACAGCAAACCTGTCACACAGACACCCACACACACACACACACACACACACACACACACACACACACACACACACACAGGTGACGCAGTGAGCGGAGTGATGTTCTCAGTTTGGTTAACTGTCCCAGAGATGTTAGACTCAGCGCGTAGCGAGATCAACCGGCACATCACAGGGACAGTAAAATACAGTCCTCTTAGTGCAATTCACCGGCCAGTGTTGTTGTTGTAAAGCAGCTGACTGGCGTGGCGCTACATGTTTATACGTCACACCTGACGCTGCTTACAAGCACCTCTTTCATTCCGGAACGCTGCGTAAAAGGGGCTACTGATGCGCCAACATGCCGGCGTTGCTTGGTTCTGTGTAAATGTTACACCACTCAAACACGACGGTAGAAGTAGTAGAATAAAAGTAAAGTTTAATTTCTTTGCAGCACGTAGAGACACACAAACAGCCAGTTCAGAGTCAGGAGTTCAACAACTAAAACAACTAATCAAGCCACCCACTGGCCAGGAATAGAAATGCATTATGGGTAATTCCAGGTGCTACATAAATAGCACCTAACCAAAAAGAGCCGGCAAATTGCCGCTCTTTCGTTCCGTCAATATGCCGCAATCTCTGTGTAAAAGGGGCTGATGACTCGGTTTACATGGAAAGCAGCCTTAAAAATAAGAGTGACACATTACACTTACATTTATTCAAAAAAGGGAGAATGTGGGCCTGCTTGTGTGGGAGAGCCTGAGAGATAAAAAGATGAATAATGAAAAAAAAGGTTAAGAATATGTGTGGAAAAGCAAAAGCAGCTCCAGCCATGCAATCACGGAAAATGACACATGACATTTCAAACTCAATTTGTTCCATATAGCAATCCTCGCTGTAAATTACCAAACCAATCCCCCGTGACCATTTCTTTCTCCTCTGCTCTCCTCTCCTCTTTGCAGGCAACACGTGCAAGGATGCAGCATGACCTATCTATAGAATTGGCTACATATCTCAAGGTCAAAGGCCATATGTGACCTTGGGATGCAATCCATGCATGAAAGGTGAAATTAAATCAATGGGTTGCGGGCTAATGGAGCCAGTGAGAAGATTCTAGAGAAGTGTCGTTAATACTACTGGCCTTTCCTTTGACACCTTTTATCTCCAGTGGTGCCGTTCTGACTTTATTCTTGGTAACCTCTATGTTTTTTTTAACCAAGCTTCTTATAGATTAAAAAAAACTGTGAATTCAATTGAAATTATCTCAGTCCATGGCAATTTGTTTTACCCATTTTACAAATGATGGGATTTTAAAACAAGATTACGAAAAATTATCCAAATAATTTCCTGACCTGGTGACCATGGGGTGTCTGGAGCAAAAATAAGCACTGTACATAGGCCTGTCGCGATATGCAATAAATCAATTAATTGCGCGATAAATTAAAATGAGCGATAATTTTTTGCCAGCTGCGATAATTTGTCGCAGCTGTGTTTGTTTTCCTCGTGTCTCTCTCTATCAAAGACACTGGATATCAAACGTTTTTACTCCGGTGTATCTGCCCTCTCGCCGGGATTGGTGTTTTTTTTGCCCCAACTGAATTCTTGAAGGCAGTGCGCAGGGTTAGGGCATTCGGTGATGTTTAATGGTGCCTTTCCTGCAGCGCTGCCTTTAAGGCCAAGTTGAGGGCACAACGAGTAAACCACCTTGTCACGTGTCAGTCACTTTTTTCATGGTCTCTGTGTGGGAGGCGGAGCCCTGGCGTTACACAGAGTGCAGCATGAGAGCCCCGTGAGGAGGAGAGCAACAAAACAAAAATGTGGAGGAATAAAAAGTTGGTGTCTAAGCCGAACGCGACAGCTGCCGTGTGGTAGCACAACGGCTTCAAACCCAACGGCCGGGGCGAACCAACTAACCTGAGCGAGACGACATGTCGCATTTGTTTAAAAACAATAGCCTTGTTTGAGTAGGAGCCGTCTTGCTCAGACCTGCGCAATTATGATGCGCTTGCTGAGAGCACAGCATTTTCTAATATCAACCAAACGCGCCAATACAACACACCTGAACCTTCACCTTAAACACAATCACCCGATGCAGTTTTCCCAGCTTGGGAAAAAAACAAATAGACTGAGTAAATTTTATTTATTGTTTTTGGTTGTTTTGTTAATTTATTCTGGATATTTTAAATGTCTTCCAGACGTCCAGTTCCAGTGTTCTTTAAAAATGAAAGTTTATTGATCTTCGAAAGGGTGTACTTGCATTATTATGCCATTATCATTATTTTTGTTGAAAATGGTCTCAAAACGGCAATATTAATCGCTTATCGCAATAATTTCTGGGGCAATTAATCGCACAGAAAAAATTGTTATCGTGACAGGCCTAACTGTACACACCAATTGTTGTTTTGTATTCTGTGTGTGAACCTCTGCACACAATACTCACCCACTGTCTACCAACTGGGAAGGAAAAAGTCACATCATTAGGTGATGATACACTGTTCCAGGTTCACTTTCAATCTGGTGGTGATTACCCGTTGGTGCTAACAGTGACGTCAGTCCCTGGTACCTTACTGATCACCTATGCAAGTGGCGCAAGACAGAAAGCTATAATTGGATTGGTCTGGGTGCAGCGTGTATTCTGCCATTCATCACTGCCATTCATCAATATTTAACAACTCAACAGTCATCTGAGGGATGGATCAAATCAAAACTACAGTGGGAGACAGAGTGGGAGCGATACAGAGAAACACATGAGTAAAAACAAAGCCGAGACACTTGTCAATTATGATTTACAACCAGAGCTCAAAACCCAGCCGAGATGGGATAGCGATTTTAAGGATGCATGTTTTAATTGAAAACTTTATTGTTAATTTCTTCATTATGTGCCAGTGCCAGACATACAGAGGAATCAAAAATAAGTTTCTCTCCAACCCACGGAGCAATAAGTACAAAGGATAAAAAAGAGATAAGTAATATTAAATAAATACTAAATTGTGCAAAAAGTAAGGCAAAACCAAACAGTACTGATAACTTAATAAACTGAAACAGTGCATTATGAAGAATATGTTTTACAATATAGAGTCCAGAAAACATTGCTATCATGACAGAAAGAGGGCTTTGCGTTTGTGCGCATTTATCTTGGATCAGAGTCTGTGGCGGCCGCAACGTTCATGAGACTACATTGAGGTGGAGCTGATGTGCGGAAGAGACATATAGAGCCGCAATGAAACCAGCCATGAAATTGATGTGAATGTAGAAGCCTTAAGAGCTCTTACACACACACTGACCCTCTGTATGCACTTGCGCACACAAATGCAGACAGAGGAACAAGAGAGAATGCCTTGGAAGATAAAAATGGGACCTGAGGATATTAGGAAAGCAATGAGGGCTGACCTTCCACGCTCAGGAAAGCAATATCCAAGTGACACAGAGCAGAATGTAAATCCACAGCCCCGGTAATAACTAGGCAGCTTCAGCCTGTGTGATGTTTAGCTTACACGGACATTCCCCATTTATTTAAGCGTCTATTATGTGACTGATTTGGCTGTACTCTGTTGCTGCCCGCATGCAGCTGATGGCTGCCAGACACATTTATGAGCCAATGAAAATGCAATACACCCAATGATTGTCAACAAATGTGTGTGGCTTGTGTATGATATTCTGATGTGTGTGTCCGTGGATAAAGAGTTACGCCAATTTTAATGCAAATGTCAGCTAGGATTTTACTCAATAGACTTAATTTTGCCTAAAATGAGGGAAGTAATGTACATGTCCCCCTCAATCAATTTCTCTTTGTTTGCTGTAACCCATCACTCTAAATATGTTTTCTGGGCCTGCAACTAGCCATTATGTAGAGTACGTATTTTACAGGAGGGAAGATTATGTATTTAAACCAAGCCTCAACCACAGCGAGTTCTACCAGCATCCGATGTGGAAGTGACAAAAAATGTAGTTCACCGAGTGGCCACTAAGTGGTGGTACCAAAAAAAGCAATTTCTCATTGACTCCCATGTTAAGTAGGCTGTTTTCACAGCATAATTAAAACAATTTACGGCCTGGTCCAAAAAAATTATAGTCTGTATGTTAAGATCCTTTCTCCATGACAACACTGAGGGGGGTGAATTTTTTTGGATTACGCTAGTTTTTTAACTATTGGTGGTTAAAATGTACAAATGATTAGGGGTGCGCCCTCTTGAGTGACAGCTAGCCGCCCGCTGGCCTTCACTTTGCCTCGGAGGTATAGGTCAGCTAGATGGGTGTATCTCCTTCCCCACGACTTCATATCAACGCCCTTTTTCGGTAAGAGGAAATTAATGAGACGGAGTAAAAATCTGACAAGATGGCGACGCGCATAGGCCAGGACGATTGGATGTATCATCTGCCGCCCGTATCATCACCAGAACCCCCTCCATTAATCACATCACTCCTGTCCTTCAGCAGCTTCACTGGCTCCCGGTCAAAACCCGCATCCACTACAAGATTCTGCTCCTCACCTTCAAGGCCCTCCACAACCTCGCCCCTCCATACATCTGTGAACTCCTACACATCAACACCCCCACCGCACTCTCCGGTCCTCCTCCTCCACTCAACTTACTGTTCCACCCGCCCGTCTGGTTACCATGGGGTCCAGGGCATTCAGCCGATCTGCCCCCCACCTCTGGAACGCCCTCACACCTGTCATCCGTAACTCCGACACTCTTTCCACATTCAAGACCCATCTAAAAACCCATCTTTTTAAACTGTCATATTCCATATAATTCATTGTCTACCACCCATCTCACCACCCTTGTGTAAATTGTTTTAATGTGTCTTGCTCTTGTTTTTTTTATCATTGTTGATTTTGTTTTTTAACTATGCCCTATAAGGTGACCTTGGGTGCTTTGAAAGGCGCCCTCAAATAAAATGAATTATTATTATTATTATTATGTACATAGTTGGAGAGGTCAGCCCGGATGCTACATCCAGTTTATATACTATCTATAGTATAAACACGTGTACATTGCAACTCATGTGTCTTTGTATATGAATGAATTTGATTTAGTTCATATCAAGAGTATTTGGATGCTATGCCAGGGTTTTTCCTGCATTCAAAAAATTTTGGCGCCCGCCAAAGGAATTTTAGCACCCGCCAAAGGAAAATCCTCAGCGCCAAAGTGTTTTTTTTTATATATATATAGATAAATAAATAAAAATCTACTTAAAACGGCTCCAAACTTGCAATCTCAGTTGTAAAAAAATAAATCAGGTCGGGGATAATCGTTATTAAACTATCATTGTTCCGCTCGCCGGGGCATGCAGGCTTATAAATGCAGCGCACCCTTTCAGCCGTGAGCTCCGCTCGGCCCCTCCCTCACCTGAGTTTAGCTATCGGCTCGTCCAGAGTAGGAGGGAGATGTTGCGCATTGCCGGGTGTTTTGAAAAACTTCTAGATGACGAGAATAAAGGTAAAACTAATTGTGTTGTCTGAAAACACTTCAGACTCACAACAGACTAAAATAATGTGCAAGATTTGTCACACGCGAGTAACGTGACATACGCGACCGAGAGAGAGAGACAGAGAGAGAGAGAGAAAGAAAAGTGATATAGCCTACGACCTGATCTGCACCTCTAAACATCCCGACCAATTTGTTTATTCACTTTAAGTCGAGTCATAGTGGTCTATGACCAAGCAATCAATGAATAAAAACACAGGAAGTTTAAAGCTCCTTGACTCCTGCCACCACAACTGTCAACACTACAATGCAACTGCCTATCCAGCCAGCTCCATGACATAAATAAATCATGCCCTTACATTCAATGCTAGCAAAAGACGTGCCCTATCAACACCATTTACAACTGGTTATTTTTATTTTGACATATTTTTTTTTAAATTATTAAAAATATGTTTCACTTATTTAGCCTATTTCTATTCTCTGTTTTCAGTTCAATTAGGCCTTTGTTTAAAGTCCAAAGTCATGGTGTTATTAGAAAAAAACCTTGTTAAAAGTAAAATAAATGCATAATGTTCTTAAATCAATGATTAACTGTCTTTAATAATCGTGATAACACAATGTGATTACTCAAAATAATCATGATTATGATTTTTTCATAATCGAGCAGCCCTACCTTCTTCCATGGTTTAGATCAATTAGAAACAATTAAAGTATTAGGCCTAAATAGGTAGGCCTAGTCATTATTAGTATTTTGACTTCATATATAGGTTGTTTATTGTGATTTCATAAGCGTCAGTGAGCTCCATGGTAACACAGTGATTGACAGGCTGACTGAAATGCTCTTGAGCTGGACAGAAACTCCCCTCTCCCAACCCAACTCCCCTCTTAAAATACACAAACCGTTTGCCTTTACTGTCGCGACCCCAAAAAAAGTCGGTCGCGTACTGACCCCCCAAAGGCCCATTCTGAGCCAGGAAAAACCCTGAAATACTGGTTGTATACTTGGACAAGGTTTTCATGTGTGTCTTTTTCGATCTTCTATCCCACAGTTAATCAGCATTCTTCCCTGCTTCAAGTCCGCAGCAGCTCCTGTCCATCCTCCCACACAGAATAACACAGCAAATTTGCAAGAATACATTATTAATTTCCCGTCAGAAATGGAAAGGGCTCCTCGCATCCCTTTCTTTTCTTTTTTTCCATTTTCATTTCCTGTAGTGCACTTGAGACACAAATACTGGCTCCCCCTCTCTCCTCCCACCTATTTGGCCAGGATGACATGCCAGCGACACATGTACACACACACACACACGCACACCCAGTATACATGCACAGTCAACATACAGACATGGGCTCAATATCGCATCTTGTCATACCGTGCTAGGGCTGGGCGAAATTACCAAAATCTCATATCTAGTGTGTGTGTGTGTGTGTCAATATTTTTGCCTATGAGTACGAAGATGGTGAATGAATCGGCACAGGCATCTGTGGCAGTGCAGCGCTGTCTGTTGTGGAGACAGAAGTTACGAGAGACGGAGAGGGAGCGAGAGAGAGAGAGAGAAACAAACTGTAGCAGGCTATACAGCTGTTTATAAACAGGTATAAAAGTGTCATAAAAGTATGTGATTATTTAGATTAATTAATCACAGTACCTGTAACTAATTAGATTAATTTTTTTAATCGCTTGACAGCCCTAGTATTTACCCACATTTGATTATTTTCTGCTTTAATTCAAACGCAAATGTTCAAGCATTCAACAAAATAGAAAATGCAAATGTGACATTTGAGTAGTTTTGGGCCGTGTGGGGGTTCAGGGTACAGAATTGACTGAATTGATGGATTCCTCGCTAGCTAAACTCTTTAGCCTAATGGAGCTATCCTCTTTAGCTGAGGCGGCTTGTAAATTCACCCCGCAGAGAGGGTGACCGCCTCGGGGAGCGCAGGAGCTTCTCACTGCTGAGAGAGCAGCCGAGCCGTGCATTCTTGGAACTTTACACTGCGAGCTGGGCAGCGCTTGACAGCCCGCGAGGACAGCAGCCGAACTGCCCCGCTAGCTCGGCTGCTAACCCCGCGAGCCTGTCAAGCGCTGCCCGGGTAACGCCGGCTCGACTGCTCTGTCAGCGGGGATATATATACTCCTCTCCCCATGGTGCAAACACCGACAGGTCTGTTACCGATGGGTTTCAGTGTCAGAAATGAACTTTGATTATCACACAAGCGAGAAAAGCCTTGTGCGATTGGGCGGAAATAGTGTGATGGAAGCGCAGCGGGGCTAGGAAATAGGAAGCGCTTAGTGTTTCTGCTTCAAAATAAAAGTCAAAGTTGACTTTAATTCCTCACATTTCACCAGTTAAAGGCTTTTAATGTGAAGTTACACAAAGGCAAATTGACCCGTGCATGTCTAGCGTGATATAAAGTCATAAATAAGTTTGTTTAATCATCATCTGTGTTTTGGACCTCTTGTTTTATAATCGAAGTATCTTTAAGAACACTAATCACGTTTCGTAGTGACTCAGTAATGAAACTGAAAGTAGTTATATTGTCGCCAATATATTAATGAAATTCAGACGGTCAAAACAGCGTCCAAATGAGCTAAAATCCCAAATACAATAAACCGTAACATGGCAAACTTATTTTTAGGTAAGCTCTAATTGATAAGGGCTACTCTTTCTATTTTTCACATGTTTATGTTTGAGGCTGAGGATTCCTCCGACGCTCTCTGTCCGGCTCATCTGACACTCAGCTGTCAGATGATCTGATGAGCCCGTGTGGAACACAGCGCTGAGTTCTGATCCCTCTCCACTATCAGACTGGCATCACTCATTTCACTTATTAACTCTAATGTTGTTAGGTATTTATCTTCACCTCTTATGTATTGTAAGTGTTTATGAATTACTGCACGTACAGTTGTCAGATCGCGGACCCCCAAACATGCTGTTGCCTAGCAACTTGCTTGAAAATATTTCAAATTGACCCAGTGCGGCGGTTCTAGGTATAAATGCCAGTTTTTTTATCCAGAATAAGTGTGACTTTATTTAACCATAGGGAGAGCATCACAACACAATTTTAGGAAAAGTCAAAGAGTGGGGGGCTTCAATATCTTATAAAAGTATAGTTATGGGCAATTGAAAAAAAGAAAAACAAAACAAAAAAATCTGTAAAGGTTGTAAAAAGTTGCTGGACTTGACATTAATTAGTGCTGAATAACCCATAGGTTTCCTTCAACCAGCAGTTTCCCTTCAATCAAATTAGTCCTGACTAATCGAGCTGTTTTCTTAAAGGCTCTGGCAACCCACAGACATAAATATATGACATTAATGTTGGGTTTCTCTATAAGCTGTTTACAGTCATCCAATTAAAATTTTATTTTCATAAATATTATAAAATTTAGTCTAAAAAACCGCTTTTTTGCTGCCTAGAACATTTTGCAGGGTGGTGTGGGCGTGGCCAACAACGTTCTGTAAGGGAACGTTCTCTCACTCACGGTGCTGAGCAGGTTAAACCCAGTTCAGACAAAAGATTCACCACACAACGAGACGCAAACTTGAAAATGCTGCACATGCTCACAACGAGCCTGACTGGCAGTTCACACTGCTGCACCAGGCTGCGACGGTAGCTGGTTTCCCTAGCAACGATGAATGCTTTGGCACAGCTGAGAGCGCAAGCTCAACATCACTTGCAGAAAGTAGCCTAACTTATTATTATTAAGCCTATATAGGTTTGCAATTAGTTGTAGGATATTTTTTCCCACTACAACCGCAACCTGTTTAATTGAAACAGGTGTCAGTGTCACAATGAAAATATATAAAAATATCTCTGTCTCATATTTATTGTTATCTCTTATTAGCCTAGTTTATTTCCCATTTAACTTGCAAAAAAATCTGCTATCTATTTTAGACATATGCATTTTTAAATGTTTTTGAGGATAGGAGTGGGAATGAGAGAGAGAGAGAGAGAGAGAGAGAGAGAGAGAGAGAAAACGGAGTCTATGTTTCTCATCACGTGAGCTGATGCGATATGCGGTTTGAATTAAGAGCACAAGGAGTAAAATATAAAAAAAGACAATCAAATGAGTTCAAACCAGCCGGCCAGTTGGATCCTAAGCATGCAGGCTAACGTTGTCCAGACGATCAACAGTGTGGAGACCCGCTGTTGAAGTAGCCTACGCTACAGGCAGCCGCAGAAACATATTCTCAGAAGGGAGCTGACAAAAAAAAACTCTGCCTGCACTTCAATAAAAACTCGCTACATTGATAAAAAAAAAATGCATCACCAATGCAGTATTGTTACATGCAGCAGTGACACATGCCGTAGGCTATTGGTCTGATTATAAGACAGGGTTTCCCCCTGGGAATATGTCGTAAAAAGTCGTGTCGTTTTATATTCGGGGTCTAATATTCAGCGTCCAGTTATGGACTGACCGTTACCAGAGCGATCATCAGCTGGTCTTGTGTCCAACTTGTGTTTATTTATTTATTTTCGGGTGGAGCACGAGCTGCGCACTCAGATGCGGCCGGACAGAGGTGTGTGCGCTTGGATAGAGAACGATGAGTCGAGCGGAAAAAGAGGCACGAGAAATGGCCAAAGAGCTCCACATCCCCAGCACTGAATTCAAAGCCTTGACTTTTTTTTTGTTGCGAGTCGACGTGTCAGAGGCATGAATCGGCGCAGCGATCGACAGTGGCTTTTCTGCGCAATTTGGAGACTTGTCTCTCAGGTCTCGGGACACAATCGGATCGTGAAAGCCTGTCCCCTCTACAACATTAACGTTCAGGAATCCCCGGTGATCATTTAGTCTTAAACCACATAGTTTTTCTGCACGGCGGCTCGGCGAGGTGTCACTGTGAACGTTACCATCACAGTGTTTCACCGGGGTGCGCGCTGCTTCGCTCAGACGGGGCTGTGAGTGTAGGCTCAGGCGCAAAGAGACAGTCTGTATCTCTTGCGCGGCTCCAGAGATATTGTATATATTTGTTTTTTAGAACGTGTGACGTCCCAAGATAGAGACGTAAGCCAAAGTTCGAATCAGAAATTTTCAAATGGCCGTCTCAATGCATTTTAGAACAGAGATCCTTCGCATGACATCACAAGATATAGCTCGCTCTAAGCTGAGGCAACATTCGAATCAGGATTTTTCAAATGCTCGACCAACTGACATGACAGTATGTTTGCGGGGGGCTAACAGATATTCCTAAGACCTTTCATATACATATTAGCACTGATTTTACCCCCCAAATAACATAGTTACAAGGATTTAGTGGATTTGGGTTGCCAGGGCCTGCAGAAAGATCTTTTTAATTCATTTATACACATTCATTATTTCTATCTCATTCAATTATTCTGTCACTGGCCCCAGTGGCACTGTTGTGGCAAGTTAAAAGGAAGCTTGAAAAAATACACACACACACACACACACACACACACACTTAAGCAATGTTGACAACTGCGACATGTCTTCATTAAAATAATAATGTGCTGTTTACGCACCAATTTATTGACAAGCACACATGCTCTGTTAATCAGAGGGTGTCTTTGGCAATAATGTGATTATTTGCAAGTGTAATGCAGCACTGAATACGATGTAGTGAAGGGGGGATAAGAGGATGGGATGGTGGGGGTGGCAAGCTGCTGTGTGTGCTGTATGAAAAAGAATAAAAGAGCGGATAAAAATGGAGGGAGGAGGGGTATAGTGATGATTGGATAATTGAGAATTTATTTTTTGCTGCTGAACAATAATTGTTCAAACACACAGCCCAGGGTCCAACCCTCCTAAGGGACAGGACAATGATTGTTTATGAGCGATTAGGCAAATTGTTCGCCAAAAATATGTGTGTTTAGGAACAAACAAAAAGTGGAAGAAGTCTGATGGAGTTGTTAAGGGCACACTTTCCAATGAAAGAGTGATTGGCCTACTTGTGATAATTGTGAATTAAAGATACGGATTTCGGAAGATGTACACAAAGCTTCGTTGCTTCATTCATCTTCTACCTCAACATCTACTTTTTAACCACCGTCCTGGCCACTTGGGACCAAAACGAAGAAGAAGGTAGCGCATTTGCGGTGGAGCAGTTAGCGTATTTCCGCTCCCCCATGGGTCTGCAAATAGGCACTCTTGAGAAAAAGTGCAGCTAAATACAGAACATTCCTGATCACACTCTTACATTGTATTTCTCTAAGGTCTAAGTCTAAGGAGTACAGCCTTTTGCTGAAAAACACTAAAAGGACTTTGGTAAAGCATAACACAGAAGCAGACACATGCAGACACTCACAAATCCAACAGACTAATCCACAGGCAGTGCAGTGATGACGAAGCACTCAGTTTGGGTGAACACATATAGGCACACTCGATATTGTGACATTTTGACAAACAGCCTGCCAGTATGCTGTGTCCACAGAGAGGGGACAGGAGCCAGCAGAAAGTGCTCAGAGGCAACACTCAACTCTGGGGAGAGAATCTGCTCAATTTCCTGGAAGGCTGCACAACCTCAAGCCAAGGACGAGCCTGTGTCTGAGCATTATGAGCACGCAGGGCTGCTCCTGCCAAATCTTGACTTTCAACCACTTTTGCAGACAAATCCGTGACCGAAAAATTTGAATTTTCAGTAGGAGGAGAGGGCGTGATACAATAATGAGGCACTTATCAGAAAATAGACTAGAATTAGGGCTGTTGATTGGAGCAGTCATTTTAGATGAACTGCTAATCTCTCTCATGACCTGAGTGCACTGAGAACATGTCTATGTATTGTATGTGAGGTAGTGAGTATTTAAGAAATTAGTTTATTTGGGTACACGTTAGCTTTCATTAAAAAACAGAGCAGAGACATAATTCATGCATATAAGGAAGAAAATGTTAAACTGGCATCTAAGCTACAGGGTTTGTTAAAATATTACGTAAATATGATTTTTTCATTTGAATTAATTACATTTTTTAAATCAAGTTAATCATCAATGTAAATAATGCATTTGAAAATGTTTGGCAAATTTATGTTAATAGTAAATTGTCATACTAATCATTCATTAATCTGTGAGTTTTAGAATTGAGAAGTATTAGAGGGAAGACAGGGAAAAGAACTCTGATGCTTTTTAAGTGAAACTAACAAAGAGCTTCATTCCTTTTTCAAAGAACTGCAAAGTTACTTTAACTGTGATTGTCAGGCTTTGGGTACTACATTTGAATATTCTTTCTAGGTCCTGAAAAAAATCAAACGTGGTGAAGACTTCTCTCATTGAACTTCGCAGGCTTTATCTCAATATCAAAACAAAAAAGTTCTGATGAAACGGAGAAAAATTGCTTTTTTTGACAGTCGAATCCCCATCTCAACCAACCCACCCCCCTCTACTCAGTCCTCGTTGATGCAGATCATTCCCGCTGAGTGCAGATATTTGGGCTTGTTTGTTATGGTTGAAGTGTATCACTCTTCACTGAGGCTCTGCCGCGCTGCATCACATGAATTAATGATGAATGTGAGAAGAGATCGAAAAGAAGGAAAAGGGAGAGGGCGGATAGCTGCAGAGAGGCAACAGGGAGAGGGTCGGAAAAGAAAATACATGAGTCACTGATTAGTCAGAGCCATTAGGAGAGGCTCATTTTGAAAGGCAGAATCAGAAAAAGTGGATTGGAGAGACAATGAGATAGATAGAGAAATAAAGAGAACATTTTCCTTTTTTGAGAAAATGATTGTAACAAACCATTAAAAAAGTAGTACATCACCTCATGAAAGTGCAAACAATTAGCTTTTATGAAGAGTGGGAATAAAACTCAAAACTGTTCTACATGTCATATGGTTTTGATTTGGCACTGCCTATCAGAATAATTCATGGGCGTAAAATTGCGTATGGAAGGTGTGGACGTGTCCATACCAATATTCAAATGTGCTGAAATTGTCCACACCAATATGAGAAGGATATGACAACAACGAGAAAGGGTTAATGGGTTGCCTCTTTATAGTCCCGCCTTATGTATTTTGTGATTGGCTTTGCCTCCTCTTGGTTGTCGTGGGTTGTGTTTCGGTAGCGGTGATTGGTTGCTTAATTTGAGAGCGGTAAAACCATAGATAGTAAATTAGGTAAAACAGCTTCTGCTGTCATTTCGGAAGTGTGCTAACGGCTACATTAGCATTTGGTTAAATTATATGCAGTTTGTTCATTATGAGCCACCGGAGCCACCGTACTGTGTTGCCTCATCCAATCAGAATGCCCGGTGGGCTAGTTCACTTTTACCTCCTGTTTGTTACTGTATCGGAGCGCAGTTTTTGAATGCTTTGATTAAATGCAGTCGTTTAAACTCTGTGTGATCCTTGACTCATACAAACACATAAGAACTTTCTACAAGGAGGGCATAACAATAAGTAGCAGCTATGTCAACTTTGCGCAAATATGTAGTCACTGGGACTGTTCAGGAGAAAAGCCCAGTCGGACATCAGCAGCTGATCACGGGCGTAAAGCCGAAAGAGTGTCCCTCAGTACCCGATGCGATCGCTGATTAATGAATGAACAGTAAAAAAAATTTTTTCAAATAATTGTATTGATTATGGGGCCCATTGTAGTCCGGAAACCAATAATTGCCTACGTTTGCCTATGGCTAGGTTCACCTCGTCTGCACACAAAAACACACACACATACATAGCTAGTTATTGATGAATGAGAGGGTGATCCTTATCTCATAATTATGAGATCGTTATCTCGTAATTACGAGATACTTATCTCGTAATTACGAGATCTTTTCTCATAATTACGAGATCCTGAGTGTGCTAACGGCTACATTAGCTGTGAAACTTTTTTTTTTTTGGTGAATGCTCAGCGTTAGCGCTGTGCAAATTGTGCACTATATATGCCTATTGATTCTGCTCTGCTATGTGCTGTAGTAAAGATAGGTCGCCTTGGATCAATTAAGCCCCCGTAGACCGCGAGCATCTTGTCTTTTTTACTCGCACGAATCACCATTCTCTGCAGCCGTCAACGGCTCTGTGTTGTTTCTCTCTCACCGGCTCGGGGACAGCCCTACTGTGAAACATAAGCAGCCAAGGATGTATGAATATAATACGTTTTTTAGTGCAAAACGATTGATAGCCGCTCAACTCTTGACTAAACTGTAAGCTATAGATACATGATAAAACTGGTTTGGTTAATAAACTAGTGAGCGGTTGGATGCTGGGTCTGGGACGAGGGCATTTCGCCAAATTGTGTGACGTTTCGCCAAAATGTGTCCCCACCAATATGAACATGAAAGTTACGCCACTGGAATAATTCTTATACTTTTTTTTCTTTTTAAATGCTTAAAGCCACTACGAGTGTGTTTGAGACAGCTATTTCGTCATAATTACTGATAACGGGGCAGAACCATAAAAGTAAAACAGAAAATTCAATGAAGAAAAGCTAAAAGGCAGAGTGATAGACGGGCGGGAGGAGGGCGTTCTCAAGCAACGTGTACACAATTTCACGGGAGTGAAGTCCTGCAGACTTACTCCTAAATGAATGAGCGGTACTAAAACAAAGTTTACTTTGCTTCATCATCATCATCAGATGACCATTATTCATCTGAAATAGTCCTTATTTACAACAACATAAACACATTACCTCATCGTGATCCATACTGCCGTCTCTCGTTCATTCGCTTTCTGTGAGGACACGGAATCTTTCAGCTCCGTGCGAATGGTTAGTGAACCTGCATCAACTCATTGCAATCAGGTGTGTGTGGAACTGACTGGCATTAGTTGATGCAGTGTCACTATTCACTAACCACTCTCACGGAGCTGAAAAGAGTGTGTGCCCTCACACTTTCAACACACGGACATGCACTACACTGCGTCCTAATATTTTGACACTCGCACGACCGGCACGCGCTAGAAAACATTTACGACCCCAGCTTTACGACAGCTGGGGTCGTAAAAATACTACCGCTTTTGTCCAAAGGGACCGCCAACCGACAAAGTTACTCGTAGCTACTTTAAGGGATCCTATTACCTTCATTAGGGGGCCAAGCCCGAGTAGGGCCTGGGACCGCGTTTTGCAGAGCAACGCGGTTCCATAGCCCTGCTGGGCAGGGAACCCTATTGTTTTTGCTGGGATTATTTTTCTCCGCGTAAAACTGGTGCTGCAGCCCAAACCGTAAAGGGCTGGGACATGCCACTTGCATGACTAGATCCAGGTCTGTGCCTGGTACGCAGACAAAAAAATTCAGACATGCCGGCCACTAGGTGGCGCTACAACAAAAGGAAAACGTGTATAACTTCTGCACCGAAAGTCCGACAGTCAAACACTTTATATCCACAGATGCCCACAAGTCAGCTGCATCTTTTGAGATAGGCCACGTTCATTTGCGTTTATATAAATTTTTCGCTACATCGCAAAAACTGTGTCAGTCACCAAAACATACTTCTCCTACAGTTTTTGCTCGATTTGGACGAAACCAAAAGCATTATGCTCTACCGACTCCCACGAGCAAAAGTTGGTCAAATAATTTTTCTACGACCATCGGAAGACCAGATGGTAGCGATTTAAAGATTTGATTTTTCAATTTGGAACGTTTCTCACGTAAAATGGTGCTGCAGCCCAAACCGTAAAGGGCTGGGACATGCCACTTGCATGACTAGATCAAGGTCCGTGCCTGGTACGCAGACAAAAAAATTCAGACATGCCGACCACTAGGTGGCGCTACAGCAAAGGAAAATGCGTTTTGGGCTATAACTCCCACACCGAAAGTCCGACAGTCAAAAACGTTAAATCCACAGATGCACACAAGTCAGCTGCATCTTTTGACTTAGGCCACGCCCATTTGCGTATGTATAGATTTTTCGCTACGTCGCAAAAACTGTGTCAGTCACCAAAACATACTCCTCCTACAGTTTTCGCCCGATTTGGACCAAACCAAAAGCATTATGCTCTACCGACTCCCACGAGCAAAAGTTTTATAAAGAATTGTTCTATGACCATCAGAAGACCAAACGGTAGCGCTTTAAAGATTAGCCGATTAGCTTCCTTGTAATACCTTGTACGTAAGTGATCATAAATCCAAAACTATACATCGTGTTAAGACAACATTTTAGAAATATGGTCGTACTGTCTGAACAAACATCCTCAATTTATTTATTTTTTATTCGCCAAAAGGGTGCGCCAAAAACACAAAAAGTATACATCTCCTTATCCATTTGAGCATCTTTTTCTGCAATTTTTTTGCCGTTTGGTCTATAACTCCCAAACCGCACATCCCACGTTCAAAAACTTTACATCCCCGGATTCTGTAATGCGAGGGGCCGGCGCCGCGGACGCCCGATCCCGAGTCGCGTGGGAGGCTTAGCCCCCGTTCACAACTGCTTGCAGTTCTAGTTTATTTTTATTACTATAATTTACATATGTTTATTAGGGCTGTCAAAATTAACGCAGGGTAATTATTTTCTGGAATTAATGCGTTTTTAACGCATTCGCAGAATGACCCGCCCTGTGTGTCCCATCCGCTCTGCACTACTCCAACCAAGGTTGTGGATGACCTATGATCAGTATCTGCACGCGGCCAAACATAGCAGCACGCTAGCCAATCTTTTGAACTGCTAACGGCCACGTCTGTGTCGCCGGCGGCAGTTGCTGTCGGGAGCAACAGGACGAGAAACATTGTCTGCTCCATTCAAAGCACTATGGGAGGACACAAACGTCTGCAGTTTTCAGGTGTGTGTGATTAATACGCGACATCGACATAATGTCGGCTTTCTGGCACGAATGAACAGTCCCCTAGAATGTGTGTGTATTCAGGATTGCAAAACCTATGGATGCACCAAATAAATGCCATTCTATAGCCTACATCAGGGGTGTCAAACATACGGCCCGCGGGCCGGATCCGGCCCGCGAGATGATTTGATCAGGCCCGCGACCTGTAGAGCATAAATTTCTGAGTATGTCAAAAAAAAAAGTAAGTCTCTAGCCCATTCCTGTGAGGAGTTATGAATTTTTAAAGAAATAACCGAAATGCTCACTCCTGCCGCTAGGGGGCAGCCTAAATAAAAAAAGCACATTTTAGCAACGTGGGAAATGGTAAATGGCAATCCTGCTTCACCGCTATTAATGTTTCCTCCAGTGCTTTATGGCAAAGTAAAAACCAAAAAAAAAAAACATTTTTATTTTTAGTACATTTATTTTATTACTTTTTAATAAAAATAAAACTATTTTTATTTTTAGTGCTGAACAATTAATGTACTAGCAAGCGTGGTGTGTCTGCGGCTCTGTGTGCGCAAAACGAGCAGGAGCATGCTAGTGTAGGCCTACAAGATTTATTTCCTAATTTTCAATGCTGCTTTATTTTTATGTTTTAAATTGGGAAAAACGAATTCCAAAACAACCAATAACCTCTGTATTTAAAAATAAATCAAAACAGTAGAAGTTGCACTTTTATTTAATTGTATTTTGTCTGCATGTTTGCACAAAATGTGTCCCTGTACATATAGTAAACAAAATTGGACAACTGTAAGGTCAGTGCCTGTTGTATTTGTGTATTCAAATAAACAGTTGTTTATTTCATTAGTGCACATTGGCATCTTTGAGCAAAATACCCCCAAAATTTTTGCTGCGGCGCTGCGCGCCGCACCTCCTATTCCCATGGCCAGCAGCAACCTTTACTAAGACATTTCCTGGGGGGTACAGAGATCCCTTGTGATCCGTGATAATGTAGGTTACAAATGTAGGCTGAGTGATAAAGCATATTACTGAAAAACAAAGTTAGGGATTTGGAGTTATTTTGTCATTATTTTACTAGTCCGGCCCACCTGAGATCAGAGAGGCTGTATGTGGCCCTCGAACCAAAATGAGTTTGACACCCCTGGCCTACATCCTATATTTGCTCAAAGACATAGCAAAGAGACCGCCAAATTGAAGTATGGTGATGTAGCATATGTGTTAGTTGATTTTAATTTATTTTCAGTACACCATCATTTGGATTTTCAATCAATAAATAAAACTACATTTAAATGTATATATCCACCTTATGTCATTTCTCTTTCCGTTCCTACAACAATATACAGAGAAAATGGTCATTTTTCAGGCCTATTTCGAATAGAATTAATCGTGATGAATCCACAGCATCCTGTGATTAATCTGATTAAAAAGTTTAATCGTTTGACATCCTTAATGTTTATGTATGTTTATTCTACTTTGAATGTTGTTGCTGTTTTTTTCATTCTTGTCATCAAAGGTTGTAAGCCTGTTTTAATAAAAAAAGAAAAAGAAATAAAAAAAGAAAGAAAGAGAAAGAGAAAGAGAAAAAGAGGGTGAACGGGAGATCTGGCGGAAAAGAGATGGAGTAGCCACTCTGTAGATCTGTACAATCTTATCTTCCCTGGTTGTTTTGGAATAATCATGGAACTCATTTGATTACAAGTGTTTCATTGAAAAACATGGGTTTTCATAAGTGTTCAGCGAAAAATCACATAAATACAACATCCGCATGGCATTTTGGAATTTGGGGGTTTGTTATGATGAAGACTTATTCCATGTCCAGATGATTCATTTTACGTAGTGCTGGGTAGGGGTGGGTAAAAATATCGATTCTCCGATGCATTGCGATTCTCTCTCGAACGATTCCGAATCAATTCATAAAAGTTAATAATCGATTCATTTTTATTTTATTTTTTTCAACTAGTATTTAATATTAGTATTTCCTGCGCCACTGTGCATGCACACCACACAAGTGCGAGTTGTTAAAAGTGGCGACAAAAGGGCAGAGAGCAGCAAACCCATATGACCTGCACTGGCTTTGTGTCTGTTTACGTTTTTGTATGAGAGCTGAATTCCAATACAGCACTTTTTTTCACTTTTGTACACCTTATACTGGTATTGTGCTAATGTTTTATTTGTTACCAGAAATGAAGGCACCTGGTTCTTATGTGTTATTATTGTTCAAAGATGTCATGTGAGAAAGAAAGAAATACTACACATGATTTAAATACATTACATTTAATACAGCACTGTCAATTGTGCTGATGTTGTTACGGTACGATGCTGGACCCAGGAGCAGACAGAGACGGAGTAGGATTTATATAAAAAAGGTTTATTATAAATATGGTGAGGGGAAGCAGGTAGTGGGTGAGGGAGCCAGGGGGAGACCAAAGCCGGGAAGCTGGAGAGAGTGGTCCGGATACTGCAGGCAGAGGAAAAACAAAAAGTTAGGTTGTGGTCAACAGCTGCAGGCAACAAGAAACGAGAGACGAGTAAGCGAGAGCGAGGGACAGTAAACTGGAGCCAGGTACGTTATAGTTACCACGGTAGCGCATTGGACGATCCGGCGCCGACAGCAAGGAATCCACGGGTAATGAAGGGGAGTTGATTGGAGGTGAAGACCAGGTGAGCGTGATTGCAGATGAGGACCAGGTGTGAAGTGAGACAGACAGGGGGAGTGGCAGATACAGACGAGGAAAACACAGCGGGCTGCTGTGACCACAACAGTACCCTCCCCTCAATGGACGCCTCCAGGCGGCCTAAGCTTCTCTGGATGAGCCAGATGGAAATCCCGGATGAGGGAGGGGTCGAGAATGAGACCCCGCGAAACCCAGCTCCTTTCCTCAGGACCGTAACCCTCCCAATCCACGAGGTACTGATGCCCTCTGCCCCGACGCCGAATGTCCAGCAACCGCCGGACGGTGTATGCTGGGTGGTTGTCAATCACCCGGGGAGGAGGGGGGGCAACGGCCGGGGGGGAGAGAGGGCTGGTGGAGACTGGCTTTAGACGAGAGACATGGAAGGTTGGGTGGACGTGCATGGCTGGGGGCAGCTTGAGTGTGACCGCAGAGGGGTTGATGACGGAGACAATAGGGAAGGGCCCCACAAAACGAGGGGTTAACTTCTTAGAGCCAGTCTGTAAGGGAAGGTCCTTGGAGGACAACCACACCTGCTGACCCACCCGATAGGCAGGAGCGGGAGCCCGGTGGCGATCAGCCGTGCGCCGGTTCTGCTCAGCGGAACGCAGCAGAGCGGTGCGCGCGCCCTTCCACACCCTGCGGCAGCGGCGGAGATGGTGCTGTACTGAGGGAACGGAGATGTCGTCCTCCTGAGCCGGAAACAAGGGCGGTTGGTACCCCAGGGAACATTCAAACGGGGACATGCCGGTGGCTGCACAGGACATGGAGTTGTGGGCATACTCGATCCAAGAGAGATGGTCGCTCCAGGCAGAGGGGTTGCGGGCAGCCACACAACGCAGCGCGGTTCCAAGATCCTGATTCGCTCTCTCCGCCTGCCCATTAGTCTGCGGCTGGTACCCTGATGACAGGCTGACAGAGGCCCCCAGCGCACGGCAGAAGGCTTTCCACACCTGGGAGATGAATTGGGGGCCGCGGTCGGAGACGAGGTCCGTGGGAATCCCGTGGAGGCGGAACACATGCTGCACGAGCAGCTGGGCAGTCTCGGTGGCAGAGGGGAGCTTAGGGAGGGCAATGAAATGAACAGCCTTAGAGAACCAATCCACAACTGTGAGGATGACTGTATGGCCATTAGAGGGGGGAAGACCAGTGACGAAATCCAGGCCAATGTGAGACCAGGGCCGACCAGGAACAGGAAGCGGGCGAAGCAGGCCGGCAGGGGGTTGATGGGAGGACTTGGCCCGAGCACAAACCGTGCAGGCAAGCACGAAAGCCCGGGTGTCAGCGTCCATCGCTGGCCACCAAAAGTACCTCTTAAGGAGTGACAGGGTGCGACCCACGCCAGGGTGACAGGCAAAACGCGATGTGTGACCCCACACCAGAACCTGGGAGCGCACCGAACTGGGGACAAAGAGGCGGTTAGGAGGGCCGTTACCCGGGTCTGGTTCAGTGATTTGGGCCTCCCGGATGAGGGACTCTATCTCCCAGGTAACCGCAGCCACCCTGAGACAGGAAGGAGAGAGGATGGTGTCAGGGGGACCCGGTGTGTCCACAGTGCCAAACTGGCGGGAGAGGGCGTCTGGTTTGACGTTACGGGAACCGGGCCGGTAGGTGAGGGAGAAATTGAAACGCCCAAAAAACAGGGACCACCGGGCCTGGCGGGAATTCAATCGCTTGGCTGTCTGGATGTAAGACAAATTCTTGTGGTCAGTCCATACCACGAACGGCTGTTCTGACCCCTCAAGCCAGTGCCGCCATTCCTCCAACGCCAGTTTCACAGCCAGCAGCTCTCTGTTACCCACATCATAATTCCGCTCAGCAGGAACCAGCCGGCGAGAGAAAAAAGCGCAGGGGTGAATTTTCTCATCAGAGGCCGAGCGCTGGGACAGGACCGCCCCCACCCCAGTGTCAGATGCATCAACCTCCACAATGAACTGCCTGGAGGGATCCGGTTGGATGAGAATGGGGGCAGACGAAAAAAGCTCCTTAAGCCTAGAGAAGGCAGCCTCCGCTTCAGGCGTCCAGGCAAAAGGGCGGGCAGGGGAGGTGAGATGAGTGAGAGGGGCTGCCACCCTGCTGTAGTCACGGATGAACCTCCGGTAAAAATTGGCAAACCCCAGAAACTGCTGCAGTTTCTTGCGGGAATCGGGGATGGGCCAGTCAGTCACTGCAATGACCTTCTCGGGGCAGGTCCTCACTTGCCCGCTCTCAATGATGAACCCCAGGAAGGATACAGAGGTGACACTGAACTCACACTTCTCGGCCTTCACATATAGCTTGTTCTCCAACAGCCGTTGAAGAACTTGCCGGACATGCTGGACGTGTTCCTTCTGATTGCGGGAAAAAATCAGGATGTCGTCTAAATAGACAAAAACTGAGCGGTTGAGAAAGTCCCGGAGGACGTCGTTAACCAGGTTCTGGAACACAGCAGGGGCATTAGTTAGGCCGAAAGGCATGACGAGATACTCAAAATGGCCGAGGGGGGTGTTAAAGGCCGTCTTCCACTCATCGCCTTCACGGATGCGCACCAGATGATAGGCATTACGTAGGTCCAATTTGGAGAAGACTGTGGCGCCCTGCAGTGGCTCGAATGCGGAACTGATGAGGGGCAACGCATACTTGTTCTTCACAGTAATGTTATTGAGACCCCTGAAATCAATGCATGGGCGAAGTGACTTGTCCTTTTTGGCCACAAAAAAGAAACCTGCACCAACAGGAGAAGAGGAGGGTCTCATGAGGCCAGCCGAAAGAGAATCCTTAATGTACTTCTCCATGGCCTCCCTCTCAGGACGGGACAAGTTATAAAGGCGACTACTGGGCAAAGGGGCGCCGGGGAGGAGATCAATGGCACAGTCATAGGGGCGATGAGGAGGCAGGGTGAGCGCACGACACTTACTAAATACCTCTCCCAGGTCATGATAAATTTGGGGAACCAAGGAGAGGTCGGGAGGTTCCTTGGGCAAGAGAACATCTCCCACTGCCGGAGACAGGGCAGACTGTAAGCAGGTGGAATGACAAAACGTGCTCCAACTCACCACCTTGCCAGAAGACCAGTCAAATTGGGGATTGTGAAGCTTGAGCCAGGGGTACCCCAGCACCAGGGGAGTGAGGGGAGACAGGATGACATGAAACTGAAGTATCTCGTGGTGATTGCCAGAAACAATTAATTCAAGGGGCTTAGTACGGTGGGTAATAAGGGCCAGGTGACGGCCGTCTAAGGCGTTAGCATTTAAGGGAGAGGGTAATTGTTCCAATTTAATGCCAACCTGAGACGCGAAGCCCGCATCAATGAAGTTCTCATCCGCTCCAGAATCCACCAGGGCTGACACAGGAAAGGAATGCCCGAGGGACAGGAGAGTGGCATCCAGCAGTGAGCGAGAACAGTGAGAATCGGGGACGGAGGGGGCGTGGCTCAGCAGGGCCCCGAGCCTCACTGCCGAGCCCTGTCTTTTGGCAGTGACGGACAGGTGGAGATGAGATGCCCGGGCAGCGCACAGTACAGACACACTCCGGTCTTAATCCGATGAAGCCGCTCTGCCTGGGTGAGACGTGTGCGACCCAGCTGCATGGGCTCCTCTTCAGTGACAGCACGCGTCACGGGGGCAGAGAGGGCAGTCTTAGGGAAGAGTGGGGAACAGGAAGCAGCGAAAACCGGAGGCACGGAGCTGCCCGCCTTCTCCCTACGCCGCTCGAGTAGGCGATTATCCAGCCGGATAGAGAGGGAAATTATTTCATCGAGAGTGTCAGCTTCCTCCCTAGTAGCCAGCTCATCCTTGATTGTCTCACTGAGACCGGAAAGAAAAAGCCCACGTAGTGACTTGTCGTTCCAGCCTGACCTGGCTGCATAGGTCCTGAACTCAACGGAGAACTCAGCTACACTGCGGGAGCCCTGACGTAAAGAAATAAGCCGCTTGGCGGCGTCCCCTCCCTCTACTGGATGGTCAAACACTTTCCTCATCTCTGCTACAAAAAGGTCAAAATTGTCATTAGCTGGGGAATCACTGTCCCATAATGCTGAAGCCCACGCTAGTGCATTACCCTTAAGTGACCCCATAATGTAAGCGATCTTAGCCTTTTCTGTGGGATAGGTGAGAGGCTGCTGACTGAAAACTAGGAAACACTGAATCAAAAAGTCTCTGCACGTACCCATGTCCCCAGCATAGCGCTCTGGCGCAGGAATAAATGGCTCACGAGCTCGTGGCAGGTGTAACGGGGAAGTGAGAGCAGGCGGGGGTGCCGCTGGTAGTGGAGGCGCTGTGGTGGGGGGTACCAGTAAGTCCAATTGGTCACCCATCTGTGTGACTCGGGTAGCGAGATTCTTAAAAGCCTCCATAGCGTCCCGGAGAGCTTGGCTGTGCTCCGCCACCTGAGTGCCTTGGGCGGCGAGAGCTCCACGAATCTTTCCGATGTCCGCTGGGTCCATCTTGGCCGGATCGTTCTGTTACGGTACGATGCTGGACCCAGGAGCAGACAGAGACGGAGTAGGATTTATATAAAAAAGGTTTATTATAAATATGGTGAGGGGAAGCAGGTAGTGGGTGAGGGAGCCAGGGGGAGACCAAAGCCGGGAAGCTGGAGAGAGTGGTCCGGATACTGCAGGCAGAGGAAAAACAAAAAGTTAGGTTGTGGTCAACAGCTGCAGGCAACAAGAAACGAGAGACGAGTAAGCGAGAGCGAGGGACAGTAAACTGGAGCCAGGTACGTTATAGTTACCACGGTAGCGCATTGGACGATCCGGCGCCGACAGCAAGGAATCCACGGGTAATGAAGGGGAGTTGATTGGAGGTGAAGACCAGGTGAGCGTGATTGCAGATGAGGACCAGGTGTGAAGTGAGACAGACAGGGGGAGTGGCAGATACAGACGAGGAAAACACAGCGGGCTGCTGTGACCACAACAGATGTTATGTTACAATTTCCAAGAGGAGAGAGTTATAACATGGCTGTTTGTTCACAAGGCATACAATTAAATAGATAATTATTTAAATTAAATTTTAATTATTTTACTCTTTCTTGTGTATTTCTACTTGATACTGAATCGATATCGAAACATTTCAATCAATATCGAATTGATATCGAATCGAATCGTGACTTAATGAATCGAAATCGAATCGAATCGTGAGATTCTTGACAATACCCAGCCCTAGTGCTGGGCAGTATGAAATTATACAGTGATGTTTCAATTTTGGAGTCAGCTCCAGGAAATTAATCAAGTTTCTGAGTTTATAGCTATGTTAGCGATGTGGCTCTACGGATGGTAATGTCAGTCTGCCATTTCTGTAGTCACTCTATCATTGTCTTTGAGGCTAAACTTCTCAGCATCCAAATTTTACGGACATGCATGTTCCTCTCAGAAGTGTATTTTTGATGATATTAGGCCTTCTCAAGTAGCGGTTCATCAAGTCCGAAATATTATTTGCAATAAAGTTAAGAATTAAGACATTCCCTTCAGCCTACACTACCTGTTTAGTGCTAGCAAATATCTGCATGTGAATGCTAAAATATCATTATAGCTGCAAAACACCTGCATGTTAGCATCCCAAAATCACCAGCACTGAAATTATATTTAAATTCAGAAAAAAAATTGCTATTGAAAACCTCTTCATGTGTATGGGATGTGTTTCATCTCAATTAAACCCATTGCTTGCAGTTTCCCTGGTTTGGATTAATTATAAATAATGACATTATTTAACAGGTATTCAGTATAAAAATGTAGCTTCATATCTATGGGATCTTAATCTTGTAATGTTGAAAAATGTCCTGTGATTCAGATTCAAAAGCATAATTTTCTTTAAATATACGTATATAAAATTGTAAGAAATAAACAGCAAAAATCAGCATATAAGTTAACACAGACTTCTTGCCTTTACTGTTGCTCATAGTTGTGACCCCAAAACAGTGTTGTGACCAAAACGTGTCCGCGCAGTAACCCCAAAAGGACCATATTGAGCCATGAAAAACCCTGCTTTCCCGAAGTAGAACCTCACAGAGATGCTACCATGGTTGTAGATTCCTCTTGTTTGGACTTTTGCTGATTTGTATAACATTAGGGCAACATCAGACATTTTATTTTGTTAAGTGCTGTTAAAGTTATACAACTAATGTCATTGTTGTGAGTTAGGTCAACTCATTACTTCCTGGGTCTTTATAGACCTAAAGGTGATTTACACAAACTCTTTAACTCAAGTTACATTAAAAGATGGGCATGAACAAAATGTAAGAAAACGTTTTTTCAATATGCATAAACATTTAGCTATTAGCTAACTGTTCCAAACATTTATGTAGATACCTGCAGGATGTTGGAGCTGAGCAGCTATTCCTGAATTCAGTGCCATGATGAGTCTAGATTTACTATTGAGCTCATCGACTCAGTATCTCATTCTAGAAAACGCCATCTCAATTTGACTTCGAATGGAAAGCCCCATGACATGCACTACAACATGCCTACGTATTCCAAAGAACACAAAAATGTTTGCCACTTTACCCAAAATCACGCTGTTTTGTAGCTCAATAAAATATTGCATGATCGGATTAACTCAGAACATTGTGCCCGTAACAGAAGGAAACAGATTTAATGATTGCATGTCAGAGAATCACATGTATTGTTTTATTTCTTCCCATTCCCAGAAGACTTGAGCTGCCAAGAATGAAAAGGTTGTCACTCTTGTCTGAAGAACTGCTTTTTTTTTCATAGTTGTGGAAGCATGTCTGAGTTTGAGTGTATTGTGGATACTGCCACGAGGCCCGGTCCTTTCCACTAATCATTGCAACAGGGATCTATTACCTTAAAGCCTGCTGGGGAAAAAACATCCCGCTAAAGACGCACAGCTCATCTGCCAGCGTATTTTACTCTCTCCCTCTAGAGATGTCTCATTAGATGAAGATGAAATATGAGAGTAATCAATATAAAAGTGGCTTTTCTCTGTCTCATGGAGAGTAATTACCATGGGCACATCTAGTGGAAAGTGAGATTTTTATCATCAGGGAAACATACTGTAGCCGTTAATGTCTCTATTCAACTTCAAACTTACCTATAAAAAACGAGTGTTTACATATCAATGGTGAAGCAAGTGAAAGATTGCTCTTGTATACTTTATTAATACTTGTTGGTGTGAACATGTGTTTGGTTTTATATTCTGCAGAGGGCTGTGATTATAGAGGATGCTGCTTCAACTTATGAAACATAATAATAATCATACATATATGTTAAGCATTTTCCTGAGCGTACGACAAGATTTGTAGCTCCTCCCGGCCTTCCTCCAGTAAACATATTTTTAAAATGCAGTACTTACGACCACAGACTTCCCCCAGGTCTACATGTGTAACAAAAAAGTCAGCTGCCAACAATTTTTATATTTAAACGAAAATCTTTTTTCAGATGTCATGAGGTAGTCAGTAATTTAGATAATTGGTTAAATGAAAATTAACCTGCAACAATTTTGATAGTTAATAATCTTTAAATTAATTTTTCAAGCCAATTGCAAAACATTCCCTGGTTGCAGTGTTTGTCGGTCATGAGGAATTGATTGTTTTGGACTTGCACTTGTTTCATGTGTTAGCTATCTTTGGATTCATGTAGGGAAAGAAGGACAAAATAAGCAATTTAAAGATGTTAACTTGGACAGCTAGCCTGGCTCTGTCAGAAGGTTATCAAATCCGGCCACAAGCATCTCCAAAGCATAACAATTATTACATTATATCTAGTTTGCTTAATCCTTAAAATACTCAGAGTAAAAAACACTGGGGTCACGAGGGTTAGGATACAAGTGATTGTGGATCACTTTTGGGTCTATTAACTTCTGACTGACATTATTATTTATTGACATTGTAGATGAGTTCATCAAACACAAAAACAAGAAAGGATGAATGAATCATTATCATAAACTGCCAAATAATCTAATTCAAAAACATCTCTCAATATACACATAAAAGAGAATGATAAAAGCTATAATTCCGAATTTACAGGTTTTTCTCTTTCTTCAGTATCGCCTACTTGCTACTGCCGCTCAGTACCTTTTCTGCCCAGCTCAAATGCTAAAACATTGTCTTGTGAATGTGTTTCTATACTCTTTAATTTGGCTGTGTAGCCGTCCAGTGTATACAGAGGCAATCCTTTAAAGCCCATAGCAGAACTATATACAGCCAGCTAGCGTAGCCGGGATGATTAAACACTTTCTGGCTGTGTTTGTGCAGTAATGCCCTTGTTTTCTCTCGTCCTGAACATTATAACCCAAGTTCTCCTCCCAACAACTTCTGTGCCTTTTTTCCAGCAACATGAACAATGTCAGACCCACTGAGAAATGCTTACCATTTGCAAAGTGATGAGGAGAAAGACAAGGAGTGGAAGCAGGCAACAGAAGAACCAGAGTGAAGGGGAAAACACACAAAGGCTTCAGGCAATGTTGGGAGCTTTCACTGTAATCAAAAGTGACAGCACGAAGCCGGCATTATGGATATTTGATCATGGCCAGAGATGCAATATGCACATGCTCAGGGGAACACACACACACACACACACACACACACACACACACACACACACACAAATAAATACAAGTTTACAAGTACATACAGGTGTGCACACACAAACACACACATTCAACTTTTCTGATACACTTAAAAAAGTGTTGATTTGCCATAAATTATATTTATGGTGCTCTGCATTTACAACAACATCCACCTAAAAAAAAGTGTCTAATTGTATACGGTTTTATATTGTGTCAGCAGAATTCCATCCCCTTCTAATCAAAATATGTCCAACCTTACTTCTCCATGAGGCCTTTAGTTGTATTATTCCTCCTCGGAATTAGCAAATGAAAAATTCTGTGACATTATTTGCCTTCATTCCATTAAGCACAAAATATAACTGGTGCAAAAAACTCACACGGTAACACACTTTTTCTCACATCTCAGCCAGTAGGAAAATAACTTGAAAACAATATTCAATATGGTTGCTCATGCATGTGTCAAATCAAAGTGGGGAGGTAATGCCGACGATACATCATCATTATAGAATCCCTGGGAGAGGGCAGGGGTTCAAATTGTTATGCACTTTGCACTGCAACACCTTATCATATATCACACCCAACTCATCACAAAACCACTAATTTCTCCACATATACTATAATTCCATGCTTCTTTCTGGAGAGTGAAGAAAGAGTAATACATGTGAAATCCAACAGCTGCCAAAGGTGTTGTTTTGACAGTTTCAGGGAATTGGAGAAGGTGGGTTAGGGTGTGAGTGTGGGGTATTGGGGGGGGGGGGGTTCATGACATGGGATGATAAATGTATGGTAGAGGTGGAAATGGCTTCCAACTGATTTGATATGGAACGCTCGGCCTGTCCCTCTTAATCTTACAGAGTTGGTAACATATTCATTGGCACTGTCAGACACACAGCTTTACCAGCTAACAGGTGGGGAGTGGTGCCTGCTACTCTTATCTGTATATAGACCCGTGTGCTATATTTGACATTTCCAAACAGTGCACACAGAGTGCTTAGTGTATAGTATGTTTATAAGGGGCCTTTAAGGTCACAGAGGTGCAGTATAAAATATATACTCAATGTTGATGTTTCCAAAGCAGACTCAGATACACAGTCATGTTGTTTAAAGTCAACGTAATGACTGAATTGATCAATTGTTAAAGCCAATAAAGCTTGCCGCAGGCATATACAGATCGTCATCAGGCAATCTCCATTATTCTATCAATATCACAGTGTGTCTTGTATTTCTCTGATACATATTCTCTGCTTCTGCAATGCATACAGGGCTCGGTAAGGTGCTGCCGGTAATATAAAGAGGCTGCAAAGAACCCAGCTGACCTGGGCTCTGCCCTGATATTAATGTTTCATCACATCACCTCAACCGTTGCACTCCACTCTGCCCTTCTTTTCTACCATTAGACAAAATGTAAGCCCAAAGCTTGGTTAAAATTAGTAAAGCTATCACTGCATTTATTTAATGTTTTCTTGAACATTTTGACACAGTGCTATGTACAGTATTTAGTACAATATCTGTGGAGAGTGTGTTGGTGTAGATCTCTTGCTGCAGGGAGTAAACAAAATATAAGCATGACATATATGCACTTTATAATGCCCTTAACAGTGTGCACACTATTTTTGTTTCAAATTCTACTATGTAAGACATGTTGCCTTTGCTCTATGTGTAACTCACTGCTGTGCAACAGCGAAAGTAATCAATAACATTAGCCAAATTGCCAACCGTGTTATATTGAGCTGTGTTGTGTTGAGAAAAACCTCAATGATAGATTGCATTGTTTACGAGCATGGACTGCTTGAAGCACCTATTAGTGAATGTCCTGCATGCATGGTGCATCATTTCATTAATGCTTTCTTTTAGCATGTCAAGTGGTTCTATGTCAGTGGACAATATTCAAATATGCGTTGCTCATGTCTGTTAATGTCAGTCACGTTTAGTTGGAGAATCTGAATCGACTAATGAGCAGAGCTGTGAGTTCACAGGGATATACTATACAATCAACAACACTTTATGCGCACCAAATGATTTCAGCAAAACAAAGTCAATGGACAACAAAACAACCAAAGAATATTGACGCAACTCCAGTAGCAGGTGATGCAGCCATGTGCCATGAGCACTTGAAACTGCTTTGAAAATAATTTGATTTGACCTCTCTCTGTTTGGGGTCTAATTGACAAATAAGAAATATGATAAAAAAAATTCCATAAGCTTTCGTAAAATATTGAAGAGAAAAGAAAATCAAATTCCACCCACGTGTAGTGTTTTTTTTCTCCTTTCAGCAGGGCTGGATGGAGAGCTGAAGACAAGAAAGGGACTGAGAGAGAGAGAGGGTTAGAGAAAATGACACGCAGGATATAGTCGCCCAGAGCCCCAGCGCAACTGTGTAAACACGGCAACATTTCACAAGCTGTATTAAAATTGAAATGCCTCCCTTCTTAACCTACATCCATTCCTGAAACTGTCGTCACTCCATCGTGTGGCAGTCCGGAGAGAAGGTGCACTGTTCAATTATCCCTCTCCCTTACAGGACGAGTGCAGCGACCTTGGCCACCTCGGCTTAACTTTAAATGAATTACAGAGGGGGCCTTTTATTTGAAATGTGAAAACAGTGCAGCACATGACAGTCAATTACTCCTGGTGATGTCACTGTCGAGGGGTCACTCCCGCCACCATTGTTGTTACGCTCTGCTCCTCCCGTTCGCCTGACTTTTGATGGACGTTTCTTTAGAGATGGGGGCGTTGCTGGCAGCGCCTGGACAGAAACTCAATATGGGCCAGTTCTTGTATGAATGATCTTGGAGAAAGACATGGAGGGAGGAGGAGAGAACGCAATGGAGGACAAGGGGGAGTGAGACAACAGCTTCAGAAGTGGCGGAGAGGCGGATGACAAAAAAATGACTCCTAGATACTTGTGGAGAAATGTTGTAGTGAAACTCAGAAATGGTTTATTCATCTTTTAATTTCTATTGACATGCATAGCAGATTATTCCACAGTAAGCCGCGTCCGAGTCCTCTGAGACGCCTCAGACTGCACTATGAAGCTTTGAGTGACAGTGGAACAACATGGCTGATATAAAAAAAACACTGCATCATTTAGGGAGGGCAAAGAAAGTAAGCCCCGCTGTTTTAGAAACAGAAACAGGACCAGGGGCCTTATGGGCACACACAGCCACATCCTTTTTTTAGATTTTTGGTCAACGTAAACACATCGCAGCTCCGTATTGGGCATCGCATTGCTGCTCATCTCCTCCATAAAGAGCTGGGAGAATTTGTAAAATCGCGAGGAGCTTGTTTCCCCTGGGCCCCAATTAAAACTTCCTTTGGCAAAGTGGCGGCTTTTCATCCCTTGTTTTTCCAATGTTTTTCCCCGCCACATCTCTGAACAAACTGCAGGAAAGAAGTTGGCTATTAGAAACTAAGAGCCGAGTGAGGGAGGAAGGAGGGCACGAGATAGGCTGGAAGACGAAGAGCAAGAAAAGCTATTAGTCATGCATTAGTCAGAAATTATGGAATAATTTCAAATGTTAAAACTCCATATCTGGTACTCAGAGTCATTATTATAGGGGTTTGCTCGAACCTAAGGGAATGAGTGGACTGCTTATGTAGAACCAGAAATGGCAAACTAGTGAATGGAAGAGAGTTTATGATGCCAAAAAACCAAGAAGTGGCTTTGATTTGAGCTGTGATGGACAGTTATGAGTACAGAGGCTGTGTGAAGCAGAGGCGATTTCTAGCTCAATGTACACATTGACATTATGTCACATTTTAAAATTCTGTAAAGATTTTGATCCTGTTGTGAGCCTACTGCTGATCCTGACAAGTAGCACATAGCCAAGACGTGTATACAGTCACAGCAGGATGCTCTACCACAGGCTGGAATTGGAATTTTAGCAGATTGATTTAGGGTGTGCTCTATATTTGGGCATTCACTCTGATGCGTGCACGTCTCACAGAGTTCTACTTCAAGTACAGTCAACTTAAAAATGCCTCCATGTTTCCGCTGCTTGAATGAGAGGCAGTACGCTGTGCAGTGATCAGTTATGCTCATTGGGTGTGGGTTGTCAGTTGGTTGTATGGGCTTCACTTTTCCTGCTATCTGTGTAAGCCAACAGCTCTGCTTGTTGTTCCTCAGAAGAAAAAGTTTCTATATGGACTAGACCACCAGATTCAATTACCTCACACAAAGCCCACAGCAGCACAAAACCTCACACATTCAATTACCGTTGGAGATAAATAATACGATTTTATAATAAAAAAGAAAAGGGAGCTTTAAGATAGTGGAATTGGCTTAGTGGTATTTTGATTAAAAAATATCCACTGATTGTTTTCTATCTATCTTTCTATCCCATTTAATTTTGGTGGATTTGAAGCAGTCCTAAAATAATAAAGACTGCCTCTTACTTACGACTGGAGCCCAATACCATTCTGTTCCCATGAACTTGTTGGAATTGGACATAACTTCAATCAAGGAAATTACAAATTTGATTTAAAACGTTTAAAAAGCTGTCACCAGGGTTATTTGTGGCTGATTGTGAATATATCAAGAAATAAAAATGTATGAAAACATACTGACTTTAGAAGCTTTACAAAAATAAATATAACGCTTGTCCACACCGTTATATTTGAAAAGTATTTAATAATTTTACAACAAAATGCAGGCCTGGAAATCCAGACCCATATCTAGAACGATATACAGTCCCCTCCAATAGTATTGGAACGGTGAGGCCAATTCCTTTATTTTTGCTGTAGACTGGAAACATTTGGGTTTGACATTAAACGATGAATATGAGACAATAGCTCAACATTTCAGCTTTCATTTCCAGGTATTAACATCTGGATCTGATACACAACTTAGAAGATAGCATTTTTTGAAAAGGAACGCACATTTTTTAGGCAAGCTAAAGTATTGGAACAGAAAGACTTTAAATAAATTAAAGTGAATAAACTGTAATATTTTGTCGCAAATACTTTGCTTGCAATAACCGCATCAAGCCTGTGACCCATTGACATCACCAAACTTTTGCATTCTTCTTTTGTGATGCTTTTCCAGGCTTTCACGGCAGCCTCATTCAGTTGCTGTTTGTTTTGGGGGGTTACTCCCTTCGGTCTCCTTTTTAGCAGGTAACATGCATGCTCTATAGGGTTTAAGTCTGGAGATTGACTTGGCCAGTCTAAAACCTTCCACTTCTTGCCCCTGATGAACTCCTTTATTGTTTTTGCAGTTTTTTGGATCATTATCTTGCTGCATGATGAGGATAAATTGGCAGACAAAATGTTCCTGTAGACTTCTAAGTTAATTTTGCTGCTGCCATCATGTGTTACTTTGTTGTTGTCAAGATGCACCTTTACCAAAGTGATGGAAAGGCTAAAGTTTAGAGAAAGAAAGAATCTGCTCATGATCCCAAACATACAAGCTCATCTGTGAAACACGGTGGAGGCAATGTCATGGCTTGGGCTTGCATGGCTTCTTCTGGGACGGACTCATTATTCTTCATTGATGATGTAACACATGATGGCAACAGCAAAAGGAACTCAGCAGTTTACACACACATTTTGTCTGCCAATTTAAGGAAAGATGCAACCAAACTGATTGGAAGATCCTTCATGATGCAGCAAGATAATGACCCAAAACACAACAAAGGAGTTAATCAGGGGCAAGAAGTGGAAGGTTATAGACTGGCCAAGTCAATCTCCAGACTTAAACCCTATAGAGCATGCATTTTACCTGTCAAAGAGGAGACTTAAGAAAGTAACCCCCTAACACAAACAGCAACTGAATGAGGCTGCGTTGAAAGCCTGGAAAAGCATCACAAAAGAAGAATGCAAAAGTTTGGTGATGTCAATGGGTCACAGGCTTGAGACGGTTATTGCAAGCAAAGGATTTGCGACAAAATATTAAGTTTTATTCACTTTAATTTATTTAAAGTCTATCTGTTCCAATACTTCTGCTCGCCTAAAAATGTGGTGTTCCTTTTCAAAAAAAATTCTAAGTTGTGTATCGGATCCAGATGTTAATACCTGGAAATGAAAGCTGAAATGTTGATCTATTGTCTCATATTCATCTTTTGGTGTCAAACCCAAATGTTTCCAGTCTACAGCAAAAATAAAGGAATTAGCACCACCGTTCCAATACTAATCGGAGGGGACTGTAGGGTCTGGCCACGATCAATAGACCTTCCAAACTCAAGGGGCAGCACGGCACCTACACGTGCATTTCAAATACCACTGCACGCGATTGGATAGCACTACGACCAATCAGAGCAATGAACAAGGTGACATATTGAGTCCTGTTGGTTTAACAACAGCGGGGTTAACTGGAAAATTTAACTTTTGTCAAGTTTGGTCGACAAAACCAAACATTATTCTTTCTTGCAAATTAAAGATTTGAGTGCCGTCTTCAAAATCGTATCGAGGCTAAAGCCGTTTCAAACTCAAACAACGTATCCGCATCCATCTTTGTTTTGTTGCCCAGCACTGTCGTCATCCGGTTACGCCCGCCCCAGTGCCCCATACATAGGGCTCTGGCCCGTCCATATCAGATAGAACGCACATGTCCAAATTTTCCTACATAGTCAATAAGCTCCAATGTATCGTGTCTAGACCAACACACGGAGAACATTTAAATTGGATTTCCAGGCTAACAAAATGCTGTAATTCCACTGATATTTGAACGAAAAAATGGCCTTTCACACGGAAAAACACTAATATTGTAGTGGAAACTAAGCAAGGTTGTAATTCGGGCATCAAGACCGTTCATCACCCTCATCTAGGGGTGTAACGATACAGGTATTTGTACCGTACCGTGGCGGTACAGGCACGTATTTGGTGTTACAGAGGTGGACCGCGGTCCGTATGTGGAGTACATAACGTTTTTATATGGCGAATGTACAGGCTTGTTTTGCGATGTGGAACTTAAAACTTGTCGTCGGAGTTCCCCCCAGCCCATTTAGCCTCCGGCTCGGCTCGCACGTGCGCAGTAGCAGCCAGCAATTGAGAGTCTGTTATCTCCATGGTGAGCATGAGGGTCAGGCAGTGTTAGCAACTTAGCCGCTATATTCAGCGACTTTTCAGACCCCTCTGGCGACTCTTTTTCAAAAGAAGCGACCAATCTAGCTACTTTTTCTGGTGTTATTGGTGACTTTTGGAGACCCTGACGCTAAAGCATGTATCGCTCTTAACACTTCTAAACGAGCAGCGGGTGCCTCAACGGCCACTCCCCCCTGTCCCAGAGCACTGACAGGCGGCCGAGTCCTCACGCAGCAGTCCCTCCCAGCTGCAGTCAGAGCAAGAGATACACACTTCTCCGCTCTAGTTTTCGAGTAGTGCAAATCAAAATGTTATACAGTGCTTTCAAACAGAGAGCGAACTGCATGGCGAAAGACAACAGGAAACCGGAGCTCGCAGGCGCCCCCCTGTCATTCAAATCCCGTTTGAGGGATAACTTCGGATTCCAGGTGAATTATGAAAACAGTGATAGACGTGTGGAACAATGTCGGCACACAGGTTATTGTTTCACCGCGATCGCTTATGTAGGAGGCAACAGGTCGAACATGCATGCACATTTGAAAAGGCACCATCCAGGTGTTTGGCTACTATCACCATTACTGTGAAGAAAAATTAGCTGGGCAAAACCCAGACACTATTTTCTTTTTTTATACTGAATATAAACAAGCTGTCATTAAATTAATGCTGCAGTAGCACTTTTATTTGATAATTGTTATATTTCTAAGAGCACTTTAGAGTTTAAGAGAGCTGCAGCAATATTTTCTTTTTTTAAAGTCAAAAAGCCCCTTGAAGATGACATACCCTTTGTTTACACCAGCTTACAGAGCCTGCTGAGCATTAACACTATATTTTTTCATTGCAATTTTAGTTTATGCTGCACCTACACTAGTATTTAATAAGTATTTTATTTATTGGAGAATTGCAGCAGTATTTTTATATTTGGTATGCATTTTATGTGTATGTTACATACTGTCAGCTAGTTACTGACAGCTAAAGCTGTTCATTCTCCGTTAACTATGAACCGTACCGTGACTTCAAAACCAAGGTACGTACCGAACTGTGACTTTAGTGTACCGTTACACCCCAACTCTCATCGATCAACAACCTATAATCGTAGTTGTGTTACCAAAGGAATCCAACCCAGAAGTCCAAGCTTCAGGCTGAATGAAGAACTTCAGTTAAAAATCAAACTCCCAGTGATCAGTGTGTGAACCTCAAAAAAAATTCCTTCATTTCTCTATACTTTCTTGTATTTCTGCAAGCCTCCAAATGCTCAAACACTGCAGCTCCCTACAGCATGTAAACATCACACATTACACCAGTTTGACACTGACATATTAACGGCATTGCTCCACAGCTATTTCACCACATGCATAGATAAGAGAGCCGCCATTGCTCCACATAAATGAAATCGGGAGCCCATATCTCACATTGGTACATTATGAAATATCTAAGCGACCATGCAAGCCTGCTAGGTACTGAGTTGGCAGTGAAATGTGTGTGTGTGTGTGTGAGTGGTGCAGGGAATGTGACGGCATGGATCAGATAGCACAGAATGCACCCCACACTAGATTTAGAGTCTGCCTGATATAAGGTTGGAAGAGGGGAGATTGTCTCAGATATTTATCGACTACAGTTGTTGAAGAAGCAATAGTAGTGGAGTTGCAAGTAGCAAAGGGAAACTTCCGTGCATTGTGTTTCCACGATTCCAAACTCGGATTGGACTTCTTTCAAACAGATTGATGAAACTGAACTGCACAGTTTGATTCGGCAGAACACGGTTCAACAGGGCACTGTAACTCTATATCTGGCTTGCGTTTTCACTGCCGACAGTACCCTTACTTCGTAGCGCGGTGAGAGTATACAATCCAAACGGTTAGAGCCGTTTATTGGCCGTTGCAGCTGCGTTACTATCTTGACATCGTAGCATCAGGGACACAGTGTTGCCTTCCGATTCATTCAACGAAAAACACCACCCAATAAACAAAGGGTGAAAAAAATAGGTGCGGCACGGTACGCTTTTATTCTGGGACCCTTCCTAACTTTTGATAGTGGAAATGCATATAAAGGCGGGTTGGGCCGCACCAAAACCACACGGCTTAGTGGAAACCAGGTTTAAGATAACCCCCCCGTCTTATTCCCGGCAGCACAATACTCTCAATACTGTAGGATTGCATTTGCTTGCCAAACGTCTAGTCATATTCCGAGCGTGACTTAAACTCATCAAATGTCTAACCCTTAAAGCCACCGATTTGCATCTTGTCAGCAAATAATTACAGTTGTCAGAGCCACACTCTATCTAGTCAACATCAGCGCTGTGCAAACCCTTTGTGAAGGGGTTCTCCAAAAGGGTATTTTAGGACGTAAGAGCTCTAAATCCTGTCACTTGATAATAATCCATGTCACTCTAGCTTCACTAGTGATTGGGGGTAATGTGTTGGGGGGAGAGGGGGTAATGGGTAAAGAGAATGGAAAATGTATTCTTTGCAGTGAGAATCAAGAATGCTGTGAGGGAGAAAAGGTTGCATGAGAGGAATTTTTTTTTAAAGTACACTGGTTATATTGTAGCCTTTCCGCATGACTGAGTGTACTGTGTGCAAACTATGCACAACCCGCCATGTGCTCTTGCCTAGGGTAACGACACAGTTTGTCACCAGGAGTGTATGTCTTCAAAGATCTTTGTTTGTAGTCGGATTGAGGCAAAGGCCTCAAATGGACGAGCAAGCATGGAGAGAGAGTCTGATTAGCTACACGAGGCCAAGCCCTCGGCAGACCTTTCCCAAGACCTTTTACTGCCTTCCTCCTCTCGCTACTGGAGACAGCTGAAGGGAAAGCCTTCAGTGCCTGGCCCTGAATCTAGAATAGTCAAATAACAGTAAACACTGTAGGACTATGGAGCTTGATTTAGAAAAGGAATGGCATCACCTCCTTCCACATATGCATGCGTTCAAACGGTCAACAAAGGCGTGCATTTCCTGATTTGCCCTTCCTCGTCTGCCTATTTCTACATTCTGGCTTGTGTTTGCATAGGAAGATTGCCTCCAAGTCTTAGATTGGCCTGTGCGTATTACCATCAAGGTGGTGCTCCACAAACAAATTTGAGGAGACACAAGAAGTGGAGTGCGCAAGCGCCATTTGCATGAAGACAAGTTAATCAGTCCCTCAACCTCTCGTCACCCTCTGATTTTCTCCCCAGCCGCTCCTATTACCTCCACCAAGAGGAAAACCTTTAACACGTCTTGAGATTGGTGGGTGTTTTCCTGTGTGCCAGTGCAGTGAACGTCTGGAATACCAAACAGGTGGATTCGTTGTTTATATATGGGCAGAAACAGAGTTGAATTATACATGTATTTGGAGATCACTGTGAGAATATGTGCGTAGAGAGGGAGAGAAAAACAAAGGAGCAAAAGGTTGCAGGTCCGCTATGTAGAATCAGCTGTCAATTATGCCAGCCTCATATTCACCCACTCCTCTCCCTGTCTCTGTTGCCCTCTGTCAACTGCACTTGTTTGTTCCCTCCCACCACACCGGCTTGGTCGGTCCCCCTGATTGCAATCGGGCTTCCAGCCTTCTGGCATTAAGTATGCAAGCCCTGCTGCATGCGGTGCATTCGCTATCAGCAATCAGCCAATGCCACCGTCTCTTGCCTTTTTCCTGCAGACGGGATGAAAAATAAAATGAAGACGTGCGAACGATCAAAAAAAAACTGAATGCTGACGAGCGGGGGAAAGATCAAATCACTCAACACATCTGAAGAACATGGAGTCTTAACTGTAAAACCTCTGGAAATTTGGTCTAAAATAGTATAAAAAAATAAGCTATAAGTACACAAGAAACAAAACAAAGCTAAAACAAAAACAAAACTGGGGCAAACCTCACACCTTTTGGTTCCCTAAGTGACGCAGCACTGGGCCCCATATAGCGGGGAATTTATGGGGGTGACCTGACAGCTCATGTCGTAGCCTTTCCACATGTAGAATGCCCACCATTTCCCTCAGCCAGGTATCAAACTGGGGGGCCAAGTCGGACTTCCACAGCCTCAGGATACATCTTTTGGCTAAAGTTGGGTGTCTTTTTAACAAACATTTTTTGATTGAAAAAAAATGTCATACATTTTTTAAAACTTAATTTATAAACGGAGTTTGACAGGATTGTGCGGCCATGGCTGTATACAACGCTCTCCATGGCAACAGTCCTTGTTTTTACAGAATGTTCAGGCAGAACACTGCTGCAATACATCAGGTCGGCAATCAGGCCACGCCCCCTTTGGGGGGAAAACAAACCGAACGTGCCATTGACTATAATGCAAAATTGCGGTCCAAAACAGCACAAAAAGAAAACGATCAGAGGTAAATAAGTTAAAATTTGACCGACCGACACAATGTCAATATCCTTTACAACAACTCTGCTGGCTGGATAACGTTAAAGACACTTATAAATGATTAATTTGGTCAATCTAAAACCATGTGTTTTTAGTCTCTCAGCATCAAGCTGGCGCAATGATCCGACCCATTGGCCAGAGATATCATGCCCTGATATATATCTTCATCTCACTGAGTCTCTATGTAAGCTGATTACACGTGAAATAATTGTTATTTTAAGTTTTGTAGTCTGTAATATTGCTTACTATGTTAATATTATAGCGCTATGCCTTGACTAGACTGTACCAACGGTCCTAACGGCTCATTACGATAGCAAACTCCCACTGTAATGCAGAGCACGGGGGAAGCCGGGATCTTCCTGCTGTCATACAGACCTTATTTAGGGGAATTTTTGGGTGCATGGCGAAGGAATAAACCCATAATGTTTGTTTTTTACCAAGGAAACCACACAACAGCTCAGGACATTGCAGATTTTAGCTATAACGGCTTATTTTGAATGATCGCGCTGTCTATGTCTATGGAGTAAGCTGTATTGTTTTCCCCCCAAAGGGGGCGTGGTCACGAGAGTTCCGTCCAGATGACGTATTGCCGACCTGATGTATTTGCTGTTTCAGTGATTCATTCACTGCAGGTGATTCTCTTACAAAGCAAAGTAGACGTGCTGTAACGTGTTTGAGCAAAAGCAGCGATTTGTCTTGATTGAACAAACCAAATCAAAAAGTGGAGGTTCCTAATGGCATGATTTGTCATTTTGAACTGAATATATTTTCTTAGTTGGGGAGAGTGATACCATTCTCATGTCTGTGCAGTAAATATGAAGCAACCACCAACAGCTTCAGCTTAGCATAAAGACAGGAAACCGATGCAAATGGCTAATCTGACACTGACCAAAGATAATGACACATATAGGCATAAACAATGATTAAGTGGGAGGTTATGTTAGGGCTGGGCGATTAATTTAAATTCAAATTTCGATTACGATTTTGGCTTCCCTCGATCATGAAAACAAGATAATCGTAATAAAGCGATTATTGTGTTGCACGCCGTGTCTTGTGTGGTAAATGCAGCGAACCCTTTTGTGTGCGCTCTGCCCCACCCCCACCCGAACACTTTCGCTTTCAGCGATTGCAGTGCAATGGTTTATTCAGCATAAAGTTAAAGTACTCGCCCAAGACTGATGTTAAATCGAAACACAAACGCGAAATAGCAAGTTGCCAGTTGAAAATCCGTGGCGGTGGGTAAAAGTGTCATTCACAGTGACATCTCGCCAGTGTGAGCCACCGCACAGAAAAGCTGTGGCTTCACGGCTAAAATGAACCGGGGATATCCTGCCCGTTAACGATGTTGATGTGGAAGGCTTCCGCGATCGGATTGCATTTCTTGAGCCTGGATACACAGAGCCATGTCGCCTAACTGACAGCGCGACTAGAGAAAATATACCGTGAGCCGCCTCCCTCCGTTAGTTTCAGTCTACAGCCGAACAAATTACAATAACCACCACGGACATCGTTTAAATAAAGCCTCTTGTTTTTATGATCATTAGGGCTTTGATGCAAATTCTGAAGTCCGAATATTACGTTGGCAGCTGTGCAGTTTTTTTTTCAACTCAACCTGCACTGTAAAAAAAAAAAGGCAATGAGTTGATCTTTTTGTAGATTCATAACTCCTCAACGTGCAAATAAATGAGTTGTTCACAATCACATCCCTAGTAAAATATGAATTGTACTCTTAGATTGGAAGGTTTCACTGTTTATTTATTTAGGGTGGCTTTTTAGATGTAGGCTATGTTTGAGGAGCACATTTGGGAGTTTAATTTATGCAATGTTGAAAGAATTTACAGAATTTTAATTTTGGGGCATCCCTACAGTGAATAATCGCCTTTAATAATCGTGATTACAATATAAATCAAAATAATCGTGATTATAATTTTTGCCATAATCGAGCAGCCCCAGGTTATGTGTGGGACTATTTCTTGGCCAGACAAGGTAATTTACTGGATTCTTGTTATCATTGGAGGTTGCCAGGCAGGTAGCCAGTGGAGATTCTGGGAAGCCATTGTGATTGGCTTAGAAAAGGTTCCTATTTGGGATGATATGGGCTAAAAATTACTTTGCAATAGACAATATACTGTACATCTCAATTTCTTTTAAATCTCCTCGAGCAAATCATTAATGCTCAATTTAACAATTTGTCTGCATGAACATTACATTATATGAAACAATAGTGTTTCAACTCTTAAGCACTTTCTATTGGAACAATTTCAAACATGCATATGGCAAAGGTTTTGCATATATTTTATTGTCTGTACCACATCCTTCTGGCGATAGCTTAACCACTCCCATACGATGGATCCAGCTCAATTTTATTTGGGAAGAAATGTGTCCTTTTCCATCGTATGTAACTTCTAACTAGGCCTTATTTTACTTTTGCACCCACAACTTGTCGTAACATTTAAAAGTAAACAAGATATGAAACAGTGCTAGTAGACATATTTTACCTATGGACAGAGCCAGGATAACCGCATGCCCATATTTCCAGTTTTTCATGCTAAGAATGGTATACATTTTGTCATCAAACTCTTGACAAGGAAATAAGGTAATTTCCCAAATTGTCAAACTACTGCAATGCAATAAAAGCACTGCATTGGTTTTGCTCTGGGCCGTATTAGCCCTTTAGATCCTCCATCTGATGATTCGGCACTACGACGTTTCATCCACTCATGTAGAGGCTTTCAAACTACAGGCGAGTACACTTCTCAAAGGCGATTCGACATACACGTATCCGGGGCCTAGCATAAAGACCACTTTGATCTGCCCACAATAGACGAGTAGTTTAGGGATAATGGTGAAGTCACCTCTCCAACCCCCCTCTCATCCACTCCCATATCACTCTGGCAGTAGTCAATGAGCAAAGCTTTGTACCAAGAGTCAATAGTGGAAAAGGGCAGCCATGAAAAGAAAGCTTTATTGAGTCAATGATTTGACCATTACTGCGAGATTAGCGCTAACTTGAATTACGTGGTTCAATGCTGGGGTCTAAACAAGGACAATCGCGGAGACCACATTCCTTTGAAGCAATGATGTAAGTCAGCTGGGCCGAGTGTTTGTTCTATGCTGCAAAAGAATAGTAAATGCCTTTGTATTTTTATAAGCGGTTAGACCCCAAAGATGAACTTGGCTCGTGCGTTGTCAGTGAGAGACTGGAGGGGAGCGTTGGCATTAAAACCAGATTCCGTGGCAGCCATTTTACCCAGCAGGGATTAGCTGTCCGCCATAGCAGACTACACCTGGGATAGTGACGCTGTCTCCGGGGAGAGTGTTTTGACAGCTGATCCCGAAAAAAGGGGATCTCTCATGGAAACACCAGTGTGCCATGGAGAAGCAGAGTTAATACACATTATATTCAACATTGGTTGAAGTGTGAGGATTGCATTCGGAGGCATGTTAAGCCTGGAAGGCACCCTTGAATATTTACTGAGCAGTGACATTTAATCCTGTCCTGGAGAAGCTTAGCAAGAGTTTGTGAATCAAGACTAACTTTCTTGTTGCATGAATTCACAGGTGTGACAACTGATTTACAATACTATGATGTATGTTATCCAGTTAATTAAGCCTTGCCAGTGCAATAAAAAGCTACTTTGATGTACAACTTGAATTTACAAACTTGCTGTCTTTTTACTTAATGTGATAGACACACTCATTTCAACAGGTCCACCTTGCCTTTTTAATTTTTGCTATTTCTTCAGACGGGAAAAGGAAAAGGAGTGGTTTTTAATGAAGCAGTCTGTGTGTGTGTGTGGGGGGGGGGGGGGGGGGGCACATGACACCTTTTGCACATTGTTGCTTAGCAGATACGTGCTGAAGTGGGGAAAACGGCACAGGACGCCATTTGCTCATCAGCTAAGGTTAGACAGAGACAAAGACAGACACTGATACGACGAGGATATAAAAACAAAGTGAAACACACACTTGCATACTGGAATGGCGTAACCTGAAATGCTGATAAAGAGAGCTCACACGCAGCCAATTAGTAGAGGGGCTTGTTTAAACCCGCCACTTAACAGCAGTGATGTGCGGTGAGGTCAGTGAGTGGGTAGGCACTGAGTTCTGAAAGCCAGATTTATCTAAACCTATATATTGTTAAATCAAAAACAATAAACAACCAACAGGCACGCACGGCTTTATCTTAATAGATACAGTACCAGTAGCATATGTCCCATGGACCTGTCCAGCATCAGAATGTAACCATTTATCCACGTTGCACAGCTTAGGTTTGTCCGTCAGTAACAATGAAAACACAACTGCTCAATTGAATATAAAATGGAATGGCAGAATGGATTGCACTCGGTATCAATTAATCCAACCTTATTATTAAATAAACCCCAACAAAGTTTCTGACTCACCAATCTGACTCCCTGGCTGTAGAAAGAAGCAAGACGACAGTAATCCAGTCGGACTGACAGCACAGCTAGCTAGCATCCTTCCGTTCATGTAGGCTACCTGTCCGTTTGAAATGCTCGAACATTGTTTGTCCCTGTTGCTGCTGTACACCGTCCAAGGCTGGCGCAGGCCTTTCTCTTGCTATTCATTCTGTTCCCTTTTAAATTATAATCCAATTTGTTAAAATTCCTCCAGTCTGAAATATCTGCGGGCATGGACACGGCAGCTGCAATGTTGACTTTAAAATCTGCGGGAGTAACGGCGTGAATGAGCATAGCCGGCGTAATGACGTTGGCCTAAGCTGCGTAAATGTCCAGTAATATCTCGATTTTAATTGGTCCATGAATGATATGTAACGTAAAGGCTTCTAGCATACCACATTTACGTCAAAATAAGCACAAATAATTATGCTTATTTGCGTACATGTTAAAGAATACAAATCGAAGTGCGCATGCGCGAAAATATTGTTTTGCTTGCCGTCCACAATGAATAGGAGGCAAAGGCACAGCTTATTTTGGCGTAACTTACTGCCACCTTTCTCATCAAAACATCTACACTTTTTTAAAGTAATCGCGGATTACATGTAAAGATCGAAATAATTAACAGTAATAATACAAATAGAAGTTTATTAAATAAAAAATGTATTTAATTTTATTTTGATTTTTGATTTTTTGCACACGGTGCCATACCCTGACTGCACGTCACTGCTTAACAGATGCTGTGTCAGGATATATTGGCCTTTCATTCCGGCTTTGGGGCTATTGATATGGCTGCTGACGTGCATTGAGGGGGGGTTGGACCTTTTTCAGCCTAACACAGCCCCACTCTCAGCTGTGGTATTCTTCATCTTGATCAGCGTTGTCGAGTCTTATTTTTATAAGCGACTTTGGACTGTTTGTTGGTTATAAGTATTGGTCGTCGTTATTTGTTTTGTTGGGGGCTTGTTTCTAAAGTGCAGTCGCTTAATTGGGGTTGCTGCCCATGCTTAAAATAAAGTTTAAATTAGCTCTATCTAAGCAACCGGTTTTGATAAGTGAGACAATGTTGTACATAAACCTTTTGTTCATTATGTGTGAGACAATAGCGGTGGGTTTAATTGTATTAATTTAATGTATATATTTGTTTATTTTTGTGGTTAGGTTATTGGTGAGCTTTTATTGGTGAGCTTTTAATTTAATACTGAATAATTGCCTAATGTTTGCATTATAAACTGGGTGACCATATTATGTTGGCCAGTTTGTTTTTTGCTTTTTTAAATTGTTGAAATCATATTAACCGGTCAGCTCTGTTTTTGAAGAAATGGTCAGGGGTATGATGTTGCTTCTTTTGGGCTTGTTTTTATAGGCCTGGTTGCTTTCTTCTCTTGTGAGATCTGGCAACACTGCCCTTGATAACCTTTTAAGTTTCCACTGAACAACTAAATGAAGATCAGTCAGCTCAACAGCAACCACAAACCGCTAGTCTGCTGTTTAGCAGCTGCTTCAGTGTCTGCATTTCACCTGCATGAAATGGAACAGTGAAGAGTGAGGTAGATGGGGTTAGAAAGTGAGGCTGTGAGGTACCACAGAGAAGCAAACCCACAGGGAACAGAGGTAGATGGAGAGAATCAGCTGGAGTTGAAGATGAGTGCCAGGCCGATAAGTAAACAGGTGAATAATGATGGGAGGAGGATGGTGGAAGAGAAGAGACCTCCATAGAAATAAGCACATAGCATCGATGTACTAGCAGGGGGGGGGGGGGGGGTCTTGGCAAACAGGAGTGGGAGGATTGAAAGGCAGCAGCGTGGTGAGATGCCTCATGGGAGGATGACACATATATTCTCCTCATAGGGAGTGAAGGAGAGGGGCCAGACAACCCCGCTGATTGACTGGCGGTGTCTCGGCCCGTCATTCACCCTCCACTCACACTCATCAACACTGGCTGGGCTCCCGGCGATGGGAGCTAAGGGCAGAATAGCAGCAGCACTGCACAATAAGATTCGCCCACATGAAGCTGCTCTCTGCCAAAAGGACTGTTGCAAAAAGGAGCTTTAAAATATGCCATTCCCCCATCCTCAGCAATTTTTTCAATAAACATCCGTGTTATTCTGGCAAGGCATCAGAGAGCTGTGTCAACCATTTATGAGATAAACAAACATTGAATTAGCTGTCATCTCCGGGAAAGACTTTGAAAGAAATGAGCCTCAAACAGATTTTATAACAACCTGTTATAACTAAATAAAGACTTTAAGTTAACATTGAAGGTCACATATAATGCTAATTTTCAGGTCCAAAATTGTAATTTGGGTTTCTAGAAACTGTTTTCATCGAGTAATGTTTAAAAAAAATCTCTAAGCACCGCCTTCCAAATAGCCGAGCCTGCTCTGATTGGGCCTGAATCTAACTGCCAGTCTAGATGCCAGAAGGTTGTTTTTGTCATAATTTGGGAGTCTCTAGACACACAGGGGACACACATGAATGTTTAAAACCCATGAATAAGTGCATTTTGCATAACAAAGTGAACTTAAAAATCTGCTTCTATTGGTACAATCAGACACACCCTTCTCCTTGTAGCAGTCGCTACACTCTCTGAGTGATGTCTTGGTGAGGTACAGAGAGGTTAAACAACCTCCATTTCCCAGACCTCGGTCCCTCCAACACAGTAAATGTGTGGTTATTAATTACCGCACCAGCCTCTGCTGCTGAAACCAAACATCCGGAATACAGTGGCAGTATGACTCACCAGATTGGCGCTGTCCGAGGTGCTGCCAGAGAGAATATATCACACTTCTCAACACTGCAACCCCGCCAGTAGCATCCGAGGGGCCGGTGTATTAGTTCTGCACTCCAGCGGTCCTTCCATGTATTACTCCACTGGTCACACAGGTCTCTGTAGCCATCTGGTGGGGATGGGATACATTGCACTGTTTTATCTTAAAGCCTTTCTGCGTTTGCCTGTTGAAACAGTGAGGGTAAGGATCTCGCCACACCCATTTATGTTGGACTTGATGACAAAATAAGTTAAGTGATTTCACAGTTTTCACAGGTTTGTATCGGCTTATGTTAAAAGACTTTGAATGTCTTGAATATTATTCACACACTCGGATTGCAGTGAATCAACACACATATGTAACCTGAAACTAGATTATGGGTAATCTATTGGAAACATATGATTCAATTTGATTTCATATAAGAGATATTAATGTATATAACTCGTAGTCTAGCTAGTTGGTCTGAAGGTAACTTGAGATGCCAGTACTGAGCTTTTTGTCCTATTGGAAAAAGCATTAATTTGGAAGCTAGAAGAGCTATTCCTTCTCTCTGAGTGAGAAGAATGAAATGAACGTGTGAATTTCCCAATCAACATCAATGGTTAACTGTTTGTTTTTTTCAGAAACAGAAATTGATGTGTGTGTTCTGCAGTGAGGAGGGAAGTCGATAAAGCAGAGCGCTCGGCTGTGTTGTTGTTATCATATAATTTCTAGTAGTAGAGAACAGCTTGTCTGCTGTGGCTCTGAAAGCCATCTTTATTCAAAACACTGTACAGGCACAGGTTTTGTGTTATGAGAATGAATAGGGGACTGTGGATTTAGTTCTTTTTTTTTTACTGGCTGGGAGTTCTGTTGTGTTTGAGTGCTGCTTAAAGTGGTTCAACTGGTCTCATTTGTTTGTGCTGAAGTGAGGGTGCTCCACTACAAAGGTGATATCAAAAGAGTGTGCACATCATATTCCAATTGGGGGCGCTATACTATGCTTTTTCTGATGAGTTCATTCTCTCATGAATTATTTCAGATTTTCAAAGGGTAAGAATCCTGATTCTTATGTGTATCGAATTTCCCAACACCGCTACTAGAAGTGCTACTAGAAGTTGAAATACTGAAACACTTCAAGTTATAGTTAAAGGGGACATATTATGCTAAATCTCGGTTTTAAAGGTGTATTTCCAAGGTCTACTAGAAAAGGTTTTCATGGTTTATTGTTCAAAAAACACATTAGTTTTCTACCATTGCCCATTTCTTCATCGCCTTTTCCAGCCTTCTTTTGCCTCTATCTCAAAAGGTTGGTTTTGACATCTACCCCCCTTCGCAAAAATACTAGTCTGCTCTGACTGGTCAGATCTACATGGGCGTGCATGCACCGCCCTGCTCATTTACTCTATACCTACCTACATGGGCATGGCACACGCCCAGCTGTCAGTTTTGTTTACTTTTGGCCAATGCAGCATGGAGACCAATGTAAACATGTTTAGCTTCATTTCTACCACAAATATCGGCACACAAACCAGTTCTAAACTAAAAGATGTACAACTGAACCTGTTCAGACAGGAGTCTGAGCTGAAAACTGTGAAAATGGCATCAAGATTTCTGATTTCCCTGACATTATCCTCAGGTAAATACTGTTTAATTATGTCACAGTCAATAACATAATTTGAGCTAAGTATTTATGCATAAACTCTGTAAACTGGTAACATACACCCTGTTTTACGTTTGTCTTTACAGGTCTGTGGAATGATCTACAGCCCAGTGGAGTGAAAAAGCTTTGGTTGTGAACCGATGCTGAGTTGACATGTAAAAATGTACAGTAACCATAATGGAAAAGAATGTATCCTGAATCATGTCAAGATTCACTGGAAAGGCATTATCTTTTGTAAAATGTATGGTTGAAATAATTATGCTTTAGGTTTGTCAGAGCTGCAAATTATCTGACAACATTTCAATATCTAGTAGATAATGTATCATTTGTATTGTGATCACTCATTCATAATAAAGTTTTACCGTTAAAAAATGTATTGTGTTGCTTACTGTCACTGTTTGCTACCTGTAGTAAAGGATTACTTGAAACTCACATTTTCATCTCGCTGAAGATTTTCTCTGATAAAACAGTATCATTACATTTTAAAAATACCAAAAACATCCTTAAAAATAAAGCAGTTTATTCATAGCCAGTGGAATGAAAATATGAAGTGTACATATCAAGCAGTAGCAAAGCCATAACTTTTATGTAACTGTCCAGTTGTTGTTTGGCCCTGAAGAAGACCACCTGTCCCACCCAGTGAACACATCCTCCTCTGAAGGAACGGATAGTGTGACGGTCTTGGTGGCTCCATCAGGTCACTCAGATACCTGTAAAACATGGCACATTCAATGTTACATCATGTAGCCTAGCTGACGTATAGGCCTACATCGTACATCTGTTATGGCAAAGCTACAACAAATTCAGTATAGCCCTGGCTCAATAAGCAACAAGTTCTGAGTGATACTGTGTGCTTTTTGAAATATAATGGACAGGAAACAAACACCAGCAGAGACAACTTACAGTATTCCTGTCTATGTGTGCATTACACTGGAGATCATGTAATAAGCCTACTGCTGCTTGTACTACACACTGTCCGCAGACTTATTGCGGTGTGTACTTGAGCTATACAATCAGACAGCTAGCAGGTAACAGGATGAAGCTATTAAAAAAAATACTCCTCAGTTTCCAACACACCCTACAGTTTCACCGTCTGTTTTTTAACACAGGGGCTGTCACGGCAGGACTAACGTGAGCTCACAAAAGAGCCAAATAACAGTCACTGCAAAAGACTCACAGCTCTAACCGTTAGCATAAAGCTAACGGTAAAGCTAGCAGGCGCTAATGCTAACGACTAAACCCCGCATTCTCTCATTTCAGTCGGTGTTGGTTATTATAGGAGGGATAAAATAAAGCACATTACAGACATTGAACTAACAAACGGACAGAATTATTTTTAAAATAGGACTACTTACATTTCGGGCGGATGGTGTCTCTCAGTCTTCCTGGCACAGTCTCCTCCACACTCCAGTAAAAAGGCTTTGATCACACTAACAGATTGCAAACCTTTGCTGGAGATAGCCTAACAAAAAATGAAGTAAATCCATTCAGCCCTAGTGTGCTTCGAGGGTGGGGTGTGATGGTAGCTTGAGGTTGAGCTCACACTGCAGCTTGTTGTTGCATGAGCGAGTGGAGGCTCAGCCAGGTGTGTGTGGTTACCAACGGGGCATCTTGATTTGCCAATCAACTGCCGAGTTTCTGGTGAGCTTTCCCGTGGGAGTAGTTATGATAATGAAAACCGACCGATTTCGTCAGTCGGTGTATTTTGGAATAAACCTTCAAATCCCCCCTTTTTTGAAATAAGTGTCCCAGAAGAAACTGCATATTTGTCTTTTTGAAGCTTGTGTGTGCTGGTAGGGACGCCAATAACCTAAACAGTGTGCCCAAACACCGGCAATGTTTGGTTTTTCATAATATGTCCCCTTTAAAGTGGCATTTATTTAAGCAGTGAACAAATTGAAAGCAGCAGTTGAAATTAAAGTGCACATGTTTAAGTTCACATGTGAGCAAAGTTAAAGGAGTTGATGTGTATGTGATGAATTGAGGTGAAAGTGTTAGAAGTGTCAAATTTAAGAACAAACAAATATGTCGGCTGACGTGTCGGCAGCCTATGACTGCTGGTATTTGTGGAAGTAAAGATGTACAGCGAGCAAACTCATACGCCCATGTCCATAGTCTGTGTGATCATTAAAAAAATAAATAATCAGTTTGGGCAAGGGTCATTACGGTGGCGCTGAGCATTCACCAAATAAAAAAAAGTTTCAGAGCAGGATCTCGTAATTACGAGATAATATCTCGTAATTACGAGATAAGGATCTCGTAATTACGAGATAAGTATCTCGTAATTACGAGATAAGTATCTCGTAATTACGAGATAAAGATCTCGTAATTACGAGATAAGGATCTCGTAATTACGAGATAAGGATCACCCTCTCATTCATCAATAACGATGTGTGTGTGTGTGTGTGTGTGTGTGTGTGTGTGTGTGTGTGTGTGTGTGTGTGTGTGTGTGTGTGTGTGTGTGTGTGTGTGTGTGTGTGTTTGTGTGCAGACGAGGTGAACCTAGCCATAGGAAAACGTAGGCAATAGCCTTGGTTTCCGGACTACAATGGGCCCCATAATCAATACAATTATTTTAAATATTTGTTTACTGTTCATTCATTAATCAGCGATCGCATTGGGAAATGAGGGACACACTTTCACTTTGTATATGCAGTTTGTTCATTATGAGCCACCGGAGCCACCGTACTGTGTTGCCTCATCCAATCAGAATGCCCGGTGGGCTAGTTCACTTTTACCTCCTGTTTGTTACTGTATCGGAACGCAGTTTTATTGAATGCTTTGATTAAATGCAGTCGTTAAACTCGGTGTAATCCATGACTCATACAAACACATAAGAACTTTCTACAAGGAGGGCATGACAATGATAGCCATGTCAACTTTGTGCAGATATGCAGTCACTGGGACTATTCAGGAGAAAAGCCCAGTCGGACCTCAGCAGCTGATCACGGGCGTAAAGCCGAAAGTGTGTCCCTCAGTAGCCTACCCGATGCGATCGCTGATTAATGAATGAACAGTAGCCTAAACAAATATTTAAAATAAGTTTATTGATTATGGGGCCCATTGTAGTCCGGAAACCAAGGCTATTGCCTACGTTTTCCTATGGCTAGGTTCACCTCGTCTGCACACAAATACACACACACAGACATCGTTATTGATGAATGAGAGGGCGATCCTTATCTCGTAATTACGAGATCCTTATCTCGTAATTACGAGATCTTTATCTCGTAATTACGAGATCCTTATCTCGTAATTACGAGATCCTTATCTCGTAATTACGAGATAATTATCTCGTAATTACGAGATATTATCTCGTAATTACGAGATCCTGCAGTGAAACTTTTTTTTATTTGGTGAATGCTCAGCGCCACCGTAGGTCATAGCCAAGGGTCAAGATTTTTTATTTTTTTTAATGTACTCAATTTGCATTTGTCTCTGCTTCCCCTCACTGCCAGGAACAGAGTTGCAGAGCAGAAAAACAGAATCCTTCACTATTGTCATTGGTAGTAGTAATTCTTGTACTAAAAATGTAACAGTTAAATGTATTGAAGTCAAGTAGCTTAATCAAACTACCCCCAGGTTGCTTAACCCAAATTATCCACCACTTCAGCTGACTGTAAAGCCCAAAAAAAAATCAGTTCTCTGTTGTCAGTTCTGAACTGCAATGCCACATTTGTGATTTCTACATCCTATTAATTCATCTTTCAAGCAACACATTCTAAATTTACATCCTTTTTACAAATGTGCGTTGATGCAGAGTGGAAAGTGATCGTTTCTTTTGAGTGTGCATAGTCTTAAAAGATGCTAAATCACACTTTGAAAGTTAAATGGTTTTGCTCCGAAGCACCAGAGAATGATATGCAGCAGTGTAGCCTGTGGGGAGTTACTGTGCGGAAATACTCGTTCTGTATTAGACAGAGACAATTGATCAAAACAGACTAATTAATGTACGTGTTTTACATATATTCATTTCCGTATCAAATATTAATGAAAATAAACGTATTTGTTTTTCAAATGAGCACCAGGCTATCAAATATTTCAGACACACCTCATTAAAGATACAGAGCCAAGAGCGAACATGCATTTTTAAAAAGGGCCACGATTCACAATGGGGGTACGGCAGAATTGGCTGCTTAGTAGTGTGCCCTAGATCAGCTATGCAGCAGGCTGAGTGTTGCATGAGATCAAGAGCTTCTTGTTGAAGAATCTAAACCTCTTGGCCTTTCTCCCTTACACTGACTCTTTATGGCAAAACTAAAAGCTGTCCCTGGGCTCTTGATGTCCATATAAATAACGGTTCACATTGCTTTAGAGAGTTAAGAGAGGCTCTGGCCCAATGCATTAACAGGGTAGGTTAAGTAATCAGCACTACCCTTAGACTATACACTATCACAATTATAATGTGGCCCATTGTGAATCCTTGTGCAATGACTGTTCCCAAGGCAGGGGGTATGCTGCTCCTCTGAAACTTGTACATTTATCCTTCAAATTGGCATGGGGAGGAAGCTGGTTTGAGTCATTGATCTACTACTCAGTAGACAGTTTGTCAAGTCCAACATAGCTCAAACATGTACAGTTTTTAGATTGTATAATATTTTGTCCACTCTATATCAATACAAATATAAAGATATAGATATATGGATTGTATAAATGCATATAATAGATATATGTTTTGTATAGATGTATGTATATAATAGATATAGATATATGGATTGTATAAATATAAAGAGATTATAGTATCAAGTTGTATATTTGTATGGATTGTATCAAATATAGTATAACTAATTGTATAGATCTGTAAAAAGGATTATAAAGAACACAGGAAGCTAATATAATAAATATAAGTTATTGAGCTGTGGAAAAGGGGTAGGATCAAATAAGTTTATATTTCTTCCTACTCCTTTTCAGGCATATCAATTCAATTTGTTATTTGTTTATTTTTATTTCTTTTGTGAAATCATTTGAACATATTTTTTTATTGTATTTTCATGCTTTTCATTTTTCTTTTTTTTGATATGTCTGAAATAAATTGAATCAAATCAAAGGCAGACAGCATTTAGAGAAACATCTGTTAGTATCACCCCATAGGCCTACACTTCAATAGCCTACAACAGCATCAAAAACTACAGCCTCCAAAATGACAATAGCCTATCGTTCAATGAACACCTCTCTAAGATGTATCACAATCATTAAGATCATTTTAGTAGCCTTACAAAAAAATGGCTTAAATTCACCGATTGCAGTTTCTGAAATATAACTGATTGACAGTTCTTAGTCATCTCCTGTGATACGCAATTACTCTCAATCAATCAACACATTTTTGTGTGTCCATTTTTGACATGGTTAACTTAAATATGCCTCTTTTTTTCTCTAATAATACATTACAGACGTTTAGCCTATATCTGACATTTTAAAGTCCACGCAATGAATTGATGAATTGGGAAAAATTTGGTCAGAAGGATCAATATGGATGGAAGTGATCATGAATTGAACATAATTATGTTCAAATGGTAAAGTCAAAGCAGATCTGTAGTGTTAGAACTTTATTATGCATGCTGCCAGCTGAGTGCATGCACATCAATTTTAGGTTTTGGATTCAAAGTTGCTACAGATCCATATAGGCTAGCCTCAGGGACGTGGGAACTATTTTCTTATGGGGGCAATTGATTAGCACGACCAAATAGGCCTACTTTAATTTGAAATCATTTGATTCCAATTTGCTGCAGTGGGGGTGCAACACATTTTAATCAATCAAATTGTTTAAAATTAAGTAGGATTTGGTCGTGCTAATCAATTGCCCCCATAAGAAAATAGTTCCAAAGTCATGGCTAGCCATCTGTAAAAGTGAAAGAACTCCATAAATAGGCTATCAAACGACCACTTTTGATAACTTTTGGATTGGAGGAATATTAAAACAGTAAGCCAGTCAGCCTACACGGACCAATAAATAACTTGTCTGCACCACAAACACCAGTAACACGTCAAATTCATATGGTTTAGATGCCTACAAAAGTGTATTAATCACAAAAGCATGAAAGTGTGACACACACTTTAGCTAAAATATCTACAGCGTTGGCTGCCGCGCGCCACAAACATAGGCCTTAAGGCCTACATAAACGTTTTAGCCTACTACAACTAACAAATGATTTGCTCTTACCCTTAAAGGCTACCGTCTTCCTTTTTTCGTTCTCCCATGACTTTGCCTGAGAGACTTCGGAGGACTGTGTCTACATGTCCAGAGTTGTATCTCCTTCGTCTGCGTTCTTATTTGTTTCCAATCCAATAACTTGCAATTATGTATCCGACGACTTTTATTCAAATGCTGTCTGGTGTCAATCCGCAGTAGCCTACGGTCCAATCCATACCAGTGTACAACAACAACCACCTGTAAGCTAGCAGTAGGCCTATGTCAACGTCTCACTGACAAGAGTCTAGGGCCTTTGGTTATCAAAATGTGAATTTCCTCTTTACAAAATCAACCATGTCGTTAATTTTAAATTATTGAGCGTAGCCTTTTTTTTTTTTTTACTTTAACAAGGCTAGCTCATTGTCCCACTAACAGGACAGTTCTGCCCCTCTAGGCCTACCTTTAATTTGAGGTGGCAAAACATTAAAAAAGGACCAATAAAGTTTTTTAGATAAATTGGCCTATACTACATTTAAACCACACTTCCTGACTATCTTCTATCCAGCTAGTTTATAACTATTCTTTTTTGTAAATCCATAGACAGATGCTTTTAGCCTACGCTCTCTACATAGGCGCTAACCTTTATTTAGGCCTAGAAGACTATTAGCAACAAGTTCACCTTTTTTAATTGAATTATCGAAAACTAGCAAGGCATTTTGTAACATTCTGGTTGCCATTTTGAATTGGTTTAAAGGGGGAAATGCTACTTGGAAACATTCCAAGTTGTGTCTTTTTTTGGTTGCATTTTGGATGTATTTTGGGGAATTTGGAATGTTTAAAAGTAAAAACATTGGTTCTTAATGTGCTGCTAACTCTAATATTAGCAGTCTTGCTGCTACTCCAAAGCTAGCATAGATTGAGTTTAATTTTAGACCATCATGCAAAATGCATAGCCTATTTAAAAACAAAGTGACAACACATCTTATTGACCTTAAGTTATCGGGGAATGTAATCAGTGGTCAAACTGAATCGTATCGCAGTATGACAGGGCTGTTTGTTAATGTCAGGTTGCCTGTGTGATTCTGACTATGATGACATCAAATGTTGTATAATATTAGGCTACTTTACAGTGGACAATGGTATGCCTACTGTCGCCTCACATCAAAAGTGGGAAGTCTGTAAATCTGCTAACTGTTCTCCCAATGGCTGTTTGGGTGTCCCTCAGTCCAAGTTGAAGCTGTCGGAACAAAGTGGCTTGACAATACATTATTGTTCGCAATAAAGACGTGTTGTGCATTGTGCTTGATGGCATCCATAGCAACAAGTGTCAGTGAATTTGAAAGAGTGGTGCGTGTGACCCATCTTATAGGCCTACCTTTGAAATCAACCAAAACACGAATACTTTCACCATCATGTGACATGTTTGTTAGCAAGATGGGGACCCAAGGAGGATTCTGACCAAGCCACTGTCTTGTGCTTTCAACCTATTGTACAACAGGTTTGTGGCAAATATCAATGACAACATGAGTCATTACATCAAGGACATAGGGCCTATACTAGTCATCACATCAATGACAACATACCGAGTCATCAGATCAATTACAGCACTGCTAAGATCCTACTAAGCTCTTTTAGTGACATCTATTGGTGGAGGGCGCAAACACATCTCCTATTTTATCCAAAGATGTTCTTGTCTTTTGATAGCCTATAATAGTTGTATAAAAATGATCACTGTCACAACCCAAAATAAATCAACAGGCTTGTTTAAGGGCATTTGTTATGAATTCTCTTCTTGTCCTCAATTATAAGCCTACTATTAAGCACCTTAGTCTTATATTGTTTCAATCTATTGCACAGAAACAAATACAGCTTCCTCGACTGGAACAATGATTACCGTGTGGCACATATCTCACTGTAGATGACATTCATATTATTCAAAGCAGCACTTGGCTGTAACACAAGGCAATTTGTTTGTGGTTGAGCTGCATACTTCTGGGCAGTGACAATTATTCAAGTCCGTAAGAAAAAACAACATATACTTCAGTACTGTATCAAATTATCAATGAGTGATTACTCATTAAAGTCTCTAAATGGGTCGAGAAATTAACTCATGAACGTCAAATACTTGAGGCACATGTCAATGTTTTATATTGGTATACTTTTAACTGCAGAAGCACTTAGTTGCAACTTCCAATAATTATTATTAACTGTCCCTGATCTGTACTTCTAATAAGTTAAGCCAGTTATGTTCCCTTATTAGCATATTTCACCCATTGCCCACACTCCGACATCATTTGAATGCATCATCTCATCTCAGCCAATGACGGTATGTGAGCAGCAGAGGGGGCACTTTCAATTCAGTTGAGGAGGTATCAGCTGAAGTCGTGATTGCCAGTCAAGGATGTGTGAGTCATTTCTCAGTACCACGTTGTCCTGGACCTTCCACGTGTTGCTGAGTCACTGTCCACAGGGGAACAGGAGGACAGGACATGTAGAGCCGGCTTTGACTGACATGTCTAATGGGCACACACTGTCTGGGAAACACCAAGTGCCAGCAGCCAGCATTGTCATTCGCTCTTTTTCAAAACAGGATGGAAGTGACTTAAGTTATGAGGGCTGGGTAAAACACATTATCCTGCACTTCACCTTGGCATTTTATGAATAAGAAATATTGATTGCAGGTCAGCCTACAAAAACCATTCCTACTTTGATACAATAGAGGATTCATGGACATATGTTTAGCAATTTTAATGTAAATATGTTAAAACCTACTACCCAAGTACTCTCTTTAGAAATGTACATCCACAAAATAAAACAATATTTTAACATTCAAAGCCAGTAGAGGCACACAAAGAGAGACACGTCTGCTTTTTTATTTGAATTTATTTATCTTTAAAGAACCAATACGAATTGGGGATGTTTTCAAAATGGGTACAATGATAAAAAACTGACCATTTCATTCTTCTCCATGTTGTCTTTCAGATTAGATCTTAGGCTCTGTGTGTACGAGTTTAAATATGAATATTTAGGGAAGTCCTATTGTAGCCCATTGAATGAATGAAAGCCGGAGAAGTACCTGTTGTAGGAGTTGTTACGTTATTTTCCTGTTTTAACTGCCTCGATGAGTGTCTGTTGTGTGTATGTGTGTATGAGTGTATGATGTGTGTGGTGTGTGTGCGTTTACGTGTGTGTACATGTGTAATATGTCCAGCAGGGATTGGTGGGCGTATCTGAGGTGGACTGATTATTGCACTCCAACAAGATAATAAAAAATAAAAATAAACATGGCTCTCGAAGGATGAAAAAAAAATAATAAAAACAACAAAACTATTGGATAACAAAGTGTCCTTGACCCTGCCAAACTCATAACTGCCACACATATCATATTGTGAATAAATATTGCAGACATATTCAAACTCAGTGAATCCCTAAACTGAAAGTGACTTGAAGCGAAGTGAAGGGTTAAGAGGAAAACATTACTGCATTTTCAGGTGAACGTTTGAGTTTTTGTGCAAAAAACAAAACACCCCAAATCCAAAATGGACAGTCGTAATGTGTGTTCTTAGTTTAAAAATGTTTTTTTAAAAAGGTACATTATTGTGGCCTAATCATAGTATCCATAATTAGTGGAAATAAAAATCAGAATCTCATTTAACATTACATAATATCATCACCATGGTTTGTGTAAAAACAAAAATTCATAAAATGGAAATTGCTATCCCATGATTACAACTGAAAAACAAAACAAAAAAAAAAACAGGATGGACTCGAGTTGAAAAATAATTCTGGCCCGTGGTTGAGCAGTATAACCGGGAGGCGGGGCCTATCTGTGTGCTTTGACCTTCCATTCATTGGTTCGGCTGGTGGATCCCCAGATCTGGATTCATTCATTCGACCCCTCGCTTGCTCTCTGGATCAATTAACCATGACTCAGTGTTAACAAATCATCACAATAATTACTGGTAGCACTCTCTTCATTTTTTTTTCTTTTTTTTATCTCCCCGTGATGGAAGATTCCCCACTAGATGCACATAAGAAAGATGCACTGACAGGAAGCCTACTGCACACAGCAGTTGTGGCCGTTGGTATCCTTGAACCGCAGACGCATTTTCGGTCTGTATTTCTCGAGGTAAAGAAGCTGTTTGGAGTTGAAGGCTCCACGCCTCTTCCTATGAAAAGCAAAGGGAGGGGGAAAAAGTAGAGCAGACAGAACATTAAAACAATGACAACCACCAAAGAGAGCAAAGAGCATGTTATAGTAGACAAGGTTATTACTGTAGTGATCAAAAGAATAGCTTTCTGTCAGAAAATTAGATAAGCAGATCAATAGGAATTTTACATCCGTCTTAATATGATGCAGCTGCTACAGTTAACGGTGCGTTAGCTTAGTTTAGCTTAAGGAAAAAGTCAACAATATCTTCCTTTCCAGCACCTTTTGAAGCTCATTAATTAATACTTTATATGTTGCTTGTTTATTCTTTACAGAAACTGTGTACAATGTATATAAAAAAAAAAAGATTATGGAGATGTATGTGCCAGAACGTTTTTGGCAGGGAGCAGTAACTACCTAGGGTTTCTGCACACCAACAAGTTGAATAAGTATCTGAAAAATTTTGAACTACTGATTTAACCCCTGACATCTTGCAGGGCACGGCTTTGTTTCTAGTACCAGACAATCTAATTACAATTGACTATAGACAGACAAATGGCATAGTCCATACGTTGTCAACAAACCAAAAGGAAAAAAAGGTGCAGCTAATCGACCTCATACACAACCTCAAATCACGGTGTTAAAAAGACAAGGGTTTGTTGCCTATTTCAAATGCACCCCATTTCTAGTTAAACAGTGTACAATTTACAGACTAAAGATCAATCTTTATTGAAACCTCAAAGTTCAAAAGTAGGGGGGGGTACTACTTACTGCCTTATGAACTGCACAGCGTCCTCATACTTCATCCCAGACTCAATGAGGGCTAAGGCCACCAAGACTGGAGCGCTGAGAAGGTGCAGAAAAATCCAGTGGACCAGTTCAGTGAGAGAATCACAGAAGGGAGAGAAGCAAAAGAACAGTTAGATTAAATGCCATGGTTCCATAGTAATATGGTGAGAGGGGGAAAGGGAGGGGGTTTGAACCTGGGAAACAGGCCTGGGAAATCAACAGGGGTGCACAAGTTCACCGTTCACCCTGCTGGGACACAGGGTTCACACCTCGAGTCTCACACACACACACACACACAACTGATAAGTTACAGTAAGACAACCTTCTCCTTTCTCACCAGATGAGATAGAGAAAAAATAAATATAAAAACTTTCTGGGCCGCTTGACAGGTCAAATTCTCTGTGCTGAGGGAGCATTTCCACGAGTTGCTTTCACACAAACTTCACGGAGGGACAGTATGTGAGAAAGAAGGGATTGAAAGAGGGAAAAAAGACGATAGTGTTGAAGGAGGGATGAGAATACTGTTTAAGAAAGGACAAACAACAACAAGGCACATAGCTGCAGCCTCCCACGCTACGAAAATGTTGGCTGGCGTAACGTAGATGAGGCCGTAAAGCTATGGAAAAGCCCAGATGACTGCAGTTAACACGGGACGGCGAAGAATGAAGAGATGAATTCAGAGAATGCCTTGTCTAACCCCATACTGCTCATTATACAGCCTCTGGAATGCCGCAGAAATGAAAAATGGTGGACGTCACCGAGATACGATTGGCATATTGTGCGTTTGTGGCCGGGAGAAACACTTTTTTTCACACTCGCTGGCCCGCGCTACGTCCGTCTGCCTTCTTTGTTTTCACACTTGCCGTGTTGTTATTGTGCTTAACCCATCTGTAATTCGCTGACAGGCTGGCCCTGCGCTTATGATATCAGCACAGCGCTTGTGCAACCTCATGACCAGACAAGATCACATGCAAATGTTATTGCCCTTCCTCTTGCAAGTCTTCAGAGGCGACGGCAGCCTGACTGTTGTCACCGACCAAAGATAACTCAAACCAGCTGATTGTCCATTTATAGAGCAATGACAGGAGGAGGAAGAGAGGACAACCATTCCACACATACTAAATCAATTGCCTGTGTGTATTTAAGATGAGATACAGAAGTGCAGGGACGGATGAAGAGGTGCAGTGCAGTTCACACCCAGCGTCGACTATGTGATCAATAGTAAAGCAGCAACAAGTGTTAAAACGGAGGGAGGGGGGTGGAGAGGAAGGCTAGAAGAAGATACAAAGATTAGGAGAAAAACAGACTTATTTGGACACTAGCAGAACCACAGATGATAATATAATAGGGAAGTATAGCAGCACAGGGTGAAATTAGGTCACATGGGTGGCGTCACACAAAGGAACAGGCTACTGCTGAGAAGCTAATTATTGTTGGAGCCTTCCAATGGGGATTTTCAACTTCAAGATAAAGAAAAAAACAACATAAACCTTTGTACATGGGATATTTGTTTGGTGTTTGAGTTGTTCAGAGAAAAACTTAACACTCCGTTTTGGCACAAATTATGCAAACTACAAAATGCAAGACCCATGCTCGTCCCACCTCACAGCTAAGTAATTAGCTCCAGATACTTACTTACTCTCTCTTTCCACCAGACTTACTAGAAAAAGACATTTGTTTTCACAATAGTGCCTGGTGGTTTGGGGCAGTGATGTAACAGCGAATTTTATGTTTTTTTACACTGATTTTTTTGGGGGGTGAAAAGGACAGTATTAATGGATGTCTCAGGTTACTCTTTAAGAATAAACAAAGGAGCCAGTTAAGGCTGCCCCAACACCCCGTGAAGCCCATCCTTTGGAAGCATTCCAGGCACATCCAACTAAATGGATTATATACTCAGCTTGGTCTGGGAACACCCTAAGAAGCCCCAGGAGTAACTAAAAGACATAGTTTGGAAGAATACCATTGTCTAAGCTAGTCTGATAGCATTGTAGCTTGAATTCTTATTAGCAGCCAGATATAGACTGATGACTATCTTTGAATGGAACTTTCTTTTCCTTTAAGAGGGAGTCTGCGATTCTGAAGAACGCTTGTTGTCAAACTCACTTTTTGTCCAAATCAGTGAATATACGCTCACGAGCCGCTACCTGTCCATAGTGTGAGCGCTGAAAAAAGATCTGGTGTTGAGACACAGCCTTGCCCCTGTTAACAAGTAAGTTGACAAAGGGTACGTAAACAAAGGGGGGCCACTGTAGCTAGAGACATGTTTATAGAACCTAGGCTGTGTATTAACACTGGAAGTAGCGGATTGTGAGGAGATATTCACTGATCTTGACAACAAAAGTTCTTCAGAAACGCTGACCCCACCTTTAAACCGGACGTGTTTTAGACGCACAAGGAAATACGAACTAATCCATAATCACAATTTTTGTTACAGGACTCAAGAAGATTTACTAGTTAAGTAGCAGTAGGGTTTTTTAGGATCAGAAACCGTTCAAAGGTTGACTAAACAACAATGCAAACGCTCAGCACTGCCTCTGGAGTTACTTTCACGTCACTGGATAATAACAAAGCAGCTATAGCCACTCACCGGCCGAGGCCTGCCACACAGTGCACAGCGATGCAGCAGCCCGGTTCCTCTCGAAACTTGGTGTTGAGCAGCTTGAGCCAATCGTCCACAATCTGGGTTGGAGGAGGAGCACCATCGTCAAAGGGCCAGTCCTAGAGGAGATAAGACAAGAGGTGTGTATGTGTGCAAGTATGTTTTAAGGTGGAAAAGGGTAAACGTACAGTAAATAAAGGCTGCCGCAATTGTTGTGTGGGTGTATACGTTAACCGTCTGTTGTTTACAGAAGATACATGAATGAGGTTTATAAGCTTGTCCATTGAATATATGACAACACTGTTGAGCCCATACTCCACTTTTGGAACAATAGGTATATCTTTAAAGTTGTATCCCAAAACAAATGTGTCTGAAAAGGAGAAAGGTTTCTTTGCAAAGTGTGCGGTCAAAACATGGTACAAGGTTCCAGAAGATCGTGGTGGGGTCCATTTCAGTTAAAGCGTTCAAGTATAGGTTGCATACATTTTGTTCAGCAAGGGACGTCATGTACAGCTATAAAGCGGCTTTGTACATACCTACATAATGCAATGTATGTCATTTAGTTTTATTGAAGAAATTCATGTGTGATTATGAAATAGTTTTGCCTTCTAATTTGTATATTAGTAACTTAATAGTTGTTATTCAGTGTTTGAGTCTGAAATAGATGATTTTACATACTGTACCGGAAAATGTCAATACAGTTCAATAAAGTTCTTACCACAACCTGTATCCCTTCCTTCTCCACAGGAGCCTTATCATAGGTGGCGTCACAAACTCTCACCAGTGTGTTCACGTGGCACTTTTTCAGCTCCTGGCAGACAGAAGAGAGAGGATTTTAGACACGGATGAGGACTAGCAAACTGACATGTACAGATACTGAAAAAGACAAGATTGTAGGCCTACCTCTGTGAACTTGTTGAGCGTGGCATTGGTGGGGTTGTGGGTGATGAGGAACCTCATGCACTCGTAGGAAATCTCGACTGCAGCGGGGCGGTTCATGTTGGCGAGACGGCTTAAAAAACAATTACAATACTCTTACAAAACAAAAGCGACTTTTGGCTCAGAAGTCAGCAAAGACTGCAAGGAGATTGATGTATTCTTTACAATAAATAAAAATGACAACACGTGGAGAAGGATGGGTCAAGGAGGACAACAGGTGTTCAACTACGGGATGATATACACAGAGAAAGGGAACAAAAAAGCATAAACTAGTCCACAGTACTCCGGGATGTAAAAAAATAAATTAAAAATGAATTAATACAAAACAAAAAAATTAAAAGAAAAAAAAAAGATGGAGAGACTATCCAGGAGTCATCCAATCAGTTTACCCCATTCAGGAGAGCTGTATGTGATTGGCTGTTCGAGGAGAAAGCGGAAAGCACTATTTCTCGTGTTGGAGTTGGGAGAGGCAGAGAAGTCTTGGCCAAGGACTACGCGATATCCCAGGGGGGGGAGGGGCCTTTTGAAGAGTCAGCAAGTTCCTAGTGTGCTGGCGTTCAGGGGGGTTTCTGGGTAGCGTAGTCCCTCGGGGGGCGGCCGATTCACTTCTCCACGGAGGTGAGGTGCTGTGCCTGGCAAAATTCTCCGCTCACACACGCCATATAGGTGCGGCTGAAGTCGACACAGAAAGCCTGTCAAAGAGAGGAGAAGGACCAGAGTGAAGTGAATGACAGCTGGAAAACAAGTCTGAATGCCTGTCAAACATTTGCCTAAGCAGTTAACAGCACAGCACTGTCAACATAGGCTTAAGGTTTCAACTGTAAGAATGTTGTCGGACGTGACATACGAGGAAATGTTCATTATTACCATACCTGGCCAAATATGCCGTTTTGAAATATCATTTGAAATATACCGATTATATCTGAATGTTGCTAAGTCATTAAGAACTATATATAATATCTTAATAAATATGGGTCAAAATGCAACAGTGTTTTGCAGGAACATTTTAAAAGATATGACAGCCTTTCCTGGACTATGTAGCAGCGCTGAAGTGACCTCATGACACCTTTTTGACTTTTTATTTTTTGCTTAACATTTACCTTTAGTTTAAACAATGAACTTAGAAACCTGTTAAGTAGAGTACGCAATGTTAGTCGTTTATTTTATTTTGTCTTTTGGTTGTGTGTTCACTTTTTCAGTTGTGTGAGTGTGTTCCTTAAAAAAAAGAAACCAAAAATAAAGTATTTAAAATGCAACCACTTTTTTTATAGAGCACTTGCAAAGTTTATTTATGCCTCGTTTCCACCGAGTAGAGCGGATCGGAGCGGCTCAGAGCGGGACAGCTCACTTTTAAGAATCTCGATGGTGTTTCCACCGCCGACCCTACCCTTACTGATAGGGCGGGGTTTAGGCTGGACTGCGATAGCCGCCGCCAGAATGTGGGTCAAACTATCGGGCTGTGGAACAACTGTGGTCAAGCCAGCGGTCTCTCTTTTTGCTTGGTCAAACCAGCCGCTTCTTTATTTATTCCCCCTGTGTTGTTGTGAGCACAGAGAAGGCTCGGTGCAACTGATAGAGTGTGAGCGAACAGCGCTGGCTGCGGCAGCTACGTGACATCGTTGCAGTGGGACACAGTGTAGCCAACTAATTCATTTAAATGACGAGGAAAAACACCACACTATACACAGTGCCGCGCTCACATTTTCGCCAAAACACAAGACTCTCTTCACTCTAGCCGAGGTGACTACACACGGCGGAAATGATTCTTTCGACCAACTGTGGTCAAGTCAGCGGTCTCTCGTTTTTGCTTGGTCAAACCAGCCTCTTTTTTATTCCCCCTGTGTTGTTGTGAGCGTGTAGGCTATTTACTACTATCTATGGCGTAAACACACAGAGACGGCTCGGTGCAACTCATAGAGACAGTGAGCGAACAGTGCTGGCTGCGGCAGCTACGTGACTAGCAGTGGGACACAGTGTAACCAACTGATTAATTAATCAGACGAGGAAAAACACCACACAATAAACAGTGCTGTGCTCACATTTTCGCCAAAACACAAGACTCTTCACTCTTGCCGAGATGACTACACATGGCGGAAATGATTGTTTCAACCAATCAAATGACGGCAGTGTGTAGCTCCGCCTTTTCGGCACCCTTTCAGGCGGCTAGTACCCCTACGGAGGAATACTGAGATTAGGAGCGGCTCAGAGCGGTTAGGTGCGCTTAAACCGTACCCTACCCAACTTTTGGCAAATGAAAAGCCAAACTACCCGGGCCGAACCGCTCCGATCCGACCCGCTCTACTCGGTGGAAACGAGGCATTAGAAGGTGATTTTTCCCTCCCTTGGTTTAAATCCTTGGGAGAAAATTGCAAATTGGCACCTATAATAGCTTTTAAGAGTCTTAAAAAACAGGGCAAGTTTGTGATATGCATAGCACAACAATGTAGTGTTTAACCCATTGATGCCTGATGCTGAATCATAGTATCTCCTGCCTGTCGTGCAGCATCAGGCATCAATGGGTTAAAAGGACCCTGGCACAGTCTTATCAATATTGGAGATCAATGTCAGGAGAACAATAACTTCAGTTTCCAGAAATCCCCGTCCCCCTTCAAAAAAGGGGAACCACCACCGCTGCATCTACCGTCAAGCCTTAGTAATGAGTCCACTGTGAATTGAAAACAACTTTCATTTCATTACATCACATCACCCAGTTCACCACCTGTCGCCAAAATGGAAACTAATATTATGCACAGTTATGGAGCACTTTGTAAACACATGCGCTTCACAAGAGTGTCTTACAAAACAGGTAATGTCTGGTTTGGAACTAGCCGGGGAGCAGTCAGTCAAAGTGTGCCAAGTCCTCAAAAGTCTGAACCCAGCCGCCACAAACTGGCTGGAACCGTCTCAGAGCAACAGAAGAGGGGGATGAGGGAGGGAGGGTGGGGGTGCAGCAGAGGGAAAGTGAATGACGAGAGCCGGCTATCACTACGTACACAAAGTAGTGGGAGGGCAACCGGGGGAGAGAAAAAAGGGCTTGGACTTCGGCACTGTGTCGAAGGCAATAGTCACAAGGTGAGGATTGCCGAGTGGGCAAAGCTTCAAACAAAGCACCAGCATTGCAGTCCCACGCTCCCGCTATTCACCTCCTTCAGACGGACACAAGCCTCTCTGTGCTCTCTCTCTGTCTCTTTCTCTCCATTTCACTCACACACAATTTTGTCTGGACATTTATTAACTCAACTGTAAGATGGGAAATAGAAATAAGATTTATAATTTGTCTCTCAACTCTACCAGTTTGACTTCAAGTAAAGTTGATGAGACCACATTTGCAACAAAAGCCCACTTTTCAAAACCACACCAACTTACTTCCACCCACTTACCCCACTGTCACTTAACCTCACCCTTAACAAGGCCACTGTAAAAGGGATGCATCAACCCGTTTTCCTCTACAAATGTATTTCTTCCCCTTCTATGATTTATACTTGGCATTGGCAATAACCACAAGGATACTTTTTTCTTGTGTGACGTCTGAGATCCTCAGTGATGCCCTTTAATAACCGCCTATAACCTGTAATGAACACATTGTGGCATTGCTGCATGCACACAACTAAACTTTGAAAAAAAAGAAGAGTAGCCAGACATTAAAGGCCTGTTTGCCGTTAACCCTACAATTTTATTTTTTATTTTTTTACAGATTTATACTAAATAGGATCTCCGAGTTCAATACACCTTCATATTCCAACCGGTGAAGTAGGCCTTTAATGTCTGATATTTATGGGATAAAAAAATAAAATCGGCCGATTTAATCGTTATCGTAATTTCTCTGAAAATAATTGGCATCGGGCACCCAAAAATCCATATCGGCCGGGCCCTAATTAAAACCTGACTTCAGAAAAGAGACAAGACAGTTTAGAGAGACTGAAACACGGAGGAAACACTGAAGAACAAAAGAGCCAACAGACACACCACAATGACAGTTTACGCTCACAGATTGAGGGAAACAGGATTTTGTGTGGCTGCCTAGACAGACGCACAATGTCATACAGTCAGTCTGAGTTTTAACTGCAGCTTATTTTGGAGTTTCCCAAAGGCAAATTGACACGACCATAATAACATTTCAAAGTTAACACACAGGTACACATGAACTGAAGAACGTCTGGGCTAGGTGGGAATCATGACTAATTGTTAAAAAAGATCGGTTGCTATTCTCTCACCATGATTACCTGTTTGTTTGCGTCTGAATATACTTCTCCTGTAATGATCTGATGGAGTGAGACCTTGTCAAGCTTACTACTTACTCTTCATAAAGTAAAAAAAAAAAAAAGCTACTGTCAACAAGTGACTCATTTTGACAAGCTTTTGAGTGAGCGTGTCAATAGAGAAGTGATAGAGAAAAGAGGATTGTTGTGAACATCGAGCCCGTCAGCCTTCTGGACAACATGCAAATCACCCTGAAATTTGCAAACTGGTTCTGCAGTTACACACTACACGGACGCAAGAAGAGTAAAAACAAACAAACGCATACGTACGTACACACACACACACAAACAAACACATAAAAAGCTGTTTGTAGAAGCAAAAAAAACATGTTTAAACCACACAGGAAACAAGAAGCCATGTACACAAAGGCCTTAAAGCCTAGTCGGAGAACAAGTCCACAACCTTCTGCCGAGTCAAACGTGCTTTTCTGTAGACCTCGTATCCTCAATCATACGGTCCATTTGCGGCCGAGACTATCAGCTCAGCATTGATTATCTTGGCGGAGCTGCACAAAATAAATGTCATAACAGCTCACAATTCAATGACTAGGTTAACCTCAAGTGACCATGCCAGCCTTTGTATAAATACTTTCAGCAAAGTGAACTCCATTTCAACGTCAGTATCAAGAGACAAATATTACATAATACAATAAAAAAAATCCAACTTCAATGTACAACATCCTATCATTGGGAGGGTGGTGGATTTACTGTGGCAGGAATTATTAAGCCAACTTTGTTTTGGGACCAATTACACAGCTGTAGCAGGTAGAACAAAACAAATGTCAAAGCAGCACTTATGTATTTCCCTTAAAAGTAGAGTATGTTTGGGGTTACATCCGGCCTGCAGTGCCTGTGTTTCTATGTTCAACTGTATACTAAACTGGGAGAAAGGTCACTCAGTAAAGGCAGAGGCCCACGCAGCGGCCTGGAGAAAGCTCCCTTGGTGCCCCGTTCCTCATCACATGTTCTACAGTTGAAGGGGAGGGGGAAGAGACAGAGACAGAGGAGAGGGCCTCATTGAGAGTTGATGGGGAGAACTTCCCAAATCAGCTGGCCTCTTCCAGAAGTCTGCTACTAGTAGTGACTAAGGATAAAGAACAGGAGGAGAGAGAGTGCGATGGGAAGTGTGTGACAGCGCAGAGTAGCAGTACTAGCTGATAAAGGTTGCGGTATCTCAGGACAGAACAGGACACACAAACCTAAACAGGCGATTAAGTTGCAAAAAGCATGGCAGTCAAGGGGGCATGGGTATACTGCAGCCGCCAACTCATTTTTGGATGATTCATCAGTCTGCCCGTCTGTCAAAATACAAAGCCTTTACAGGTTTTATTAGTGAGCTGAGCACTTAATTGCTGTGTGCGATTTAAGTTTAGAAATGAGGCAGCTATTTATTTGCAGGATTATACAGTAGCAAATTGTATGATTGAGTATTTTCCATTGAAAAGGCTCATATTGTCAGCAACAGATTTGGAACACTTCCGGGGGAAGTTGTAAAGGTATCACAGATACAGTGCGACAGAGTAGACTGCTACAGTGAGTGTATTAAATGAAAGTCTTTAACAATCTTTGGACTGTTTTTTATTGGAATCACTGGCAGCTCTTGTTGCAAATAGCTGTCAGGTGGGCAATCTTGAGTCACTCTCGCACCACTACGCTGAACAAGATACAAAATTTAAAACGCAACACTCTTTTTGCTCCAACTTTTTTCATGAGCTGAAATCAATAATCCAAGACTTTTTGCATGCTGTCTAATCAGCATCTTAATATAACACAGCTGTTAAGGTAGATGGATTAACTCGACAAAAGGAGAAGTACTCACAAACACAGATTTTAATTTGTGAACACAATTTGCGAGAAAAGGGACTTTTGTGTAAAAAGAAAAAGTATTAGACCTTTGATTTCATCTCCTAAAAAATTGGAGCAATAACCTGTTGTGTGTTCTGTTTATAATTTTGTTCAGAGTACATACATGACAGTGTCACAAGCTAGCTTGGGCAATACGTTTGCCGCAAGGGGGTCACATTAAAATGAGAAAACCACTGACAGATTATACAGCCTGAAAGAGCATGGTGGCAAAACAGACTTTTATAGAAAACATGGAATTTCTGAGTCCATCCATCTTCTTCAACCCTTGTGAAAGACGTTAGTAATACATGCAACGCTGTCTGGTGGTCTGATGTTTAGTGCCTGAGTCCCGTTGATGTTTTGTCTGCAGCCAGACCGGGCATGACCAGACTGTACTGCCTTAAAGCAGCTGGAGAGGGCTACATCGCTGTGTGAGAGCCCAGGGGAGGGGGGTGTGCCTGTCATTTGCGGGAGGATGGATGGTGAGTGGAGGGAGGGAGGAAGCACTATACTCCTTGAAGTGAAAGATATGGCACAAGACTGATAAAGGCTCTAAACACCCTTCTCGCACATAACCACCTGCTTGCTGCTACGCCCAATGCACACACTTCTCCTTTTTAGTGTCTCATTTTAAGCTGTGTGCTTCCACAGAAACAAATGCAAAAAACAAGATGCATACCAGGACCGCCACAATCAAACCTAGAGCAAGCGTGAATCAGTGGGGAACAGAAATGGGGCCAAGTGTCACAGAGACCGAGACGTGTCTTCACTCCCGATGGCCTAAGTTAATGCCAAATAAAAGATAACTTGGTATGCTTGAAAACGTCAAAGAAGACAGGGGACTAAGGAATAGTAACGTGAAGAAATTTGTAAGATGTGAGGGAAAAACATCTAGGAGGACATAACAATGGATATTCAAACTTAAAACAAGTGAAAAGGAGAGCGGGAAACCTAAAAGTTAAGCTGAGAGCTTGGCAGTTACTGTGGCTGAGATAAAAATTTAAAAAAACACAGGGTCACACCTGACCCAATGGTCCAGCTGGAACCTTGCCGTGACGTCAATGCTGTGTTGATGGTGGGCTGGGTGGGAGGATCTCACTGAAAATGGGAGCCGTCCTTAACTTAACTTTGTGCTCCCCGCCAACAAGAGATGAAGAAACACCTATTCACTCATTTCAAAACGTTGAGCAGAGGCCAACTTTACACAGACCAGGCCTTCAGTACATTTGGTGAAGTGTGAAAGCTGGTGTCAAACTTGGGCATGGGCCAGACACCCAGTGTCTGGTTCACCTAAAAAAACCTGGGAAGGGGTCTCCACACAGCAAGCTGGACTATAAGGAAAAGCAGTGAGGAATTCAGAGTAATTACAACAACACTGTCAGCTCATCTCCATGAAGTAAGCCATTGGTGACTGTATACTGCTGTACGTCCAGTTTTTTTTTTGAAGCAGTAGAATCAACAACTGAAACATTTCTTCTATGGATTTTCTGAGCTCCTGTGCCAGTGTGTAAACGCTGCCACACTGAGAAACACAGAGTTTTGTGGATCCAATAGGCTTAATCAACTTTGTGTCAACTTGTTTGCCGACTGGCTTGAATGTAAACAACATGCATCATTCAACATCAAAAGGTTATGCAATATAACTTCAATGTCAGAGTCACCAAGCCTCAAGAAGACCAAAGTACAACACAAGTAGGGTGAAATCCTGTACTGTACTGTTGAACAACGAGAAATAGCCTAGTGTGAAGGTGCAGGTGCAGCTGCATTGTGGTCTGACACAGTTCTCTCTTTTTCATGTCAGAGGGAGCCAAGTTACAATATCAAAATGAATTGCATTTCCAATGTTCAACAAATGTGATGCAGATGGCACATACCATTGCACATCAATCAAACAACAGGTCAGGTCTCTGGTGTATGAAAACAACAAACCCTCAGTAACATCTTCCAAACTAAATTTGGTTCATGAATGAAAAATGGTGAGAATGCCCTTAATGCAAAATTCAAAGCCTTTAGTAGGTCACAAAATAAGAGAATTTCCAAAATGCCCAATGAAGACAAAAGTGTGCTGTGGACTTCTGGGACACAGTCCAAAACTTGAAGAGGCCAGACAATGTGGGGTATAGTAACAGGTCACCACACTGTTGAGCAAACACAACACACATGAGGAAGGTAGTGTGCAAAACAACTCTACTTCGCCAAAAGTCATGCGTGAAAACACATAGGGCAAGAAACCAAACAAACTACAGTGAGCCACACTAGTTAAGCTTCTAAATCTTTTTTCTGAGCATCACCAGTTTATCTAGTAGTGTAAAACAAGCAAGACACTAAAACACTAAGGCATGCCTCGACACGCACTGAGAGAACTAGGCTTAAATGAAAACTTAACTCCAACAAAGAACCTAAACTGTAGCTGAGCTTCCCCATGAGCAGCAGCAGCACACTCCTGGGGTTTGCAAACGGGAGACTCAGGCCGAAAGTGATTCTTGCAGGTCCGTGTACTCATTGTGTGTGGCCTCTAGCTTTGTTGACCCAATTCTGATAACGTGCCCGCCTATGGATTTCTAAGAAGTTAGTTGTAGATTGAGAGGAAAACTGGCCCACGTCCATTCAAAACCATTTTTTTTCTAAGAACGGCTCCTTTACTTCACCTGCCATGAAAGTAGCGAAGGGTTGGTGTGTGACATAACTTAATGTTAGCAGTGAGGGAAGCATTGCCAACACTGCCTGCACCTTGACCAAACAGAATAATGATAATTAAAACTGCAAGCAGAGATGAACGGGCCCTCTCCTCTCGTGCTGGACGCCGTCCCGGCCGGCCGCACTCGGCGCTTCGGGCGAGAGAACGCGCCGCGGTCTCCTCCTCTTTGGAGCGCGCGGCACAGTAATACCTGTCACCGGAAGCGCGGAAGTTGCCGCGACGCACTTGATACGGACGCGAGGACGACCTCAGGCCTGGGCTCTTACCAGGCGGGTGAAGTTTGGAGCACAAGGGACAGTGCAGAGCAAAATTACAGTGACTTCCTGTTTCGTGGGAATGATGCCGAGAAACTACGAAGGCCACGGATCCAATAGAACCGGCTTCCCGTGTAATCATTGTCTCTAGACCTCCCTGAGCTGCTTTGAGGTTGATTTGATCAAGTGTGTAGGACGTGGAGGTAAATAAGTAGCATGCAATATTTACTTGACCCAGCAGTTGGCGCTCTCACTTTATATGAATATTAGCATGCGGGCTTCCTCAGGCCTTGGGTCTCATTGACCATAAAACATTTGGAGAAGATGAGAGTATGGTGGAGTTCCTGTATAAAATAGAACACTTCCTGTTGATTTTGGGGCGGGGCGTCAAGAGGCTTTTTTGTTTGTACTGGGATTGTACATTGCTGTATAAAATGTGGTGCATCTAAGTGTAACACAGCCTGAGTTATGACCAATCAAAGGGTTCATGACGTCCGTTTTTGATGTTTTTTGGCGAATGAGGCGCCGGTGCTGCAAGACGGTAGTTCCGGATAAAACGAGCATTCGGGTATATCATCTTCCATGTCGGAGGACATACCCTATCCTGTGTTTTTTTTTTTGCACAAAAAGTTGTTATGTGTGCACTTTACTCTGCAATCCTGCAGAGTAATGTGGAGTTATGACATTTGGCGACATTTTGGAGAATATCGGCTGCCATCTCGTCATAGTTATTCGGAATCAAACAATTTTTTTTGGTGTATCTTCCATGTCTGATTAGTGTCCCTAGAGTTTTCATTTTGCTAAATATATTCCTGCTAGGAGTAGTTAATTTTTGAACATTGTGATGATTTGAGAGTCAGAAATTCACATATTTCAAATTAAAAGACTTCCTGTTTTTGGGGTGGGGCTTCAAGAGGCTTTTTTGTGGGGCCTGCAAAGATACATTTGGGTTTTAAATTTGGTGCAGCTAGGTATAACACAGCCTGAGTTATGATGAATTAAAGTTTCATGAGGTCCGTATTTTATGATGTGTACGTCAAATTTGACCCCCTTTAACTCCCTGGTTCTGTTGAGAATTTGAGATGTTTCCGCAATTTAACATCGGGCAAGCGTTGAGTACTTGAGCAGTGGTTTGACGTCGAAATGCGAAATTATGGTTTTGGCGGTTTTAGGCACTAAATCCAAAATGGCCCACCTCCTGTTGATTTTGGCCCAGGACATAAAATTGCATTTATGTGTGCCTTGGGCCATTAAAAGTACAAAAATTTCAGGCTTCTAGCCCAATTTTTGAGCATGCATTTCCTGAAAAACTGTTTTGGCCACTGGGGGCGCCTTTTTTTTTGGAAACCAACGATAAGTTGCAATTTTTTGCAGGATCAGAGTTACCGCAGAGTTTTTCAAGTTTTGCATGACGGGAAGTGGGTGAAAAGTGCCGTCAACCCCCCTAATCGTCGTAATAATAATCATACCGATTACAATAGGGCTTTCGCAAATTTCTGTGCTCGGGCCCTAATTAAAAAGTGCCAAGAACACACCGAGCCGACTACTGACTTTCCGTACGCTATGCGCTTGCGCGGGACGTAATGTCTCCATAACAGCAGGCGGCGCTAATCTGTATTGTGGCCCAAAAAAATACGGAAGCCGGAAATGATGGGACAGCTCTCTAGTCCATAAACATAGAATTACGTATTTATATTTATGGGCCATAAAGAGCACCATTTTTAGCAGAGAGTGTCGAGCATGGTGTCGAGCAGTCAACAAGGGTTGATGCATGTGAGTACTCGTTGAACGAAACAAACAAACACATTAAAACAATGGCTAGCTGTTTTTAGCTGTTTGTGCTACCCGCCTCACTTCCGGACTTCACTGATTTGCTAGCACTCCACCAATCAAATTGCTCCGACTGAAAGACTGAAAAGAAGCCCAACGACATCTACGACGGCCGACGTCACCGAACACACCAAACAGATTTGTGTCCCCGCCCCCTCCAGACTCTCCGACCATGCCCGATGGCCGATTATCGGGCCGGTGTGTCATGGCCTTAATACGTGTCAGATTCAAAAGGAAAATATTCACAACAAATGTACTATAGTGTGTTTTCTTTTTAGCAAAACATGCTTAATATAGGTTACATAGTACCTTTATAATAAAAGGTTCCAGACAGCTAAGTGGACAAATTAAGTTAATAAATTGGCCCTGGTCACCTAATCAGAGCCTTATAATTATTGGGACATAAATTATGAGTCACAAGTGGGCATGTCTGTGTTTACCTGTGTCAAGGTGGAGCCATGCACAGACAGTCTGAGTCAGGCTAGCCACCGTCTTGGGTTTTGAAACATAATAAACCTGTGTTTTGCACAGGGCTATTACCACATACCCCTAAAATATACACAGGCGGCCCACTTTGGAAAGGGCTCAGGAAAAACCACAGGGAAAAAGACAGCATGGTACTCTCTGTACAAAATTCAAATGTAGCAAAAGGGTCACAAACATATCAAAGAGGGCTTGGAAAATAGCTTTAAAATCCTGTAAGATAAACAAGGTTTTGTGACAGATTAAGATGAGTTAACAACACAAAGCATTGTTGACAAAATGAAACCAAAACAGTGAGAGCATATCAAATATTTTGTAAATTAATTTAAAACAAAACATTTAGTAAAAGTCTGGAGAGGGAGCACAATACACTTGAACCATCTAAAGTGAACTGTAGTGACAAATGTTTTAGCAGTCTGTGCTGTACTGAGGTGTGGATGAGTCATTTAAAAAGGTGGAGTCAGTGATTCTGGAGAATGCTTGCTGTCAAAATCACTTTGTTAAAATCAGTGAACATTTTCTCATGATCAGCTACCAGTCCGTACCGTGTGTGGGTGCTGGAAGAAATCTGGTCTTAATACACAGCCTAAGCTCTGTAAACTGGTAAAGGGTCCACCTTAGTTAATAACATGCCCTTTTTCAAAGCCTAGGCTGTGTATTAACACTGGATTTTTTTTCAGTTTACACACAGTACAGACAGGTAGCGGATCGTGAGGAGATATTTACAGATTTTAACAAAAAGTGATTTAAACAACAAACCTTCTCCATAGTCACTGACTGCACCTTTAAGAATGCCGTGAAAGGGCAAAAGGCACGCTCCTTTGTCAGTTCAAGAGAGCACATTAAAGAGTACATTAAAATGCATCCCCATATGTTCTACACATTAAATTGCTTCATCTCGACTTTGAATATAAATTCACGCAAACATGTTATCCTGGTTGCATGAGGCTCATTGGTGTTCTCTCTCTGTGTGGCTTTCTCCCTCTCACAGACTGGCATGCATAGGAAACCCACTCACTCTCCCGCCCATCCAAACTATCATAGGCGCACGTGTGTGACGTAGTCTGCAGTGCACACTGTTTTACACTGGTATTTGAAAAAAAGAATAGAAGAGAGTTAGTTAAGGTGTTTACCAGTTGGGACTAGTAAAAGACTAGAATTGGCCTAACAGAAGATGGAAAAAGGACTGCACAAAAAACACGGAATCCATCGCCTGGAAGATGTGGAACAAACACACAACTTCAGTATATTAGTGATCAGGTAGGATTAACGTGTGTTGTGTTATGAACGTTACTTTCTGCGTTTTAAAAGGCGTCATCTGCCTATGACACAGTTTTATTCTGTGTGTCGGAACGGGGACAGCAAATCCATGTTGACACGACACAGGCTGTGATATACGCTGCTGCCATGCGTGTCGCCTCTTCTTGATAAGATCCATTAAGCATTTACTGTATTATTCGTCGACAATGGCTCAGTTAATGGGTGTGCACACTAGGGACATTTTTTTCTGACTGATAACAGTTACTCATTTACCGATCATTTACCTTTTACCGACAACAGTAAAAGTAGCATATTTATAGTGACATTAGGGTTGTGCCACGGATCAGAAGTGAAAATGAAACCTAGCTAACCTGACCTTAAAGTGGTCGAAATAAATTGACATGCATAACAGTTTCTTTCTAACCATTTAACTGATTGTATTAATCTAAAGTTCAACTTGTGATGCTGTGCCAGGCCTGTATTTATTGTGTCATTACACTATTTGTAGTCCATTCTACTGTACACAGAACACAATCACTCACTTTACTGAAAATGTCAGACATGTAGAAAGATAATTATCATGGCCATCTAAATGTTGTAGACATTTTGGTAAAAATATGTCTTTATTCTATCTTGTATTCAGTAACAGGTTAGCTCTCTGAGCTAACAGAGGAAAGGAGCTCATCTTGCCAAGGAGCAGCGTACTTGTTGTTCTGGCTCCTTGTGTCCGTGTAAATAGATCTGGAGAGGTGAGAGAATGTATAACCCCGCCCCCCTATGTACATGGACAGACAAACACCCCCTACGCATGCACTGGCACATGGCAAAGGCCACTTATCACACTGCTTTGCCGCCTCTGAGTGAGCACAGATAAACAGTGTGACGATCAAAGGCCTCCGATAGCGCTTGGAAGGATAGCGAGGGGCGGGGGGGGGGGGGCGATCCCATCTCTGGAAAGGACTGAAAGAGACTAGGGCTCAGTACCTTAGAAATGGGAAATAAAAGAGGAAAACATATCCAAACAAAGGCTTTTTCTGTGCCTGCTGTGGCCTAGTTGCACTTTTAAGTACACTTGACACGAAAATTAAAAACCGGCCAACTGAACAATTACATTTGAAAGAGAACCAGTCAGGCACAAGCCATCACATTTGACTATCATTTGAATGAGGCTTAAGAGTGAGAACACAAAGTAAAACTGATTTGCTGCTGATAAAAGGAGCAAAAAGGAAGTCAGATATGCGTCTCAACCAAAACAAATGTTCCTGCAAAAAACACGCTCCGACAAAAGGCTCTGGACAAAATATCAAATATTTACTATATAATTGTGATAGTTTTGCGAAAGACACAAAATACAATAACATTGTTACTCCTGCAATTATCTCACATGTTTTTCTTCAATCCGAATGCTCAACTTCTGGAAAAATGTACTGAGTTGCTGGTCTCTGCTCACAATTGTAGAGAAATTGCTGACTACCGCTACTTTTCAGGAGCAATTGCACTCTGGAAAATTGTAAAAGCAAATGACAATAAAACTAACAACTGAATGTGACGGAGACAGCTCTCACTGTAAAATGGATAAAGCTTCTCATTGTATAGTATGTCTGTAGAATTTATGTAATAGGAAACTATTTGTTTACACTTGAAATTACATATTAAAAGAAATAAACCTGTCGGGTTAGAGCCTATATGATTGACACATTAACCTGTTCCTAGTTTGGATGGATCACTGAATAAATGTTGGAAATCATCCATTCAGAACAACAACGGATGTGATTTCGCAATGAAGCCACACAGTTAAAAAGGTAGGGCAGCAGGTGAGAGGTAAAGAATGCTTGTTAAAGGATCACTCTTATCCAGCATACAAGTCTTTGAAATGACCGTCGGCACTTCCATCGATGTGTATTACTGTGCAACTAATATCTCCCCAGACAGGACAGGTAAATTGTTTCCCCTTCGTTTTGGTCTGGAATATGGGTCGAGCAACTTTGTCCAGACATCTCTGAGCTCCTTTAGGTAAATCCTAATCTCTAAACCTTTAAAATCAGTTCCAGGAACTTTGTCGCCCAGTCTAGACGGATACATACATCATGGCAGTGAGGCACAGCTCTACCTGTTTACCAACACATCAATTAAGTAGTAGTAATAAAATCTGACATGTAAACAGCTACAGTGCTAATTAGTCAGAGTAAAAGGTGTTCCTTATATCCTAGTTCACAATTACCGTACTTCCATTCGAGCAACTAACTGACAGGCATTTTCCCGTGGAGCTAAACTAGCTTTATGTGTCATTTCCACTGAGCAGGAGAGTTCAGTTCGGCACTCAACAGACTGCAGTGTGTAGCTCTACCCTTTTGGGATGGCTTGGTCCCAACAAGGCTTTAGAGACAAAAGGTTCGTGTGTATGTGTTGCTGGATTGTGGGTGTATTATTCTTCTTCTTCTTCTTCTTCTTCTTCAGGTGTCAGAAATGTGTATCAAAGTTGATTAAGGACACAATCAGTCACAATTTACAATGACAGAAACTTGGAGCGGAAAGTCTGCACTCTTCACTCAGTTCTACGTTACTAATTTAAAAGTCTAAAATAAAAAACAGGTTTCAGTACAGGAGGCCGACACTCAGCAACAGACAGACCTAGACAGGAGAGAATGCCTGCTCACATTTTTGCCGAGAGGTGCAGAGTCCCACTGAGACATCAATTCTTCTGACATTTGGAAACTAACCCTGCCTTCTGACAGCAGCACCGGTGGGGGGGGATGCCTGTTGCCATAACAACAATTATCTCAGCAGTTGCAAGCAACAAGTGCTCCTGTAGGGAATGTTGGTGTCCCCTGTGAAGAGACCAGAGAAGAGCAACGGTGCTCTCTTTAAACATTCACAGAGCTAAGCTGAAGAAGCAGTTGGTGGTGCGGATTTGAAGAGGGTCGGGGTTCAAAGCTGATCGCCTCCCATATGCAAACACACGAATCTAGGAACTGTTTGACATGTGAAATCCTACTACCTTAACCGGAGGCATGAAAAACACGCTGTGATCTTAGATCAGCTATTCTTTGCAAATCCATATTTGTTTAGGGTTATTCACACATGGCATGCCTTTAAAGCTATAGTGCGTAACTTTTTCATATAAATGAATTTGGGTCACATTCAAGCCATCGCCAAACGAGTTGACACAAAGTTGATCAAGCTCATCAGCTCCACAAAACTCTCTGTATTCCTTAATATGACAGCCTAACTGGTGTCCCCCTGTTACGCACTATATGTTTAAAAGGCTGCTTAAGGAAATGGAGAAAAAGGCCAAGCTCAGGTGAAAAATAAAACTGGGCATTAGCAATAGGGAAAAACACGGCAAGCATGTGTATGCAATAATAACCCAGCAGTTTCTACACTATGGTACAGTAGCTTCAAAAAGTAGAACACCTTCTGGATCTGTAAAGGGGTACCGGGACATAAGCCTATACAAACAACAGCTCCAATAACAATAACACCCTTCCCTTAACTATAGCATGTTTTGGCAAATGGACAGTGTTTTGCCCTGCTAACTGCAGCTCTAGCTAGACAAGGTAGTTGTAAACACAAATAACAAAAGGAAGATCCTATCCCTACCTGTTGCTATAGTTTCAGAAGGCAGCCTTACAGTAGAATCTAGAAAAGGTGTCAATCTGTCGGACAGTGCCAGTGCTACAGAGCCAGTGCCTTTTGCTTTATCCCAGCGCTGTGGCAACAACAGTAAACGAACACCATGCCTACCGGGGCTCGATTCATCAACCAATACACAGCACAATAAACACACAAGGTGCCCATGGCTACTAATGCATAATTATATATGGCTTTTCACTTAATGGCTTGAAATGAAGGGGGGAAAAACAGCTGTGGGCATCTAATCCTAGCTTTCCACTTTGGGCTGATTTCAACACAACAAAAAATTGCTCTTGAGCCAGGGATCTTAGCAAGCTAACAACACAGTAAAGCCAAAGCTTGTGTTTCATTCTCACCACAGCCAGATGCCCAGCGGCATAACTACATTTTTAAATTGGCCAAATCTGTTAAGCCAGTCACTGTGGAACGGACCTCGTCAACCCTACCTTTCAACACTCCAAGCCACCCTGCGGAGAGGTGGGCTGCATGCCAGCGGGCTACAACAACATAGGTGATCTTCTCCCTCAGTAACCTCCTTGGTAAGTTGGAGTCGTGTTACTGTAAACTGGGCTCGCCTTTCACGGTTACGGTAACCAAGGCTGAGAACTTCCCCACTTGTCACATCGGCTTTTTAATGCAGCCTGTGTACAAGAGGAACCACACTTGTGTTGGTGTAATATATCATGTGGGCGTCCCGTTGATTAAGGCTCACACTTCAATCTTAAACATAGACAACATTATTTGTGAGCAGAACAAGGCAATGCAAATTCAGACTAAACCGATACCATCAGTCAGCTTTTTAAGCAAAGCATCATATTGTAACTTCAATTGTGGATCAAGTTGAGATTTCCTTGAAAGACAAAAACTCATAAATAAGCTAAATGCACCTTCACATTTCTTCAACATTAATTTGGGTACCCAGGGTATTCAGTGCCGACCCTGCTTTTTGGAAGGCAGGGCTCAAAGAGGCAACTGAGGAGATTCAGCAAAGGCAATGTGAGAAATATAAAAGGACACTACACCATGAAAACAGTTCCCAGTAGAAACCCAGATTACAAATTTTAACCTGTAAATGACCATAATGTGTGACCATTACGTTATGCACACTTTAGAGGGACAGAATTGACGCATTTTTCATCCTTCAAAGAAGCAGAATTAGCCTTGCAGTTGTATACGTTTTAAAACATGCACAAAAAAAAACACTACACTGCTCGGACACTGGACCAACAGGTATCCTTATCCTATCGGGACTTTGACTTGTAGTGCAGCATCTTGGGGAATGAGGGCTTCCCACTGTATAAGCCTGCCTTTGGCTGCAGGCTGTGCTCTGAGTGCACTGAGAGAGGAGCTCTGCTATTTCTAGACTGGACTGTGCATCATGTGTCAATTAGGTATAATATAAAGCAGGTCACCACCAGTATGGGTGACCTACTTCCACAATATAATGCAAATAGAGCATAAAGACTCAGGGCACTATTCTATAAGGGTTGGGAAAACATGGTCTTTTTGTGAAACCAGCGTGGGTCACTGTTGCTAGTCCCAAAGGTGGTGACATACTGTGACATGCATACAAACTATAGGCTTATATAATGTTATAGAAACAAGTCCATTTTGATACTCCTATTATACATTGCCATGTCCTCGGTTTGTTTTGATAACGGATTGTTTTAACCATCTCATGCCATAGATCCTCTGCCAGCCAATTAGGTCACCTTGCAAGTGACTCATAAGCAGGAATGCATAATTAGCTTACCTGTTACACCAGTTACTCATTGACTCACAGGGCCATGTTGTTAGGAGTGTTCAGAGCTATTCCTTTGTATTAGCTGCCCACTAGAATTTATTACCAGAGGGGAGGCTGAAACCAGTGAAAGGTCATAAATTGAAAACTGAGAGGCATGGGAATGTGCTGCGGCCTTTAGTGTCACAGCTGCTCCAGTCAACTTCCTCCCCAAGTGCATTTCCTCATTTCACTTCATGCGACATGGCTATGGCTGTATGGTCGGGTGCTTTCTGTTACAGGAAACCGAACGAGGCGTTATTATAGACCCAACCTAACCCCAAGTGTTTGCTCCATTTGTATTTTGTTATATATATATTTTTTTATCGTTTTGCATGGAAGGCTGACAAATAGACTGAGTCAAAGTCAAACCGGCTAGTTTACAATAATGACAGTAGCTGGGACAGTACAAACGGGGCTCCCCAAGACACAGCTAGCTACTGTACAGACAATGTCCTGTTGTCACTCGCTGTCCTTTCGTTATTTAAATGTTTTCTCGGCATATGGCTTCAGATAAATGGGTCAGCCCGTTTCTCTGGGTCAAGATTCGTCACAAAGGGCGGAAGGCAGCTAGCTCAGCCGCTAACCACCTCGAAGCCAAAGCGTCTCTCAACCACCGCAGTCTGTCGGTGGCTAGAGCAACGAAAGAAGCTGAAAACACTGGGGAAAATCACAACAACTGCTAGTATTTTGAACATCTACACGGTGCCAATGTGGTGAACGGTAGCCAAGACAGCAGTCAAAACGTAAATCAAACCATTGTTAAGCCTCATGTTGTCCAAGAGGAAAATGCTACCTTTACAGACAGACCCCAGAGCTCATTGTACAACTCAGGGTAACGCTAGCTCTTATTTGATTAAATATGACGACGTTCAGTTTGGACAATAACATGACGTTATACGACAACCGTTTCAAAATCAACACAAAATCCAGTGACATCATACTCATATTGGTGGACGAAACGTTTGTCTGGAGATGTTCCTTGAATATTATTCTAGGAAATAGCCTTTGCCATAATAGCAAGCTAACGTAGCTACATTAGCTAGCAGGCTAGCTCAGCTCCGTCACTTTGTTTTTTCCCCAGGAACGTTTAGCATTCAGTCCAGCGATATGTCAGACTCGACTACCTCGAGGGTGGCTAACACCTACGGGCATAAATATTAAGGTTTTATTATAACACGGGTTAGTGCGACTTTCAACAGTGTACGTAACGTTGTAGCCTGCCAAAGCTCTACCCTGCGAGCTAACGTTAACGTGGCTACACACTGGTTCGTCCACTTATACAGTCACTCGTGTAACTTTAGCTCCCTTGTGTTGTGCTAATCATCTCGCAGTATGTAGCCCAACTTTTCATCGGGCTCTTGCGGCTCCGCGGCGCTGCAATCGCGGATGATCATAATAAGAGACAAAGCTCCAAGAGATCAGTTTACATTAGTTGTGTTAAAAGTTACTTACAAAGAGCAGGCTGAACATTGAAATCTCGTGACTACCCCGGAGAAAGTGGAGGGAGTGTAGAAAGCGCTGCCAGGTCGCCTTTTTGTTCCTCTTCAGTGTGGTGGTAGCTTCAATTCTAGTCGGAGGTCTGGACAGTTGTCGGGGAGGAGCCTCCTGAGCCTAACGACACATTCAGGCACTGTCGGAAATACGACCTGCGATGCAGCCCCAAGCTAGTGGGCAAAGCATAGATAGTAAATAATAGGGGCAAAGGGGGGAACCAATAGGCTAAAAAGGCTGGAACTGTACTTGTATATGGCACACGGCGGTATATCCGGTAGTAAATACTATAAAATAGCAAATCAGAGAAAGCTTGCTGTGTGGCATTTTCTGATCGTTTGCCACCAGTTTAATTGAAAGGAAGCATAACAACTACAAACATAACATTATCTTGGGACATGGCTGGCAACGTTTGCAGCGACATTTCCGGGTGTAGTACCCTTCACCACATTTTGAAACACAACAACTGTAAATTTAAACTGATGCTGTTATTATTCTCTATGCAAGAGCTGCAACATGTGGGCATCTCAGGTCGTAATTGAAAACACGCAATCCAGATGTCCGAGTTACCGGAAGTACCTGAATGCAGCATGGAGGGTCTGGCGTCATTGCGACGTAAGAAGAATCCGGGAGCACGATGACAGCTCACCATGGTGACGACAGTTCCAGAAAATATCCGCACAATATTATCCCTGCTCTCACGAGTTGTTTTCCAACACAAATGTGTTCCTGTGTCTGTATATTCAAACACATTTCAAGAAGCTCTCATTCCCACTTGAAGTGTAGGCTATTCATTTTATCGGCCATAGCTATAGAGAGTTTACTTCAGGCTGGGTCTACAGGGCTTAAATCAATCAAACGTTATCAGAGTCTGTAGGCTATTTTCAACAATATATTCATGTTTAGACCATGTAGGCCTATGTATAATTGTATAGACACCAAGATCACAGCAATAGGCCTACCTAAATGTATAAGCACACTATCTTTAACAAGACAAAAACAAGTTACAAAGTTAGCCTATTACTATCTATCTATTCTAGCACAATACAATAGCCCATCCCTAGCCTATATTGACTTTAGTGCGCTTCTCTTAGGATGACATCTTACGGGGCAAACTAAAACAAAGATTGACTTTAGTCCTATTTCATTTCAACTTTTCTTTTGTTGTCTGCTATTAATTGGCATTCCAAGGCGAACACACATTTGTTGGCAAAGTGATCTGAAACTAATAGCAAAATCCAATCAATGCAGCTCTGGGCTCAAGCTATACTGGCAGATCAGACAAGGATTTCTGAGATCTTGAGGCCTGACATTTTTAGGCTACTATAATTGTATATCTCCCTCTAGTGTTCATTCCTCTACCTGCAACAGATCTACACCAAATATGTCATCCTGCCTAGACAATCGATAACTACTTGCAACTTCTCGGGGGTCTAAGCCGGCCTGGTAGGCCTACACAAAGTATGGAGATGTGACAGTGACTGCATGTGTTCCAGTGTTTACATTTTCTTCATAATGTTATCATGCTGATACGGAGACATAGGCTAAATAGGAGCCAGACACCAAAGTACAAGAAAGTTTTTTTTATTGATGTGGTATCAATACAATCAAGTAGGCTACTGTAGATTTTGTATAAGCAGACAAACATTTTCAATCAAAAAGAGTGCATTTTATACCCAAGTTCTATTGCATAGAGTGCAGGCGATAGCCTTGTATGACAAAAATCCTATAAGTTGATACATTGAACATTACACAAATAGAAAATAAAAGTCCACAAATAATCCTTCACAAACAAGGCTAGAATGCTAACTAAATGTTGTAAATGCTCTTAACTCATCAATGCTGTTAAATACCATTTATACGTTCTAGGCTTCGGTGGTCGATTTTTTGGCATCCCTATTAAATTATCATAAATGTATAAATACATCTTCATTAATTTATTGTGCAAATGGGAAAGGTCGTTTGTATTTACTGAAACTAAAACGAACAAATATCCCTTAAGAACCGAAGCAAGGCATTTTTTCAAATATTTTTTTGTTGTTTTTTTTTTAAAGAAAAACAGAAAACACATTTAAAAGCGTGTGATCGAGACGGTATGGATCTTACTGACACTTGTTAAAGGGTTAGCACACGGGGCAAACACTGCAAAACAAGTGACATTGTCTATGAAAAAACAAGGACAGAGAGTAATAGCCACATGTAACTCACTTCACCATTTCATACATCCAAAAAAAAACAAGGCAACTAGAAAAAAAGGGAACATACAGTACATAACGAGTCTTGGACTGTCTTGTAGACTCAAGTAACAATAATGATGATACAGAGCGGTTGTAGGTGTGTTCATGTTGTGAGACAGGAAGGGGCAAGGGCAAGTGCATTGTTTGTGTTACATAGATGTAGAATACTGCTTAGGCCTTATCCTAGTACTGCTTTTCCAGAGCCAAAGTTACTGGTTATTTGTAGTGACACAGCATAGTAGATGATTTATAGAAACAATCGTAAGTCAGTCAAACAGTATACATTCATTCTGATTGCAAAGCTCAATATTTGGCACAATCCTCCTGTACGATGTAATTTCTCCATCAAGGTGTAAGGCAGCCCTAAATTCAGTGTAATGATAGTGTTTGGGTGGCACAAATTGGATTGGAATCCCATCTGAGCTGGAACATATACAGGTAAAGGTGTGGAGTCAGTAATATAAGCACCAAGGTTTCTCAATTTTTCCAAAACCTCTTTAATCTCCTCCCATTTGTTCCTCAACCGTTGATAAAATATCTTGTGCACTTTACTGGAATGTTTTTGTTTTGCTCATGACTTGGTAAAACATACAACGTTATTGCACACCATTATGCCACTCTTTGGCACAATATGCAAAATAGTCATATCAAAAGTGTTCAGTGTTAACCAGTAATATCTGTATACTAAATGCATTTGTCTTATTTAATTATGTTGATTTAAGGTCAGTTTTTCCTGGTCTCCCTTAATCATTACACTCACCACTCACTTATTTATTTTATTTTATAACTAGTTCCCTTACATTGCAATGGCACCATAAGTCTCATGAAAACCCAGAGGAGGCTGAAACATTTTGAAATCAGATTTCTTGCGGAACACTGATAAAACCGTAAGCACTTCCTAAGGTTTTGTAACTTCAGCAAGTTTGCTATTATCTTGGCTGAAGTGTTCATGACCTTAATGCCAGGGGGACAATGTGACAAAACTACACCCACACACAGACACAGACACAGACACAGACACAGACACAGACACAGACACACACACACACACACACACACGCACGCACGCACACACACACACACACACACACACACACACACACACACACACACACACACACACACACACACACACACTGACACAAACAGATGGGTACACCTACTAGAACATACAAGCACATGCATACACACGCATCATGTATCTTTAATGCCTGATCCAACAGAAATGAGTAAATACACAGCTCTCACCTCTGGCCCACCACCTCTCCCAGAAATCTGGCATGGGTTTGTTAAATGTTACATAACCTGTATTTCACAACCTGTGGGCCTCTGTCAGTCCCTTTACTTATTCACAGAGCAAATGCAGATTGATTCTTATTCCCAGCTGTATACTTTTTCTTTAGCCTATTTGGTTCTGAAACATCTTGTCTTTGTAGTGACAGATGTTCCGCAGAGATAAATAATAATTCAGCTATTTCTTTGACATAATGGTTTGGAAATTAATTGATCAATATCCCATTCAGAGCTACAAATGATTTAGATTTGCTCTCAATTGCCTAAGAACAAGTCACTTACATAGAAACTATTGTATCAAAGGAAGAAGTGGATGTAATTTACATTATATGGCATGTAAACATTGACTGCATATCATCCTTAATTGACATTTTCCTTAAAGTAAAGAAAATAATAATAATTGTCCTTGCATGATGTTGCTGATCCTCTTTGAATGGGCAGTTTATATGTAATAATTCTAATACTGTGAGGTCATATACTGTATATATATAATGGATTTGAGGGATATCTGGACAGTTAAATAAATAAAAAGAAAGACAATTCATCATTTTAAATGGTTGGTTACTAAATTCAGGGAGCAGGGAGATAAGCACCCAACAAACGCTCATATCAACGAACTGTCAAAATCTATATCTCACTCTCAAAAAGGATTTCCTACTATTAATAATCTTAATGTAGCTATTGTCAAGAGTACCAAAAAGGTCAAACAAAATAAACATGAACAATTATGGTATTAAAGCATCAAATGCCTTGTTTTGATATTGATCTGTCAATATTGTCTATGTTTTATTGTTGCTCTTTATGTCAATATTGCCATTCAAGATTTAGATAAGAACACAAGGGACGTGACTGCGGCCAGAGGAACCAATAACCCCCCAGGGTCTGGTGATGTCGTCCTTATGATGTCAGAGCATGAGAGCAGGATGTGCAGTCACATGGGAAGGTTTGTTACTAGCACATTACAAAGTAAGGCACTTAATAGTCTGAATCCAATAAACAACAACAACAATGATGACAAAGACCAAATAATAACAATAAAATTATGACAATATAATAATTAAAATAATATAAGATAAAGAAAACACCAACATAAAATACAACCCAAAACACACATGACTTTAAGGACATTAAAACAAAGAACACAGTATGAAATGCCTTCCCCTGCCTTTTAAACTCTTTCCATATTTCATTCACAAAGTTTGTTTTTTCTTTTGCTGATGTTGTGCAGGGTGAGACGGATAAAGATGATGGCAATAATATTGAGAATCCTATGGGTTTTGTGTTTCTGTTATGGCTGCAGGTATTGAAGGGTTGCGCTGCTCTGAGGCACCAATACAGGAACATGTTTGAATGAAGGGACAGGGTTATGTAGGACAGATCAGGAATCCTGAGAAGGAGGAGTGGATGTACTCGGTAGAATAGAGGCCATTTGCCTGATCCGAGGGCATCTGGACCCATACCTGGTCACCCTCCTTCAGCTCTAGGACAGCACTACCGGACGCCTGGTCCATGTAGCCTTTCTTGTATTCGTCATAGGTGTAAGTGGCTGGTACATTGTTCTTGTACAGTGCCACCCACAGGCTAGTTCCCTTTACATGCATATGGTATGCAAAGTAGTAGACACCCGATAAAGGAGCAGTGAACATGCCAGTAGCAGAGCTGTAGGCATTTTGCCCATTGTACAGGGTCCTGTCAAATTTGATTGGCATTGCAGAGGGAGGGAAAGGTGTAGTGAGTATGGCTGTAAAGGCTGGAGCCACAGAGGCTGAGATTGGAACTTGACTGTATGCAGGCCCCTTTCTGCCCCCTGGTACTTCATCCCCATCCAACTTTGAATCTGTTGTGCCTGCAACAACTGTTTGACCATTTCCAGGAGGGCCGGGAGGCCCTGGAGGCCCTGGAACACCAGGGTTACCATTAAGCCCAGAAGGGCCTTGTTTCCCTGGAGGACCTTGGGGACCGATAGCTCCCTTCTCTCCCAATTTACCCAGTCCTGGAGGCCCTGTAATTCCAGGTTCACCCTTCAGGCCAGGGACACCCTGTGGCCCCATAGGACCCATGGGCCCCTGAAGACCAGGAATGCCTGACTGGCCCCTAGGACCTGGAGTCCCTATGAACCCTGTTTCACCTTTAGGCCCTGGGTTACCTGTCAGCCCTGGATTTCCTGGTAGGCCAATATGTCCTCCCTCACCTTTGGGTCCAGGTTTTCCAAAGGAGCCATTTGGACCAGGAAGGCCTTTTTCCCCAGGGATGCCAGGTTTTCCAGAGGGTCCACTGGGGCCTTGGTCACCTCTGAGGCCAGGCAGTCCTGGTGGGCCCTGGGGTCCTAGCTCTCCCTTCAGTCCTGGCATTCCATGTTTTCCTGGGAGTCCCATTGGGCCTGGAAGTCCCGGTGGTCCTGGCTGTCCATCAAGGCCTGGTTCCCCAATTAAACCCATCATTCCTTGCTCTCCTTTATCCCCAGGAAAACCAGGCAAACCACCATGGCCCTTGTCTCCCTTTGGCCCACCCAGACCAGGTTTTCCATAGCCAGGGGTCCCAGGAAATCCAGGAGAACCCCTGGGACCTGGCTCACCTTTGTGACCAAGTAGACCTGGTCCTCCAGGCAGTCCGTCTAACCCAGGCTTCCCCAACCCAACTGGTCCTGGCAGACCTTGTAGACCTGGAGCCCCAACCTCGCCTGGTTCTCCTAGATCCCCTGGGAGTCCCTGATCACCTTTAAGGCCAGGCAGTCCAGGCAAACCTTTTAGTCCTGGTTTGCCTATACCTGGAAGTCCAGGTCCTCCTGTACTGCCTTTGAGCCCAGGAGGACCTCTAATACCTGTTGGCCCAGGCTTCCCATTTCCATTCTCGCCCCTAATCCCACGTTCACCATGTGGGCCACCTTCACCCTTTATTCCTGGTTCACCCCGAGGCCCAGAGGGGCCTCTCATGCCTGGAAGTCCTGGTTTTCCATTCAAAGACAAGCCAGCTGGGCCAGGGAGGCCGGGCTGCCCTGAAGGACCTCTGGGACCTGGTTCACCACGTGGGCCAACCTCGCCATTAAACCCTGACATCCCTTTTGGTCCAAGCTTTCCTGGGAGACCTGGAAGTCCAGGCTTACCAATTCCTGGAAAGCCAGAAGGCCCCTGAGGGCCTGGCTGGCCATTAAGACCTGGCTTGCCTAGTCCAGGTTTTCCTGGAAGTCCTGGTGGCCCAGGAGGGCCTCTTAGTCCAGGTTTCCCTTGGAGACCTGGTTCCCCTTTCACCTCCATCATGGGTGGCATATCTAGAAAAAACAGAAGATGATCATGTATTATACTTCAAAACAAATAAAAAGTAGAAAATAGATAAATAAGTGTATGGGTGTATTCACACTGGGAAAGTTCGCTAGTTCACTTGCTTTGGTCCAGACCAAATAGAGTTTAGATTTTAGTTTTGTTGGTGTGGTCCACTTTCATATTGCCCCTTTTGCAAGTGAACCAGCATTAAGAAGTAAAACCACACCTGATCGGAGGTAATTAATTAATTGGACAGACATTCTGGGGTGGAGAGAAGCAGGAAGCACAAGGTGAAAACTGCGAAATATATAACTGATGCGATATGGGGTTAAAAATAATAATTAAAGGTGCGCCCTTAGCTCAGTTGGTAGGGACTGAGTTCGTTTCAACCAAACTAAACACGGCATGTGTGAATACACCCTAAATCTAATGTGTGTAGTGTACTGAAAGCATTCTGAGGTCAAATATAAAAAGAAAACGAGAATCCATCTACCAGCACGTATTGTGCATCTGACACCTAAGGCTGCATTTTGGTGAAAGGGAATCTTTGTAAGTGTAACACTAACTATCATCTCTGCTGTGGGTACATTTGGGAGGACACAATCCTATAATTTGAGCTGCAAATTATTTGGTAACTGATTATTAATAACATGAAAAGTTAATGACAAGGATCGTGTCACTGATTCCGCTTACGAGCTTTTCGCATCAGCTGAACGGGATTATACACATTCTATTTAAAAGATGGACATTGCTGACAGCTGCAGAGCAAAAGCATATCATATAGGTCTCAAATCCAAATATAAAAAATACTCTATTATGTTCCTGGCTTCAGCAATTGTTATGTAATTGTGCAATTGAACAAGAGTTTAACTTTTCTGTTTTCCAGCTGACTGTATTAGTGATCTTCCTGGGTTTTGAGAGTATCTGTAAAGTTCATATTTTTGATTATGTTGAGAGGGAACCAGACTGAAGATGTATGCCACATGTCAAAAACTCATTAACTCTAATTATTATTTCTTAGCAGTGTAAAGCAGAAGCTCAGTCTGCACAACACTCTAACCACAATTAGCCACTTTCACCTTGATTGTTGTTGCAACACCTCATCTCAGCAACACCTAGCCTGTATGTTACTGTTATTGGTGGGTCAGTGAAGGCAGCTAACCTTGTATTATTATTATGATAAAGAAAAAATATGTATGTAAGTATCAATTTTTAATAATGTATACTGTTTGTTTTAAAATCTTCAAAATATGATTGCAATTATAAAAAAAAACATACTCTTCCCTTGTAACAAGATTGATAGGGAAGTCAAGTTGGAACTTTTGTTACAGACCCTAATTTAATTGTGGACCACTACTCCCCCCTACTGGCACTTAAGGAGAATACACACTTTTCATGCTTATTATTAAGTAATAATATTTTACTATTAATAGCTCAATTTGATTAGAGTATTGCATGATTCCAGTCCAAAGTTCAAGAACGTACATGCACATTGTATCTGAAGTGATCATATGCATGTCCCTAAAATATTTAGTTTGTAGAGGTTCAAATATGAATACATTTAACACCATTACAATGGGACCAATCAATAGATGCACAACTAACTCAGCAAGCAAAATGCCAATTTAAACAATGATGATTTTCTTTTTGTGGTTGTGTCCATTATTCTTTATTATTAATGATAACATTATTATCTTTATTGCAAAACATTAGACAAGTCTAACAGGACGAGGAACACATGTGGTCACTCAGAAGATCAACTAGGTGGTAACTTTGACTTTACAATACTGTACAAGTTTTGTACAGTAATGACATTTTAGGAGTGCTCATTTTGGGTTTAACAACCCCAAAGATGGTTTTGATAATATACAGTATAAAGGATTAACTGATTCCGGATAACGCTTGTTGACAAATTCTCTTTTTAAATTCTCTTTTTGTCAAAATCGGTGAATATCTCCACACAATCCGCTACCTGTCCGTACTGTGTGTGCATTGAAAAAGAAAGCTTATGCTAATACAAAGCATAGGCTCGGTAAACATGGTATGCAAACAAAGGGTATGTAAATGAAAGGTCCCACCGTGGCTAGCAACATGCCCATTACAGAGCCTAAGCTATGTATCAAAACTGGATTTTTAGAACAGTAGAGAGTACAGACAGGCAGAGGATCTTCAGGAGATATTCACTGATTTTGACAAAAAGTGATATTGACAACATAATCCAAAATTGCTGACTCCACCTTTATGGTTTGACTATGCAGTGAGTTAGGGTAATGCTCAAACTACATTTTTGCACTGCTAGTGGATCTCATACTAGCAAGGCTGTTTCTTTATTTTCCAAACACGCACCAGCTCCCCTGCAGGCCACCATAATCTATCACAGTGAGAGAAGAAACAAGGTATTTCACACTTGAGAAGATTTAATGGCTTCTACATTACTTGTTCTGACACTATCTTGGATTCAATACATTAAGGTGTGCTTTCAAATGCATTTGAATTGACAAAGTAAAACATTTATTGAAATCTGCTCTAGAAAGAGAAGAGGTACCCTGGCAAGCTGAGGGCGTAAGACTACTGTAATGCATAACTCACAGCTCATGAATGTGAGTGAGAAAGAAAACCTGCTTAGTAAATTTGGTAAATTTGCAGCAAGGGTGTGAAGCTAGTAAACCTTGAACCTGTGACTAAGCACAATGAGATAAGATAGGGAAAACACCAACACACCCACTAACCTAGATACATGACTGTAGCTTTTTTTTAAATAAAAGGTTCTGGTCTGTGTTTAATATATTTAGTAGTATATTCATGTTTTTTACCAATAACAACGTGGTATTAATTTCCTACTTTGATGGAAGGTTTACTGTATTTATGAATTCTAATAATACACCTGACGCAGTATACTGTAGCAATTATAGATATAGTTAATAATTAGTAATTGATCAACTATTTCACTTGTGATGCAATGTGGACCTGTGACCACTGAGCGGCAGTAAAGGCATTATGTTCATGTGAGCCACGGGAGACATTAGGTTCACTCCTCCAAATCGAAATCTTGTTTCTGCCACACAATAAAGCATAACTTCCTATTGTAAAACTTTGATATATCTTTGTTTAAATTTAAATGCAAAACATCAACACTAAATGTGTTCTAAATCCAACTTCTGGGTTCTTTCTTTGTTTAACATCGTGCCGTTATTGAAATAAAAATGTCCCCCCCCCCACCCCCCACCTCGTTCGCACCGAATTGTGCTTTTGAAGAAGGGGGCCTCCGATAACACAAGGCACATCTCATTTGATCCAGATCTTGTTTGGGTAGTTCAAGTCAAATTTTATCATGATGACAGGATGCACATTTTTTCAGGATGATCATCAGCCCCCCACCACTGCCTTCCTTTCCCCAGCTCCCTCGCTTCAGCTTTTTCTTTAATCTATTATTATTTCCTTCACACTCTCCACTTCATCCTACAGATGAAGAATATGTGATAAACAGCGGGGTAATAGCATCCAGATGGCAGGACGAACAACTGGCCCAGTGGAGCTCACATGCAAACAGTGGGCATTCAGACCTCAATTAGGCCCCAACCGAATGCTGCTGGACCAACAGGGCAAGGACACACACTCCAGTGAGCCATTTAACTGCCTGAAGAGAACCAATGGGCTGAGTTTTTCATTAGGTTCTGGTTCCCAGGAGGGCCTCTATATCAATCACATCCTAAACTGTGATGTTGGAGACTTATTTTATTCATAGAAGGTTGTTCTTTGCCTCTGGTCTTTACCGTGTAGTTTTGGATTTGTGCATATGACCCACACAATGACAACTAGTTGAACTTTTTTTTTTCATTCTCAGATACTCTAAAGGAAGTACAGAATACTGTCTGTAAAACATCAAGACTTAGTTTGTATATTTGAATCTGATTGGATCAGTATCACACACAGAAACTTGTCAAAGAGTATTTTCTGTTACTTTTTTGCAGTTTCTCATATTAAAAAGGGCCTTACTGAGGAATGTATCTCATTATGGGGTTATATCATATTGAATCAATTCAAAATGGCTGTTTTCAGCGCTTCAACTGGCTCAGTGAAAAAAAAGTAAAACAGACACACATGTCCTACACCCTCAGGGTTTACTCACCAACATAATGTCCCTTGCCCTCTCTGAATGGGGGTCCGATTGGCCCTTTCATCATGGGCTGCATGTACTTCATGTGGGGTATGGGGGGATAGCCTCCAGCAAGCGCACGCGCCCCCAGCGTCAGCAGCACACAGACAGGAGCCAGCAGCATGGTCACCAGCATTCCAGGTTTCACTTGTCACACACAAAGAACTGGAGGCACATAAAGAAAAGGACAATAAGGCATTAATAAGCATTCTCAAAATGACTTTGATCGATCTTTTCCTTTATTTTGGATCATAGGTCACAGCACACAAGTCAAGGAGAGTTGCTTTATACGTGGTATAAAGGAGAGGTGGCAGTCACACCAGCAATGATGATGAGTTGTGGAATCATTCTGTTGAAAGTTTATGATCTTGCCAATAAGGCGAGACACCGCAGGTAAAAAATAAATAAAGAATTAAGAAGAAAATACATTATTTATCAGACAACTAACAACATATGAACAAATCCTTCTGTCATAACCTTCAGAACAGTGCTAAGAATGGTGTTGGAAAGTGAAGTTGATGTAAGTGCTTTAGAAAAAAAAGCAAAATTGACTAGTGCTTGAAAAAACAATGCTTTTCCCTTAATGCCCTAAAGTTGGCTGACATAGACAGACAATTTCTCCAGCACCGGTGAAGGATAAGATACATCAGAATGGTCCCATAAACTGTATCCGTGAATGTTTGGTGCAAACACCTCTAAATATGACTTATAAGTATATTGCTTGTGTATGTCCCTGCTCTCAGCTGCACTGCTACTCTATGCGGTTAATCTTTGGCAGGTTTAACGTTTAGCCTAGGTGGCCCCTCAGAAACTGTGACAGGCAGATCTGTTGACTTTAATTTACTTCAGGAAGAAATGACCACATCACTCTCTGCCAAATATTTTCACAACCGTGGTCAGGTGCGAACAGGAAACCACCGGAGGATAGTTGGCGTGTTTGTGTATCATAAGTGATCCACTGTAGGTGCCCAAGACTGGCTTAAACTGGTAAAGAATATGTGTGAGAACAGCACACATTTCTCTCCTGAGCTGTTTTAGTCTTTGGACCGTCTGGAGTTGTTTTGTGATGAAAACAGGATCCAAAAATACTGCTGTTTAAATGCCAAAAATGTCACGCTTATTTTAGGTATGGAAACTGTGTAAGAATGAGATAAAACGGTGCAAATTTGTCAAAAACTGTATACTCCAAGTTTCTCTCTATTAACCTGACAAGCAGCATTGTCACACACACTTACATTACAGCACAACAAAGTCACTCCAACAACACGGAATGGTGAAGCAAACCAAAGGAGACACATGAGAGATACACTTTATCACTTCAGCAAATTCCATTTCGGATTATCACCTGTTACCAATTATTATCAAATACCACTTAGAAATTGATTATACAGTGTCTAGACAGGCTGTAGTTGCTCTGCAGCTCTCTCATACTGCCTATCATCCAGCCTTATCAAGACCTCAATCTGTGTGATTAAATCTCAGTTCAGATTGCTATCACAATGAGGCAGTACAACAACAACACAAACATGGGTTGGGATTTTCTAATTTGCAGATGATCTGACATTTTCTTATTGGAAAATCACACCAAATTACGCACCGCGGTTAATTGGACGCAGGGATTGGGTGTAATCTGGGAGCTCACGGCAGACTTCAACTCGCAAGTACTTTAGAGGGGGAAAAAAGGTGTGTTCATTGCCACCATGTGTGCAGAGATCAGGTCTGTTTTACAGCTTTGCTCTCTCGCAGTCGTCTGTGATTGTTTAGCAACCACATAGCTAGGCAGTCAAATTCTTGTTTAACAGCCATTTACCAAATAGTTTTTCTAGGTTTGCAAGCTAGCTTTTTTTTCTTTTTTTTGTTGTTGCAGTTAGTCATAAGTGAGTGTGTGTCTGCAGGATCTGTTTACAGTGCCATGTGTTGTTGGTGGAAGAAACAAAGGTCACTTCTCCAATTTTCCCATCAAAGCCTATTATCTATTAAAAACGACAAAATGTTGCAAGAAAAGATGTTAGAAAAACAGGCGAAAAGAGAAAGCGCAGTATTGGTAGGGCAGTATTTGGTCTTTGGCCGACTTTCTGGCTGGCTGGAAGGGAAGCTCGTCTGGTATGGAAGTCTGTGGTTTTGGTGCAGATGTAATTTAACAGGCCGCTCTGGATGCCCACCATTCTGCAGGCGTCAAACTCTCTACAGAACCACAGCGACACACACACACGCTGAAGCACAAAGGGATCAGACACAGAGTTTTGGTTTGCAGGCCTCGACAATCTGTTTATCAAATGTTTTTGTCGAAAGGCCCAGCAGAAGTTGTTAAAAAATCTCACGCAATCCTCCCTTGTTCATCATAGGCCACTGATGGGTAGAAACTTGTACACGCTCTCCAACACAAGAACTGCCATGCGACAACATGTGTACACACGACAAAATGCGATACACCTCTGGGTTGGTGTCCTTAAAGTATTCAAACAAATTTACTTTCCCCTGTTTTTACATAAAATGGGTGCATTCAAAACAAACCACGATAATAAAAAACGGAGTTGCGGAGGAGACAGAAAAGCTAATGGTGAATCACAAGCCTCCCTCAGTCATTAAACATGAGCGGCGTCCAAAGTTACAGCGAAAGAAAGCCTCGCCTGGCAGACCGAGCGACACTTTATATGAAACAGATTGAGCTGAAAAAAAAAAGAAATGAAAAATCACTGCACACATTGCAGTAACAGCTCCAAGAATACGCAAAAAGAAAGGAACAACAGAACAGAGAAGTATTGATGAGGGAGAGTCTAAACGTCGGGTGTTTGAGGGCACCGCCAACAATGACATTCTTAAAGTCATCACTGTTTTCCCACTTCCAGACAGCTTTATAGAGTGCTATGTCTGATGGCCACATCCATGGACAGATTGGGAGGAAATGGGACCCAATGTGCAGAAATGTACAAGCTTCTCACCAAGGAAAACACACACACACACACACACACACACACACACACACACACACACACACACACACACACACACACACACACACACACACACACACACACACACACACACACACACACACACACACAGACACACATCTCATACATGGGCGCAATACATCCAGACTGAAACACAGTCTCGCTGTAGTTGTTTTGTATCTCTCTGTATTGATTGTGTGTCTCTGTGTAGACATGGGTCTGTTTGCAGTTGCTTTGCATCTGTGTGTGAGCATTTCTTTTTCTTTCATTAGTCTTTTTGTCACTTTAAAGACCGGTTTTGTTTCTTTTTCATTGTTTTGCGTCTCTCAGTGTGACCTTTTTGCAGGCCATACTCTTCCAAAGCCTCACTAGAACTTCAGTATTTTGTTTACACTGGAGATGAAGACAGGCTGTCTGACTCCTGTCCAAAGCATTCCACCACAGCAGATCCACAATGATCCTCCTCTAGTCTGCACAGACGATACTACTGCACACTACACACAACACTATGGGAAACCATAAAATACAGCCTGTTTTCTTAGAGCAGAGCTGCTCGTCTGTCAAACTGATTTAATATGCTTTACTAATGTCACTGTGTTTAAATGAAATGTCTCTGTGCGCCTCAGTGTGCTGTGCAGCTGTAATATAAAAGAAAGAGGAAACATGTTTATGCATTTACTGAATATAAAAAAAGACGCTGATAAGAACAATCAGGACATCTCATTGATAAAAGTCACCACTCTGGCTCAGGGGCCCCCTGAGTCCAAGGAATCCAGCTCCATGCCCACATCAAACGCACATGTTGGCAAAGGCACATAATGAACACAGAGAAACAATCCACTTTCTCACACACACAGTACAAACCCTCCAGATCTCTCTCCAAACCACCTGGTATATCGTCTGAGTCACGGGCACTTGCAGTCGTTTTTTTTAACATATGTTGGATGCCATTTTAACAGAGCCTGAATGCTAATCCACGAGGGCCAAAGTAGACTGTCTACAACGGCCTCCAAAACCCAAACTCAGAAGCAGAGGCAGAAAGAGACACGGACACACAGCTGAGCCAAGAGCCAAACGCACACTTCCCCTAACTGCGCCGTCTGCCCGCTAATGAAATCAACAGTGCTGGGGAGGTGAGGTTGAGGTTTGAAGGTGCTCTGCCTCCTACTACCTCCCTTAAGCAGCACATGTGTGGATCCAGACCGGCAGGCATTTCCTAAACCACGTGCCACAGAGAGATTATAGGTACACCGAGTGGGGAGGATTTAGTGTCATGGAGGGAAGAGGGGTTGGTTGTTTTTGCGGTGAACACTTAAGCCGCTTCTCGAAGGGGGGAGGAATCGTCACCTGAACATCATGTACCACATAATGCCAGCTTTTTAAAGACACACACCAAATGGTTTGGGTCTGGATTGCTTGGTTACTTACAACCACAGGTCTATAGCAGAGAAGTGCACTTAAAAAACCTGACCACATATTTTAGCTGATTCATCCAATTCTGACAAAACCTTAGCCACAGCCACGGCCACACAACCCATTCCTGGCTATTACCATGAAGCCACATGGGTGGTCAGCTGTTATTTAACCGCAGCCATCTTCCCCAAACCAAAACTCTCTCCTTGTAAATTTCGCGAGGAAATGTCGGAAACGTCCCTTTGACAGAAGAATGGATTTTTCAACTCTGGAGGGGAAGAAAGGCGCACCGAAAATAAACTGAATTTATACATCTGCGGTTTATTATTCAATCTGTAGTCTAGACGTATGAGTATTAACAGATTTTACAGATTTGCAGTAAAAATAATAAAAAGTCACTCTAACAAGCACACTCTTAAAGTTTACACAAACAGGCCCAAACATTGCTAAGGTATCACTTCCAGACAATAAACGGCTCCATTGACCATTGACCCGAGTCAATAAGTGTGTGTGTGTGTGTGTGTGTGTGTGTGTGTGTGTACACCTTGTTCTCCATTGATGGAAAACCAGAGGATGGAGAAGGTAAGCGTGGCGGTTGCACAACATGCTGGCTGCCGGGGCTACACAGCTCCTGCTGCCCCTGATGCTGTGTGTGCGAGTGGGAAAGGAAATTAAGCGTGTGGGCTTTTATTTAGAGAAATTACCTTCTTTTCTAAGGTATGAGGTAATCCCCTCCTTCAGCTCTTGGGCCATGCCGCATTTCCGGTGTCAACTCACTGCGTAATATTTGAGTGGCAGTTAGAGTCACAGATTTCGGTTGCTTTGAACACGCCCTGTATTACTCGACACTGTGCAAATAAGCTCTTGCAAAACAGTATGGCTGTTTGTTCACATAATGTGTCCATGTGTGTGTGTATAAAGGTGGCCAATGCATATATGATGAGATATTAACATCTGTTCCTTCAGTTGCTAACAAGCTGGAAAGTGTTTTGAAGGGTTTTGTTTGGTTGCCACTCAGGAAAATGTTGTACCACAATAAAAAGCTCCTATGTTCTCTCATTAGTCTTTCCACTGGTTCATCAGCACATTACAGAGCACTCATTATAAACACTGTAAGTTATTAATATCCAGACATGATGTACAATGTTTACATTTCCAATGAGACATGCATAACTTAACTTACTTAAGTTGCACACACGAGGTTCATGTTCAAATTGCTTGTTTCGTCTGACCGACACTCCAAAACCCAAATGTAGTAAGTTTACTATTACATTACACAAAGAAAAGCTGCAAATCCCCACCATTAAGAATCTGGAACCAGGTGATGTTATGCATCTTTTTTTTCCCCCTGGCCTTAAGCAGTCCAGAGTAAATCTCTGGAGCCAGGTTCCAAAATCTTATGGAAAGCCCTAAAGGCCATTGCTATTATAGCAGCATGTGGCAAAAACAGTCACATATTGGTGCAGTGTTTGGGTGTCGAGTCCACGTACTCTTGGCCATGTTTACATTACTGAAAGGTATAGGTCTGTATGTGGCAATTTAAAACGGAATCTCTTCATCCAGCCCAGCTTGCTCTTAGGAAGCTATTGAGACACAACTAATCCATCTCTCTCTCTCTCTCTCTCTCTCTCTCTCTCTCTATCTATCTATCTCTGGGTAGTGATAATGATGATATCTACTATTTCACTGCAGAAGGCTTCATGGGGACTTCATACACATGCAAAACTTGCCCGCTGAAACGCAGGTGCGTGCAAATACAATAACATCCCAGTGTTTGTTTTTTTTCCTTGTGAATGCATCATGCGTGCCTGTTGCCGTCATCTGTCTCGCTTTTTGTCTTCTGTTGCAACCAGGGGCATCACTTAAAGGTGGAGTCAGCGATTCTGCAGAACGCTTGTTGTCAAAATCACTTTTTGTCAAAATCAGTGAATATCTCCTCATGATCCATTAACTGTCCATACTGTGTGTGTGCTGAAACAACCTAGGCTGTGTATTAACACAGATATTCACAGATGTTGACAAATTTATTTTGACAACAAGCTTTCTCCAGAATCACTCAGTGCGTTTACATGCAGACTCATAATCGGATAACTAAACGAATAAGACCTCAACAGGACTTTTAACCTGCATGTAAACACCTTTATTCGATCTACTTCGGACACAAATCGGCACAATAACGGACAAGAGAAGTCGGATAAGAACACCTAGATAATTCGTTCATTGTCGGCTTTCTCTCTGCATGTATACAGGGATCGGATATCGCACATCGGACTTCTCGTTCTGTGCTTGTGTGCCTGCGCGTGATAGGCTACACCATGGGTTATTGACGGAAGAGAAGCGGACGTGGCTCTAAAACCACTTGTTGAAAGCATGGTTGAAAGGGCTACAGCGCCACCTAACTCAGACAAGTGACATGGTCCGTTCGAGTGTCTTGTTCGATATATGTGATAATCTAATCTAGTTGTGCCATGTAACCGCACTGACTGACTCCACTGGCATGGCTGATTGCGCCCCCTTGGTTTTCCAAACGTGTCCTAGTCTCAGATGAGTAGTCAAAGTTTTAAATACCAGTTTACAGAGCCTAGGATGTGTATGAACACCCACTTTTTTCACAAACACACAGTATGGCAGGTGAGGAGATATTTACTAATTTTGACAAAAAAGCAATTTTGGAAACAAGCGTTCTCTAGACTTGCTGACTCCACCTTTAATGTTAATGACAGGCAAAGCTTACCGCGAGTGAACTGATGACAGGATTGAAAGAAAGGTCCTGACTTTGCTTTGGGAGAGAATAAAAACCTCATAAAAACACAGAGGAGATGAAGTAAAAATTCCTGAATTGGTATCCATGGAACAAGTGCTGTGTTTTTCTGACATTCCTAAAGGTGAGAGAGGGTGAGCCTATTATGCTGATGGAGGAGGTGGGGAGTCATACAGGTAGTGGAGAAAACATGGGGGGGGGGGTGAAGAGTTCAGACAGAGGGTTTTCATTTCTTGATGACTTCATTCGGAGAAACACGTTTAAAAACCCTTGGGCACTTATGTAAGTGCAGAAGCAGACGTGATAACCATAAAATGGTCCGTGATGTACTGCGCATATGGAAGTGAACGTGTGTGTGTGTGTGTGTGTGTGTGTGTGTGTGTGCGCGTGTGTGTTTGAGTGTGAAGTGTGTACTGAGGGACAATGGGATAATGCGGTCAAATTGAGGGTAATTAGTCACAGAAGCTGTAGTAGGACCTCACACGTGTACAGTTTGCATGTGAGTTTTTAAAAGGAACACTTACGTGCTCTTCTGCCCCTATAGCAGGAGCAGTTTCAGGCCACAGAAAGAAAGAAAGAAAGAAAGAAAGAAAGAAAGAAAGAAAGAAAGAAAGAAAGAAAGAAAGAAAGAAAGAAAGAAAGAAAGAACGCATTTGTTACAAAATATTAGCCAGTCTGGCTCCCTGCTGCTTTACAGATTCATCCTCATCACCTCATCTTTCTGCAAAGCATTTAAGATCAGGATATGGCCGGGGGGAGCTGAATTGAAAAGTCTGCAAAAACATCCAGACAAACCGCTGAGCTTGCCAAGAAAACCAGTTTGCTGTACGGGGGAGCTGAGGGAAGCGAGCGTCTGTAGACAGACAGAGACAGCTATACCTTTCCGGCTGACCAGTCGGTGGACCTAAACCCAATATGAGTGGCTGATTAGGTCATCGAGAGGAAAGAGCAAAACAAAATTATATAATAATAATAATAATCTCATAAAGGCCAATCTGCTTCCAGATTTTCCAGAGCACAGATTCCAATATACAGTGCTATAATGTTCTACTTTTCTCCACGGCGAGACAGGTCACTGAAAGCACACATCAGCACTCTCAAATACTGACTTTACTGGGCTTTGTAACATTTCCTACACATGAGAAAGGAAAAAAGAAAAAGAAAAATGGACACAAAGATATAGGATTTATGAATTGGACTATACAGTGCGGCCATAAAGGGAGTTGTGTGTTTCTGGGGGCACTGTGGAGATGATCTCACCTCAGAGGGAAAACTTTTGAGGACACCCCCGTAACTGAATCTCCTGTAAATCAGAACGCTCGGCCCGGGTCTCTCTCTCTCTCTGCCTCACAGGGCTCGACTGGCAACCTCAGCTCTTTTCTCTCCCTCTACTGTTGCTCCCATTCCGCCCTCCTTAAGCCTCCCGCTCTCTGCACCTCTCATTGACGGTGTGAATACTTTTATTGTGTGCTGCCAAGGCCTGACCGAGCAAGGCAGTTTTTTTTTATTCTTTCCCCACTCTGTAAATCCACTGGCACTGACGTAGGCTATTCTACTCAAGTCCCTGTTGTTCCCAATTAACATAACATCAAATGAGGTGAACAGAATAGAGAAAAAATGGGAGCGGGAAGGAGTGAGCTGGGGACCACTCTTTCCTACTAGTTTACTATTGTGACAAGATTCATAGTATTTATTGATACAATGAAATAAGATATTAAACAAAAGTACACAAAAGATTAATATTGATAATAACTGTGGATTTTGTTAGCTTAAATGACAACTGTTGCTGGTGGATTTGACCAGCTAGCTGTTGTAGGCTAATGTTAACGCTAAAAGTCCTTAAAGGGTAACTGCACCCCCTGTTTGAGCTACTGCACGATTTTGAAAAATGCTTTCAGACCATGGATTCTGAATTCCGTTTGAGAACCATTGTTTTTAAACATTCCGACATCAGCCGGCCGACTTTCGGGAGGGAGGGGGGCGCGCGGTGTCAGTGAAGGAGGGGGCTAGCTGCTAGTAGCTGTCACTCAGGAAGATCTGAATGACATGACTTCATTGAAATATCGAGTGACACAAAGTCTAACGGCACTATCGCTACACAGTGAGCTCATATGCCACACAGATGGGTCGTCTGAGGTGGAGGACTTTCTTATTCTAAATTGTTGGCGGGTGTTTCTATCGTAGTGTTAGGAGACCGAGTAGCGCAAGTGAACGAGCGGCAGTCTGTGTGTGTGTCTGTGTGTGAGCGAGGAGAGCGAGCGAGCGGTAGCGTGTGTCAATCAAGTGAAGTAATGAACAAGTCCGGGTCCGTGTGTGTGTGTGTGTGTGTTATACAGTGTGAGATAATGCAGACACACTGCCGATAGAATTGAAGTGTGTTAACCCCCGAAATAACATCCTTGGAGGGACAGTATAACAGTAGTAGCTCATGGATCAGCCATGGACCTGAGAAGAGCGTGACCGGCTTTGCGGCGACGTCATTTTTCGAACCCAAAGGAAAACGTTTTTTTCAAATTTTAGTAAAGTTCTAAAATGATTTACAATACAAAACATTTCTTAAATTGCCGATATTTAACATATTGCAATTTTTTTCAATATCAACACCAGCATATAAGTGTTCCTTAACAACATAGTGATTTAATTCAGCTTCTATCTCAAAAAACAAGTAAAAGGGTGCAATTACACTTTAAAGGTATACTATGTCATTCTGGAGAATGTTTTGTTGACAAATCACCTTTTGTCAGAATCAGTAAATGTCTCCTCACAATGGTTACCTGTCCGGACTGTGTGTGAGCTGAAAAAAAAAGATGTGCGAATACGCAGCCTAGGCTCTGTAAACTAGTATGTGAAAAAAGGGAATGTACACGACGCAGGCCCACTTTGTTTACATTCCCTTTGTTTACATACAAGTTTATAGAGCCTATAGGCTCTGTATTTAAACCAGATTTTTTGGTCAGTGCACACACACTATGGACAGAGGATTGTGATGAGATATTCACTGATTTTGACAAAAGGTGATTTGTACAGAATTACCTATTATGCCTTTAAGTTTGATGGAAACTTCAACAACATGTGACTTTTTGCCAGTTTCCTTCACTTGTGCAAGAAGAAAGGAAACCTAATGAGGATCAGGATGAGGAATCCTGACAAAACGGAAGCTTTCTAACACAAGTTTGGCTGGAATGTACCCGCCAAAACCAAAAAAAGAGCAAGACAATGCAGGTAACTTTACCACAAGCTGGATTTTTTTCTTTAGCCCCTAACCGTTATCTGTCAAAGCCACACAAACGTAACTAGTCACTTAATGGCATGCCCCAATTGTTGGTGATGAGCTAAGTAGCTGGGCATGCTAACTTTTGCAACTAAGGTTACAGCATATTTTGTTTTGGTTTTATTAGAGCCCAATGGGTTTCTCCATTTTGACCTATCTCGACAGGCCTGATAGTGGAATTGCAAAGCTATGATTGGACAATCACTGTTCAAAGGCAGGGTTTAGCAACAGGTCAATTGTTCAGTAGCTGGATAGGGCGGTGTTGAGCAGGATCAGGGATTGGATGCAGGACTCAGTACGGCTCTAATATGCTGGTTTCAGCTTGGTCTGTGTTGTGTCTTGGGTTTCAATGCCATGTCTCAGAATAGCTGTTAGCCTGTTCCCCTCACTGGGTGGGTGGCTTTGCTTCTGCCAGAATGGGGCCTCTGAAATGTGGAAGACAGGCCAGGGAACACAGAAAACTGACACATAGTGAGACAAATAAAAGAGCTCAAAACAAGCCACAGCACAAATGGATACAAATTTTCCTCATAACGAATTTGGCAGTGAGCATTTTTGCAAAAAGAGGTTTGTTATTTCCTGACCATGCGTCAAAATATTTCACGATTGCAGTTCATCCAGAGGCAATAGCTGACTATGGGCGAGGAGTCAAGCCCATTTGGAGAGTATGTGCACGGATCTCTTTACGATTCAGTGCTCCGATAGGTGAGAAATGCTCATAGGAGCTGAAAATAAGGCTACTAAACCCCGGAACAATCGCACACCATCAATTGTTCCACTCTTCTTTTTTGCCAGGACTGGAAAACATCCCAAGCTGCGCGTAGCTGGGGCTAAGTGCCAGGAGGGAAAAGCCCAGAAAAGTCCTCTTGTAGTCTGCTTCTATCAAAGGGTTCCACCGTTTGACACTCCATGAACACACTAAGCTTATACACATCACATTGTCCAAGGCTTCCACTAGGGGTGATGGAGGGAGATGGAAACATGTGTCAAGAGATGGGGAAATACGGGGGGAAAAGAGGAAAGCGCCTTATGACCGTAAACGTAATTGAAACAACAGGAGGAGGGGAGGGGGGGCCAAGAAGCCATGAAAGAGACATGAAGTCATTACGACAGGCAAAAAGAAAAACAGAAAAATGAAAGGGAGCAGAAAGTAAAAGCTTGAGCTCTTGATCTCCCCGTTGACCCACTTCAGATGCGTGCCCCGCCAATCATCTCACACACTCTTTCCGCTGGCAGCGGAAACGGCTTCACACGTACGCGCACGTGTCGCACACTCACAAACACACACACACACACACACACATAAGTTGGCAGCATAACAGAGAGGGAGGCCTATTCTTCTGCCCGAAAAGGAGAGAAGGAGAGAAAGAAAGAAAGAAAGAGAGGTAGAAGGGAGATTATAATTTAATAAGGGGCAGGAAATCTTGGTCAAATCCCCCTGAAGGAGCTGAAATGCCTCCACGCTGGAGGCTACTGGGCTACAGACTGACTGGGCTCCATCTGAATGGGCTTCTCTGGCACAGGCAGCAGGGCAGACAACAGCAAAAAGAAAACAATAGACCAGGAAGAAAGAATCCCACTATACCATGGTCTGGAGCCATATTAAATACTGAAGCAGCAATGTGTAGATCCATAGTATTAGTGAGATTTCTGCATGCTTCCCCACTGATGATTGTGTGGTTAGCATTTTGAGTGTATAAGGCTCAATGCCTCAACATTTGTATGTATCAGTTTTGCTTCTTTCTGTTATGTAACTCAATTAATATTGTGTTTTTTCTGTGGATTATTTAACCACGCAGATACATATTTCTTTAAAGGACTATGCCAAATCATTTTAGAACTTTGAAGTTGGATACAGTGGAGATCACAGGATGACACGTGTGGGTTTTCACTTAAAAAGAGAGAGATTGTAGCTTTTGCTGCTGCCAATATGGCATCAAAGAAGTGGAATCAAAAGAGTAACATCACGCTGAAATTTCTATTCATTTTTAAAGAATGTCTTGAGTAAGTTCTATTGAAATTGTCATCATTTGACAGCAGCAAAGGGAGTTAACAACAAACATGCCACATGTTCGATTATTGTGTACTTACTACTTGTTTTACTTTTGTAGCTGTGACATGTCAAGATTAGGTCAGCAAACTGACTCAGTAATATGTTACATCAGCTAAATTTAGCCAATATCAGCTACAAGTCACATCCCATCAAGAAAAGGCTATAGCAGCAAAACCCTTCGGTTTATCAAAATAAGCAAGAGAGCATCGTATAATTTATGAATTCACCATTTAAAGTGAAGATTGCCTGAAGCATATGTCAATGTGATAGAAGCTCATCTTGACGTGCTACAAAATAAAGGATTGACTGCATGCATTGTGGGCTATAAACAAAAACTACTAGTAAATGAGTTAGCAAGTAAACAGTTGCTAGAGGACTCGTTTGCAGACAGTGTTTGCAGAGCAATCAGAGGATGAGGATTCCATGAAAAATTGTCCCGAAAGCACTTGGCCACGATCGCAATTACCTGGCAGGGTTTAGTGTAGTGTGTGTCCTGTGTTTGACACTTGGGACTCTAACACATTCGAGGATATCAGGTCACAGGCATTCTCTGCTCGGAAATCACTTTCCACCAACCCCTTCCACCTCACACTCTGTTCTAAATTGAAACTCGTTGGTTGGAATCCCAGTTGAGGATCATTAATTGTTCATTAGCCTCTGTTTGATTGATCACTCACTTGAAATGGAGCTGACCCCAGCTGGGTGTTATAGTCTCCAGACCCAAAGGGAACTGAAGAGAGCAAATAAAGTACCTATACACACACACACACACACACACACACACACACACACACACACACACACACACACACACACACACACACACACACGCACACACACACACACACACACACTCACACATGCATGCACCAGACCACCAGCATACACTGCATAGCCCTCTGACTGTGGTCCTCGCTGAAGCCCACCCCACCCATCATGATCAATGTAGGTCTTTATTAGCTGCTGGCTAAGAGTGCTGGCTGTGTAAGAGGACCCTGCCAGTTCTGGCCTCACACCTCCAAAAAATCCACCGCTGGGCTGTGTAAACATGGGTCTGTGAGCATGTGTGTGTGTGTGTGTGTGTGTGTGTGTGTGTGTGTGTGTGTGTGTGTGTACACAATTTTGTCAATTAAGTTATAGAGATGGTGTGAAGCTGTACGACAGGTTGGAACAAAAAAATAAATATGAATTGCAGTAATGATAACATTGGATAGGATATACTGTGTAACACAGAGACTTGGTGTAAGGACTGGAAACACATTCTCTCAGTCAGTCAGTCAGTCATCCCTCGCATATGATCCAATCATTTTTCAAGACATTCCAAACAGTTTGTAGCAGGGGTCGTTGAAACAGCAGCAGTGTCAGTGGAGCAGTCATGTGCTAAGTGGGGACTTTTTTTTACTGGTGCTACATCTGGGCAGTCATAATCAGTCTGCTCTTCTATTATGAAACGCATAAAAGAAGCTATTTGGCTGCTGAAGTGCACCCGTGGGACCATGTAAAAACTGTGAGAATACCAAGTGATACGTCCCGTTGGAGTTGTGTACGGTGGGCCCACGCAAGGCCTTATGAAGGCTGTAGGAGCCACCAGAGAGCAGCACAGGTCAAACCAGACAGTATTGGGAGCTCTGGGAAATGTCAGATACTTTGAAAGGGTAGAGGATTACAAGTGGAAGTCTGGGATCATGACCAGTCCTATTTCACATTACTGCATATTGCTGGATGTCTGATTTAGTGAGTGATGATTTCACACAGAGATGCGGATAGTAAGCGGGTGCTTGTAACTCATATTGCAAGGTGCATTGAAATACAAGCAGCAATTGGTATACGGTATAAAATAAACAATATATTTAAGGCTGAAGTTGTATTGTATGCTGTGCATGGTACCTGGATTGTTTGAACAACCATGTTTTCTGTTTGAAAATGTCCATAATATTGACTAAAAACAAATGAAAATATAATCTTTAAATATATATATTAGACAAGCATGTTGATGTCATTTTCATAGTAAGCTCGATGGTGTTTAGTGCCCCCAACAGAGGCTTCAAGGCAGCGCTGACTTGAAGGCCCTATCCCCTTACCTTAAAGGCCTACTTCACCGGTTGGAATATGAAGGTGTATTGAACTCGGAGATCCTATTTAGTATAAATGTGCAAAAAAAAGTTAAATCGGATCATCTTAGCCTGAGAAAAGGCAGAAAGAGTGTCTTATGGTCTCACTGTCTAACCCTACAGTTTCCTTCTTGTGACATCACAGTAAGGGTTAGGATTAACAGGACAGCTGTTCCAAGGGAAGACTAAGGGAAGACTGAGGGAAGAAAAACCTCATTCATTATATCATAATAGTTATTTTTAGGGCTGTCAAAATGCGTTAACGCAGGGTGATTAATTTCTGGAATTAACGGCGTTAATTTTTTAACGCATTTAACGCATGCGCAGAATGATCCGCCCCGTAAATCCCACCGGCTCTGTAATACAGTCATCTAACGTTTTGGCTGACCCAGGATCAGTAGCTGCGCGCAGCCAAACATAGCAGCACATTAGCCCGTGTTTTAAAGTTTTAAACTGCTAATGGTCACGTCTGTGTCTGGGGCATAGATAGTATATAAAATCAACTGCCGCGGCTGGCAGTTGATGTCGGGAGCAACAGGAGGAGAAACATTGTCCACTCTGTTCAGAGCCCGCGAGGACACAAACGTCTGCAGTTTTCAGAGGTATGTGTGATCAGACATCAACATAACGTCGGCTTCCTGGTACACATGAACAGTCCCCTAGGACGTGGTTGCGTCTACAAACGCACGCACGCACACACGCACAGACACACACACACACACACACACACACACACACACACCGCGGACTGTAATCAAGTTGTATTTAAGAATGCACAACCTATAGGTTCACCAAATAAATGCCATTCTATAGCCTATCCTATATTTGCCCAAAGACATAGTAAAGAGACAGACCAATTGAATGATGGTTTGGTTTAAATTTATTTTCAGTATTAAAACCATAATTTGGATTTTCAATTAATAAACATAGCCTACTAATTTTAAATGTACATATCCACCTTCTGTCATTTACTTTTCCGTTCATACAACAATATACAGAGAAAATTCGAATTTTTCGGGCATATTTCGAATGGTAAAATTAATCGTGATTAATCGTGATTAATCCACAGAATCCTGTGATTAATCTGATTAAAAATTGTAATCGTTTGACAGCCCTAGTTATTTTATAATGATAGAACGCTGGTTCCGTATGGGTGAAGTATTCCTTTAACCCTAACCCTAGCCTTAACCAGTGCTGCCTTGAAGGCTCCGTTGGGGGCACAAAACACCAAACACCTCTTAGTAATCCCCTTTGTCTTTGGTGAACATGTACATCTTTAAAAAAGATGTCACAAATATAGTATGCTCCAACTATTTCCTTATAAAGCCAGGTAAAGTAGTTACCAAACTTTACCCAAACAAGAGTAAACTGCACATTTATTGGGGACTATTTTCATTTGCAGATTAAATGACATTTCGTAAACTAGTATTTATAGCAGCAGGGCAACGTACTGTATGTGGGACTGACTCACATTCAACTACAATGCACAGTAATGAAAGAGTTCACCCAGTTCAACCGTGTGGCTCTTTGTTATGTTCTGGACAATGTGGAGGTCTGTTGCACAGAGGAATAAAATGTACAAGACTTTGACTACGCTGGCAAAATATGGTAGTATGTGGTTTCAGTCTTTTCATTGGATTTGATGATAATAATCAAATACAGAATATGTATGTATGTATATGTATGTGGTGCTTGGTTCATAGCTCATACAATCTTTAGTAATAAATACAATACATTTAAAAATAGAATGAAATAAACAAGGGATGTTTGGGTTCCTGGCTCATGCAGAAACCACTGAACACTAAAATTGCCAAGAGTAAAGGCGACATTTCTGAAGAAGTACACTGTGTTCTCCAGGTCCATTCATGTAAACTTGGCGATATCATGATAGTGAACTCCCCCATAAGTAAAGAAAAAAAGGCTAGCAACTGCCAACATATTCATTCAAATATCTGAAATCATATTTGGATTTATTTATATTCATTAGCTGAGATATTCCTGATTTTAGACAGAAGACAAATTGGGCATGCCGTTTGCTAATTTGCTTGTGATCCAGTACAGACATGTCGGCTTGCCAATAGAACTGCTTGTTGTTTCAATAATTAACTTTGTTGAATTCAAACTGAAGTGGCTAAATGAGATGCTGCAGATTTGCGGCCAAGACAACACAAAGACGACTGCCAAAATGATCTACAAATTTTTTCCAAAAAAAAACAATCCTCGTTTTTACCTATTCAAAAACAACTACGGCAGAGTCATAGTTGTCTTTTGACGCTATATTGCCTGTGCAACTGGCTTGAACAAACCCAGGCGAATGAGACGGTGAAGTCGAGGTTAAGATATTAGACTGTGGAGACTTGGATGTAAGATGTAGAAAGAGAGGAGGAATAAATCAATCCGTAGATTGGAGCAAGACAAGCCAAGAATGCGCAGATGCAAGGGGATCACCTCAATATTTTCTTTCCCAAAAATGTACGATTGCAGATGATGCGAACGAGGACGTCCCTTTATGACACGCCATCTCCCTCTCTACTGTCCTGTCAGCACCACAGTCTGTGTGACTCCCTGCTCCCTTTTTTTTTACTGATTTCATCACGACTCCCTTTTCATATTAAAACCAGATCCCCTGGTTCCTTCTCTCTCTTATCTCCACATCTCAGTCATCGAGAGGTGATCAGGGACACACGATGGAATGTTCCATTTGCTACGAGACAAGATATAATGATGAAGATCAAAGGAGGCAGGAGCAGACATTGTCAGACCGGGACAAACTCTGAGGGACCGAAAGCTGGCTCCTTGACAACACTGCAAATTTATAGAATCTGGATATGACTTTTAAAGTCCTCTAAAATGTTTGCATGCTGTGCGAGAGACTGTGTATCCAAAGTATGATTCAAGTTTAGAGAAAAATAATGATTTTCACATCTGTTACTGCTGTAAACACAAAAAAATTGGGACAAATTTATGGTTAATGGGCTGTTAAAGTGTCTGGTATGCTCCCCAGAAAGTCGAGTGGGAGCGCTGTTCTTCAGGAAAAAGGGTGGACGAAAAAGAGCTTTTAATGACAACAAACATTCAGATAATTGTGTAGTGTTGAATGAACTCCATTTCCTTGTTCACCTGCCTCATGGAATTCCTGCAGCGCTGCCAAGAGCCAATAAAATGGCACATTCAACCTTTTGTGAGGCTAGACGCAATAATAAGCTTCTCATTAGGCAATAGGAAGCAAATGATGGAAATTAAGTGGAAATAAAGAAACGCCAAATAGGTTTTTTCTCTGTTTTTGAGTGGTGGGATCTGCGTTTGGCGCTGTAATCAGATCATATCAGCCTATCTGGCCGGTTTCGGGAGGTTTCGGGAGGTTATGATAAGACTCAAGGAGGCTCCATCAGCCTGCACACATTTAATGGTTCATTAATGGCTGATTCTCAAGATCAGATATGTGTTTATCTCCAACCTGGCAGCCAGAAAAAAGGGGGACATTCTTGAGAGTCTGGAGTTAGTTTAGATTGATGGGCCCTTGCTTCGATAATCACCAGACCAAAGGAAGGCTGAAGCAGCTTCTTTGTCTCCACTTGGCAGCTAGTAGGGACGGGAGGGCTGGTGGGAGGAATATGAGCGTTAGAGAGGAATACAACTTACACCACAGACATCAGAATGAGACAAATCCTTGGACAGTAGAGGATGGAGCGACGATGGGAGGCGACGGAGGCCAGGCTCCCTAAACACAGCCTATCCAGAGCAAATAAATCAAAACAGACACAGAGACGCGAAGCTGTTGTCTGTACAAGCAGAACAAGTTGCACGTGTTCTTGCAACAAAAAAAAATAGCTCAGAGCTTTGAAACATCTGGGTGATGCAGCTGTTGTCCTGTCTGAACTTAACGTCTTAAAGCTGCTGCATTCACAATTTTTACAGCAATAATTGATTAGATTACTGCTTGCATTTGAAAGGGGTCATTCATACTGATGAACCCACGGAGAGTTATCACCCAACTCTGGAGTTTCCCTCAGTTCTACAAAGTTTCATAGCGACTTTCAGCCCTATTGTGTTGGTTTTCTGGCCCACAGCGGGCAGCTTGTTTCTGTGAAAGAGACCTCAAAATCATGCCTGTGCGCTACCCGCCCAACACAGCAGACAAACTAGGTTAGCAACTATCTAGTGAATATTGTGTTGCATTTAGCAACTTAACAGACAGATGTCCCTTAGGAGTTTTGTGGAATCAAAAAATAGCGATGAACGGGGAGTAAGGTCATATTTGCCCTCTATCGGCTGTATGTGGCTGTATTAGCAAGTATTTGCTAAGAAGTTAGCCTAGTTTAAAAGGTGCTTAATTGTCAGTGTTATGTTTGCAACTTGTTTTCGCTGCCACAAAGTGGACAAAAATCTGTTAGTGCAGCTTTCACAAAGGGATTAATTATTCTACAGCCATTCCAACACAATACAACTTATGTGCTGTATGACACATAAAGGGTCTAATATGGAACATTAATAAAAAACAAAGGTTGAATGTTATACCTTAAAGGAGTCCTATTCAGTCCTTCCAGTGAGCTTAACCTCTCCGAGGGTGGGAGTCTCTGCCCTGTTATTACTCCAAACAAACCTGAATGACCAACATGCCAAAATAAGGAAGGACAGGGGATGAAGTGGGGAATTAAGCGAGAAGTGGGTGCTGAACAACCTCTTTCACCAAGTTTGTTTACAAGTTGTCAGTTGGCAAAGAAGCTCAAAGTGGAGCGAGGGGGCAGTGGGCCAACTGCGGTCGGAATCACTCGGGTCAGGATCCGTCATTTGGATTTACTATGTGGTCTTGCCCTGCCCAGGCAGATGCCTCCAATCCATGTGCAAGTGTGCGGGTGAGATCATCCATGAGAAAATGTGTCATTTCCTCTAGGATACACCCTTGGTAATGATGTGTCAAATTGTACATACTGCAGACTTTATGTTCTGTTAAGCACCTGATACTTTAACAGCTGCATAACATGACTCAATCAGTTCTTCAGTGATTTATCCTATGCTTTCTCGAGGCAGTCTTTTCATTCTGCTCTAAGATTAAAGGTAGCATCACACATCAACATGGCGGACATGATGCTCATCTGCAGGCTGATTAAGGGACTTGAAAGGCTTCCACCAAACCACACAAAGTCCAGACTGACTTTCAACAACTGATACGGCAGATTCGCTAAAAAGAACGGGAGAAACGGTGGAGAGAAAGCCTGACAGAGAGGTAAACAGAGAGAGGGAAAGCTGCTCTAGTTCCTCGGTTGACACAGACCATGCAGGCCGCTGTGAGAAACCTATGCTCCATCAGTCACTGTGGTCTGGGAACATAAAAAGCACCACATTGTTTGATCTCCACACTTGAATACGTCTCTAGGCTTCATAAGAAAAAAGAAAAAAACAGCTTTGGAAATCATATTCCCCAATTATTCCCCCTTCTTTCTAAATCTCTCCCTCCTTCCTTCCATTCCTCCCACATCAGCGATTCTGCCTTTGATACCAAAGTGCAATGAAGATTAAAGTGTGGATCAGGGGAAGAGTTGTGTGGTACGGGGCAGTTCGGCACTTTGCCACAGCTTCAGATTGGGCTTGATCCACGGAGTTATTCGCCCTCCGTCTGCCCACTGTTAGATCTGTTGTAGTGGACTGAAGATGGCTGGGAAATAAAGGAGGGCTTTTGTTTCCTCTCATCCCTGACTTTCTCAACACAACTTGACATCTTTACTTCCTTTTTTCCAGACGTGGGGCGTCCCCTCGCGATGAGCTACCTGTCTGTACTGTGTGTGCGCTGAAAAAAACAACCCAGTGTTAATACACAGCCTCGGCTGGGGTATACAAAGGGTATGTAAACCAAGGGGGGTGGGGGATGCCTTGGCTGTGTATTAACACTAGATTTGCTTTTTCAGTGCACACACATAACGGACAGGTAGCTGCCATGAGGAGATCTTCACTGATTTTGAAATAGGTGATTTTGACAAGAAACATTCTCCAGAATCGCTGACTCTATTTTTACATTTATTACCTAGCATCCGCCGCTCCCTCAGTCAAAACCCACCAGACCGTCAGCACATTCTTGATTGCAGCTGAGCATGCACTGTGACTTCCTGTGACCTAGGAAATGTCACCAATTATGAAGCAGTTGAAAAGGTCAGAGGGTCAAATCCCTTGTCAGTCGCTTTTAAGGATTATGTTCTTTTTCCCTTGTCACTAATGGCGCTTTTCCACCGCAAATGTAGCTCGACTCGACTCAACTCGACTCGACTCAACTTGATTTGGTAGCAGCACGGGTCGTTTTCCACCGCAAATAGTACCTGCTGAACGTGGGCGGGGTCGTCGTAAGGGGCTGAAAGCCTACTCCGGAGCAAAGTAGCAGAGCAGAAATTGCGAGCAGTTGTTGCACTATTAACTGAACCAACCGCCAAAAACACGGATGAAAAATGTTTAATAAATACCCCCCTTGTATCTGTTTGCTAAAAGAAGTAGAAGAATATTGCTACGGGCCATTAAAAGGGATGGTTGTTGTCCCGATGTGTGACTCTGCCACACATTCAGCTGTAGGGATGCGTCACGTATCCCTATGCACGTAAACACGGGCATGATAAAGTTGACTGTTTAGTGCTTGTTTCAGGATACGTGTTTTCAAATGCAAGCCGTGTCTCAGCCTGAATATTTTATTGAGGTAATCAGTTCAGTCCGAGGCTTGTAATGTAATCGCTCGCTATCATGTCTGTCCCAGCTGGCTACTATTAGCCTAGCTGCTAGCTGCCCTACATGTCTCCTCTCGTATGTTAAGTAACTTCCCCAACAACCAACACTGGGTGAGCTTAGCGAATATATGGAAAATAAATTCAGATCTGTGATGCAAATCAAATGAAAGAGAGCCAGAGAAGGCTGCACGCGGCGTAAATACACTCAAAAGTCCCGGAGAGTTGGGGAGAATAAACAACAGAATGAAGCCGGTAGTCTCTGGCCACTGATTGGCCAGACAATAGTCTCTGGCCAATCAGTGGCCGGCCGTCTGCCGACGTCACCTTTTAGCATCGGCTCAGCTTGCTTGGAACCTAGAGCGAGGCGATACCAAAAAAGCAGCCGCTACGTGGTACCAGGTACCATGAAATTGCGGTGGAAAAGCCAAAAATGCGAGTTGAGTCGAGTCGAGTCGAGCTGATACCATGCGGTGGAAAAGCGCCATTAGTTGGTCCATGCAGCTTTGTCAAAGTCAAAAGTCAAAGTTAAAGTCAAAATTATTTCTATAGCTAATTTAAAAACAACATCAGTTGACCAAAGTGCTGAACAAGATACAATACAAAACATCATAAGATACATGAAAAAAGTTAGGAGTGTCAAAGTCTCAACTTGTGTTAAAGGCCAATGCAACAAAAGTGAGTCTTCAGCAACGTATTAAACTGTTCAATTTTGTTCAACTGTTTTTTTGCTTTGTGCTATGTACATTATAACCTGTCTCCCAAGAGTGTTATATATTTCAAAGTAGTTTTGTATAAATAAAAAGGAGACTGTGACACCTACATTTGACACACCACACAAGTGAAGCGACAATGGATTAATCATCATCGTTCACCTATACTGACAGTCTGTTATTTGGAAGATCGTAAGATGGAAAGGTTGAGCCTTTTTTTGGGGGGAGGCCTTAAACCTAAGTGAGTGTCGCATTTCCTTTTTCTTATGATTTAAGGATGTCGCTCACCAAAACTGTTGATGTTGACAGCATTTCTCATTTGCATTTATGGCATGTTTTTAGTGGCCTTACCATAGGAATTTTTAAAACTGGGGCTCATTAACATACCACCACCCCTTAAAGCAGACACCCATAAGATACACTTACATGTCTTAATGGATGTCCATTATGGTAGAAAATATGTTGATGTCTTACTTCTTCACACAACGGGTATTTATTTTCACATTTTTAGTGTTTTTTTCTTGATGCTAGTTCTGGAACATGAAAATTGGGATCTAGAAAGTCAGAATCCACGCTGAGTGGGACATGAATGTGTGTCGAGACGTTTAACAAATGTCAAAACCACAAAAGTGAATCTCATGATGGCACTAGCGGGGGCTCCAAAAGTCATTAGGATACATTGTCTAGGAACCACAATTTTCTCGCCAATCCATCAAGCAGATGTTGAGATATTTTGTTCTGGAACATAGCGTTGAACTGTTCTTTCGAACAACATTCTTAAAGACATAAAATGACATGTAATCAAAGAATCGTCTTCAAAATAAGTAGAATTACCCATGAGAAATCCCCCCATTTGCAGATATGTAGAAAAATAAGAAACTAATAAATCGCGTACACATTTTGCACTGTAACCGACCCTGTCGCCGGTTTAACCACTACAACTCACTCCCCAGTTGCAGTGGATATTTGGGAACATCATCATTTGATGATAACTGTTGCCATCACTGACTTCAAAGAAGGAAAGAGGGAGCAACGGGGGGAGTGTTCGCATCAGTGGAAAGCCTCAACCAATTCTCTAATGCTACCAGGACCATTTCCATACCACATTCTGGCTTCATATCCCCACTGACCTCACAAAACCTCTGTGAGAACAGTTTTCGGGTGAAAAGAAAAAGAAGGAAAAATGTGCTTTTAGCTTGAAAGCCGTGCATTTAAACAAAAAAAAAATTCAATTAGATTTGAAAAGGTTTCACTGACCCTCAGGACACCTGTTGCTCAATCCATTACACGCCTTAAAGACTTTTGATTTTTAAATATGCAAATGTTCATTGGAATACTGCAGTTTATGTCCAACTGTGACAACATGCTCAAATCTAAATGACTAGGGATGTGGTTTCCATACACATATTCTGCAATATTAACCATTAAGTTTTCTTTTTTTTTTCTGAAAATGTTTGCAACTCTACAAACAGCAACAGCATTCATACACACACTGCTTTTTCTAATTCCTAAAAAAAAGATTCACAGCAGCTCATACGCCAGAGTGTGTCTCACAGAAGAAGTGATGGAGAAGGAGACAGGGTTCAGGCTAGAGACTCTGCTAGAGCAATTATCTTGTTCCTTCAAACCTGCCGTTTAATGGAAATCTTAGGCGTTTGCCAAACTACACGCCTGTCTTTAGGTATGAACCTTCGAACTGATCCACGCGAACTCACCCCCTTATTCCCCTCTCTCCTTCCACCAAATATTTTCATAGGACATCTGATTTCAGTGGCTCGCTATTAGTTCCACAGGTGCGGAGAGACAAACTCCATTAAACCAACCCGGGACATTCCAGCACTGCACTTGCCACGGGCCCAACACATGTCATACTTTCTCTCTCTCTCTCTCTCTCTCTCTCTCTCTCTCTCTCTCTCTCTCTCTCTCTCTCTCTCTCTCTCTCTCTCTCTCTCTGTCTCAACACACAATTCATACTTTCAATATCCTTCCAATACCTGGCCATTTTACCACTTTGCCTGAATGTAAGATTTTTGAATTAGTTACACACGTGAGTTTCTCTGTGTATGAACATGTGTCTGTGTGAGAGTGTTTATTGCTACAGTAGCTGGAAATATGCAACCAGTCTTCTCGGCTGCGAGCTGTTGTTGTTTTAAGCCCCTCGGAGGTCTTTGTATCACTCCCACTCAAACTGGCATGGGATACAAACTGCAACCAGATGGACGGCTTCAGCCATTGTTTTTCAGATGAGAAATGCCATGCTTGCGGGCAACGCAGAAGGGAGGAGAGTGGTGGGTACCAGCATCATCGACCAAATCGTGCTTTGAGGGCATGCAGTATGCAATGGAAAAGGATTGTATGTCTAGTCTTTCCATTGTCTTGTCTTTGCACAGTTTTCTATCTCCCCTCTTCTCCCCCATCACAAATGCAAACATTTTTCTCTAGTGTGAGATTATACAAGAAAATCACTCAAAGAACATGTGTGATTCAAGGCCTTCAAACAGAGTAATATGAATGTCTGTCCAGAGCCAGAGGAATGGCTGCCTGCAGCCCACAAACGACCCTGAAATGACTAAGGGTCCCGCGTATGTAAATTGCCCACAAAACCTCTCTCTTTCCTTGCGAATCACTCATCCGCTGCTGAGAAAGCATAACCCCCGGGCCCCGCCTGACACGTCTCTTTAGCGCGACTGTATGATTTGGAAGCCAGCATGTTTACTTAGGTTTGGAGAGGTAAGAGTGAAAAGCCCCAACACTTTATTTCTCTATGCAAAACAAAATTGAGACGCAGACAGGAGACGATGACTCATACTCAAACCACAAGTTTAAGAAAAAACTTTACGTGCGTTGGTGGTGAATGTTGTGGTAGGTAGGCATAAAGGAGAACAAGCTAATGCGTGTTCTGTAAATCAGACGTAATGGCTTTCGAATGGTGTCCAAAAAAATGTTGCGGTCTGAGCATCAGAACATAAGCGATGGTGGGTGTGCCTACATGCATCATGAAGTTCTGTCAAGGGTGAAAATGGAAGAGAAAAAAAATCTAGGTGGTGGGCAAAACTTTTGCTACAGATCACGAAGAACATCGAGGAAAGCAAATTACTAAAAATCATATATTCGCCCTTGCGTAATGTATTTGAGAGATAAGTAGCTGTTTTCTGTAATTTGGCTGAAGAGGTAGGATTGCTTGTGTGTTTCAAAAGGCTGACTGACGGGATAGACAAAATAAGAGTTTGAGTTAAACTATCGAGACACACACAATAAAAAGGACACAAGCCGTGAAGTCAAGGAGCACTGGTTATCCGATATCTTCATCGCACTGCTCCATATTTGTACTCGCTCTGCTGTGCTAACAACTGGCCAAGATCGCGAGGTATGAAAGGGCTGTGTTTAGACGGCTTTTCACAGCCTCAGTCTAGAACCGTGCAAATAGACATAATGCCGAAATAACAGCCGTTGGAATGCAACACTGCATATGTGGTTGTTGGCCTTGGATGGAGATTTAAGGTTGTGAGGCAGACAGATACACTCCCCCCCTACACACACTTTCTTGTTTCTTGTTGGCCTGGCCCAACACATTTTCAAAAGGACGTTGTTGTCTGAGGGCAGTCCAGGGTCTCAGTGGGGAGGGGGGCTGGGGGGGAGGGTTGAGTCAGCAGTAGCAAATGCGATGGGTGACAAATGAGGGTAAATGGATCTGCATTAGCACTAGCAAAAACCATAAGGCAGTCCCTTGAAATGTTCCCTGGCGAAAACAAATGCAAACATTGTGTCAGTATTGGGAACCTGTTGTTGCACTGCCTTCAAGTCTACAGAGCTACTCAGGGTGGAAAGTATGAAAAGTTTAGCTTAGAGAATAACTCAACGTACGGTATAACTGATAAGACTGGCAGGAACCATGCATTAACTTTCTCTCCCTGTCTCCCCCTGGACAACGTATTATAAAGTTTTTATTGGAACGAGTTAAATGGCCCTTAAATTGCTGTTTGAATGATGGGTGCCAGTGTCCCTCCTCTCTCTGTGAGCATGTATGTGTTTTTGCGTGAAATGTGTGCCGGCTCCAGACATGGTTTCCATCGGGGATGCCAAATGTCTTTCACCCCACTAGCCCTCCAACTCCACCCCTGCTTCTTGATGTTCACCACATCTCCCACAGTGGTCACATTCATCTTTTCCTGTGAGCTGGACGCTCACAAGAACCCCCCCCCCCTCCCCCTCCCTCTGCCTCTGCTTCTTTATCCACACCGTGGGGAAAAAGCACAATTGCCCTCTCACACTCATATGGTAATGGCTACAATTTGCTTATCGCAATGGCACAGATGTGAAAACAAAAGGAGTCTAGACTGATAGCGGAGACGAAAGCGTTCCATCTGGGTTGAAAAGTGGGTTTTCAATAGATGAACAAGAACGAAGATTGTTTTATTATAACACACTTTGAGGCTAGTTACGGTCCAGTTCTGGCCAGTCCTAATTTCTTTATCAGTACATCAGATGATTTTGTCAGCTAACAAACGTCTCCATCCATTACTTTGTCTGCTTCTCTGCTAACGCTCCCACCCACTGTAGACACTGTGTGTTACTGCCTATGCTCCCCTCTCTCCTCTAGGGATAAAATGCTCTTAAAGTGATCACATACACGTTCCAGATGCCCGTCATGGAGTGAATCATGGAACAATGAAGGAACATAAAGTGAGACGATGCAGGCAGAACATAGGGTGAAGTGCATCTTGGGTTACAGATGAGGCATGACAGCACTACACCCTCCCTGGAGCTTAGAATATGAAGCGGAAAGAAGAGACGCAACGTTTCAGCTTCTGCACACACAACGGGGCTTTTATGTGTTTTGCAGACGACGGACGAGGACACGAGCACTGCCATGCCATCTATTGACAATAGACAGGAAAATGCATGTGGGCAGAATCTTAGCAAAATGCCAAAACCGCTAAAAGGACACAATGGAAGACGGAATCAAAATGTTGCGGACTGACTTGAATTCACAGACAGGCCGGGATTGTAAATATACTGTTATGTCTAGCAGGGACGAGAACTATTTGGAACCTGGCAGCATTGCAACTAATGCTCCCACCCCCCTCCCGTCTGAATAATCGTATTGAGAGCAGTTTAAAGGGTAGGGACGAAGGCAGTGTCACATGGAGGAGATTTGCAGTTTAATCGATGCAAACTCCATGTGCAGCATTCCTCTGAGTTGTTCTCCCATTTGTTTGATATGTATCACTGACCAAGAGGGAAAGTAGCCGTGAGAAACCCCACAGCTCCACTTCTGTTTTGTGCCGTTTCGGTTCCCATAGTTCCCCATGAACAGAAGTCCTTGACAACCAGTGTCTATATGTGTGTGTGTGTGTGTGTGTGTGTGTGTGTGTGTGTGTGTGTGTGTGTGTGTGTGTGTGTGTGTGTGTGTGTTCAAAACGGTTTATTGGTATTGCACTCCTAAGAGGGCATCTTCTAATGAGAATAATGGGAATAGCAGCCCTATCCCACCCAGATTCTCAAACAAATATTCCCATTTTTGTCAGGCAATAACTTCCATATTGGACAATTCAGCATAACCCTGGATTATGTTCAAGGCAAGACGCAAATGATGGTCTCCTGCATGGAAGTTGGATGTGCTTCAAAGCCATCAACCACAAAGGGCACACTTCTTCCATCTTTGGCACTGAATATTGGCAAGGGACATAGTGGTACGTTTCCAATATAGACATAATTCATACTGGGCTTTTTCAAACAGAACAAGTTAGTGACATAACTTATTATAACCCCATTGACTTGTCGCATATCATGATGTCAGTTTAAGGGCGGTTTCACACCTGATAGTTTGCTTCTAGTTGGTGTTCTTCTCACTCATTGGTGAGATGTGCCTGGGGCGGGAGCAACAACATAGTTCCTGAACTTTTCTATAATTGGTAAGAATTTCCATGCGTGAAAACTACAGAAAGAAACTGCAGAAATTGGATGGTCACCCTCATACCAGAACGAATAGGGTACGGTCAAGTTCTCACTACAAACGGACCACACCAGAGTTTGTTTGGAAGCGTACCGAGACCAGCTCTTCAACAAGGTCTCGGTTAGCTCTATTGGTCTCTTTTTGGTGCGGATCTCATTATGATTGCTGTATTTTCACCTGCCCAAATGAACTGCAGCAAACCTGAGTTTGTTTCAATCTAACAAAACACGGCAGGTTTGAAAGCGTCCTTAATTAGCTCAAAAACAATTAGGATGGCTGAGTGAGCGGTCTAAGGTACTGCGTTCAGGTTGCAGTCTTTTAAATGTGTAGGTCGAATCCTGGTTCAGAAAATTTGAGGTTTATGGGCGCCAGTGTTTCATTCCACAAGGACTTGGCTTCTGAACTGAAGGGTGGTCAGTGAATGTCCAGCATGGACATCCCTAACTATCAAGAGCAGTAGTACCATAGTACTGTGTTCTACAGCAGGAGCAGTATCCATCTGTGGGATGAGCTCCACATTAAGACTATCTAGCTATCATCGCTTGCTGTGCACTGGGAGATGCATTTCGACAAGCAAAACTCCAAGGGAAACAGCAAGACATTTTTCATCAAAACAGAATTATGTATGGGAACAGAAAGAGATACAAGACAGAGAAAAATGTCAGCAGATCTGGTTTTCAGATTACATGCATATACAGCCCACCAGGGAAAAGGCCCTCAATTCATTAGGGCATTACAAGTGTTTACTGTGCTGACTTGGAAGGGGGTCTCTGCACATTCCCCTCAAGTGTTGATGGGGTCTGGATTTGTCATTGTCTCCAAGTGAGAAGGATGTTTGTGCATTTCCCTTTGCTGTGCCTGGATTGTCTCAGATGGCCTTCTCCACACCCCTAAATACGAGATATTCTGGCTAATCCAATCGAAGAGAGGGATTAAGCACAAAGATCTATGATTCTCCTTATGTTTCTGATATCTTAACCGTTTCCACACAACCCAGATGTCTGTTTTTATGCTCCAAATGAAAACCATTCAAGTACCAAAGACACGACTCTTGAAATTGAATTTCATGCAAATCTGCATGCCTTCCTGTTCGCTGGGTTCACAGAATAATGTCCATCATAAGAGGTCATTTGTAAATCGAATTTCTGATGCAAACGTATTAAAGACCTTACTTCGGAGAATCCAGCTTTCTATGTCTTTGTAAAGTATTATGTTTTAATATGGGAAAATATGCAATATTAGGATATTCTTTTGGCATTTTGGGTTGGACTTCCATTGAGTTTTGTGACTAACAAATTGACGTTTTAGAAAAGAATAGTTCAAACCTATGCTGGATCAAATATTTCCCATATTTCAACTCAAGGGCGTCCATTTGTAAGACTATTTCTGGCTGGTAAAATGTATCTTTATCTACCATAAAAAATTTGGTGTTCAAGCTCAAGCCAAGAGGCCACTCACAACATCTCTAAAGGTACTCACAGCAAAATTTCCTCCATACTTTTGAAAACATCACACAAAAATAAATAGTGTTTTTCTAAAGATTAATTTACTTTTTCTTATCGTTAACTGTCAGCAGATGTGTTGCACATTTTTCGCCGACTTGCCTAATGGCGCACATTTAGCTATTTACACATCCAGCACATACAGAGTAACTTTAGAATTCATTTAGAGTTGTGCTTCCGACCACCTGGTGAAATTAAGTCCAATATTATCTCAACCTTCGGCCCTGTTTTAGTTTCCCCCTGACTCCTGAGAAAAATGGCTGACGTTATGGCAGCTAAATGCTCCACCATGTTCATCGGCTATTCACTTACTTTGTCTGTCTGCTGGTTGGTGCTGAGCTGGTTGATGTATTCTGGGATTATTTGAGTTTATTTTCTGCTGAAATTAGCTGCTGCACCATGAAATCACGCACATGAGATAAGTGAACCCATGAAAACAAAATAATGAGTTGAAAGTTGCTCAAATGCTACATAGAGCTAAAGGAAACAATAAGGGCTTGATGGTATGGGTTTTCTCACTATGAGCCACCACTATCAAACGTTATTATTCAATACATTGTTCATGTCACAATATTCAGAAGTGCAGCTTTAAAAAAACAAGAAGATTTCTTGACGCTAATGAAGTCCTTTGTAGACGGACATGTTTTGTGGCTTAACCACGAACAAGCCTCTAACTGCGCTGTCTACTCACTGTCTCCCAGCTCCTAACATCAGGTTTGAATTAGCAGGCTGTCATATGGCAGGGACACAGCATCCAGGACACATCTTCTTACTGTAACAACCTGGCGGACATGTCTGCATCCTCTTCTTCCTCCTCTGCCTCCTTGTTATCCCTCCCTCTTCCTCCCAGACTACAAGGGATGCAAACCTCCTCTCTACGATGGAATAGGCTGATTTGAGTAAAACAAATGGATCTCGAATAATTGGACTAAAATGAGAAATTACTCTGTTACTGGATAAACAACGGAACATAAAGGCAGCACTGTTTGACTCAAATGTATCTTTAAATCTCCAAAACTACCCAGATTTCCACTTCCTTAGAGATTAACGGCATAGAAATTTTAGCTGATTGCAGGAGTTTTGTGGATATTACTGAGCTTGTTGCTCAACTTGAGGAATGGGTCGGGTGTTCCCGACAGGGTAAACAAACATTGGAGTAGTAAAGAAGTTGAGGCGAACTGAAGCCGAGTAATTCATGGAGGAATGATCTGTGTCTGGGAGCAAACAGACGGCCTCTGCATGTTTCTGTTGACACTGGTTCAAATCCTCGGCCAGATCAAAGACGCCACATGGCTGCTACAAACCCGAGTGCTCCTCAGACCAGGCTTATTTCTCTTTTCTGCTTCTTCTACCTTCAAATCTCTCCGCTGTACTTTCACCTCTCCTTGCCTCTTTCCCGCAAATACCGCCCCTTTCCAATTTCTCCCATCCCCGTTTTCATCACATCCTACGTTCTCAACCAAAAGGATCCTTTGGTCCATCCCTCCCTCCTAACCCATTCCGATGTTTCCAATATCCCTATCACACTTTCACCACATGTCAGAAAGACTTGTGGTGAAGTTTGTGTGGTTTTCTGCCCAGCTTTTGGAGCGGTCCAGCCCAGGCTCCATTGGGATGGTTGTTGGTTGGGCTTGCGGAGCAGACCGGGGCCCACTGTTAGGAAATGACCACTTCTCTGTTTCAAATTAGCAATGAGGCATCGCAACAGGGCTTTTTTCTTCTGGCAGCCCACAGAGGAAAGAGCAAGGGAAAGTGGGGAGAGAGAGAGAGAGAAAGAGAGAGAGAAGGAGAGCGTGCAGCCATCTGCAAACCACATGAAAGGCAATGGTAATTGATTCAAAGCCCTCTCTAATTAAGTATGTTGTTGGTCGGTGAAGGAACATCCCCAAGAAGTGGCAGTACTTCTGTAGTGTTCATTGTCGAAAGCTTTGCAGACTTGCATGATTAGCGTCAGGTAGAATATGTGTTTATTTATCTCAGCTTATTCTGCAATCTATCATGTGTGGAACATCCAGGTCCTGTACATATTTGAACTCCCTCAACAGCTTCTTAATCTCTCTCTATTCCTGTTTTCACACCTGAACAGGGTTAAAACTTTGCAGCCATATGGGTGAAATAGCATGTGCTGAATATCAAATTGCCTCTGCAGAAATACACCTTATGGCTTTAAGACTGTACATGTGTATTGCTGTTTCACAATCTCGCGTTGGTGCACACTTACTGACATGCCAGTTTTTATAAAGAAAAATCTTTCCGTACTTGCTTGCATGCTTACTTGTGTTACCTACACGAGTTGACAGACAAAACCGAGGAAATGCGTGATTGAGAGGGAAACAGTGAGGCTGTCATCCAATTAGCCCAGTGTTTATTTACCTTAGTCTTCACCGTGCGGCATCTCAAATGTTATCCGTGAAACTCTACTCTACTAAATTGTTAGGCAAAGCAACAACCCCACTGTCTTGTGAGCACGAAACAAAATAATTCTTCATCAACAGCTTCTTGAAGCACTCTTGGAATGGATCTCTGCCAAACTGCATTGCCTCTCCTGTCTAACTCCAGGAAGCATTACATATATTGTAGGGATAAACAGAAACAAGAGAACCGTAGTCAAGGCCACGTACACACATACACACACACACACACACACACACACACACACACACACACACACACACACACACACACACACACACACACACACACACACACACACACACACACACACACACACACACACACACATGTAATGTAGAATACACTCAGCAAAGCAATGCTCACAAGCTTTCACCTCAAACGAGCTGAAATGAGCGTAAAGTCGCTTTTTCATTTTATCGTTTCACTACTTTGCTGCTGATTACAGGAAATGATTAGGACAAAAGCCTTGAAGGCATGGCTGTGTTGTGCATAATGCCTCTGAGCCTTGCATTATGAAACACATGTTGCTCAATGGGGTCAAAGTCTGTACAGAGAGGATTAAGTCTCAAAGCCAAGGCCATTTACACATAAAGTCTAAGAGAACCAGCACCCGGCGTCCAGCAATCATGGGACACTGTAATGGCCGAAGCCTAATGTGTGTGTTTGGTCATATCAGGTTGTTGGGTTTTTTTTCACATGGGATTGGAGCGATGGTTAATGTACGTTTGATTGAACCACTGGAGATGGAATTTGTTCTCTTGAGGTGCAAAATACAGTGTGACAGTAGAAGAAATCTTAAAAATAAAACAAAAAAAAGGAAAAAACTGAAAAGCCCCGGGTGGTACACTATAGGGGCTTAGTCTTCTAAAATCCATCCCTTTGAGGAACAATGTGAGCCAAGCTAAACTGGCGACTGTGCCAGTTTTGTCTAAGGCTGAAAGAAAGAGGGCCCACAGATGTTTGGGGCCATGTGGTGGGCACCTGTAGTCACCTGCTTTAAAAGACTTCAGAGTTATTTATACATGAAAGGACTTTAGAAACAGTGACAGGTGTAATATCATGATAGCACAATTTACCTGAATAGGAATTACAGATTCAAAATTGTTAAAACATTCTAATGATTTGGTAACATATGTCTTTATTAATTTGTATTTATATGTATTTATACATAGATATTATATACAAATTACATTAGAATTTTAACCTCACATTGTTAACTTTTACATTTAACAACAACTTTGCTCCAAGGTACAGCTAAAGTCATTTCAAACAATGGATCACAATAGTGTATGAAAGAGGTTGTTGTAGTGATAAAACCACAGACTATCAACATCACCCAACTATGCAATTCCTCTCAGCTCTAGAGCATATCAGCATCTTTCAGCTCATGGTATTGGTTTAACAGTCTGCAACTTTTTTGGATCAAATTTCCCTCCTCTTATCAGTGTCACTTCCATGCCCTGCAGGCAGCTGTTTTCAGCAAATCAACCTGATGTAACCCTCAGAAGTTGGGGAAGAACAATCCCCGATTGCAATTGAACATTGGACTTTCTTTCACCAGTCAGAAGCACAAAATACTCAATGTTAATGGTGTTCTTTGTTTACTGTAGCCTATGCGTTGTGTTCCCCACATCAACTTTATAACGTGATAACACGTTAGTGTTGTGTTAATTGCTTGTTCTGCTGCCCCCAAGTGGCCAAAAAACCAAACAATTAAGGCTGCGTCAAATATAGCATAAAGGTTTATAAGCCACAACCAACAAGCAATCTCAAAGGATTTGTCTGGCACATTCAACATTCTGGAAAATCTGCATGTTCACTTTCTTGCCCAGATTTAAAAATGCACCACTCTCATGTGTGTTAATATGAAGTTACCGATAGCAGTGCCTTAGCTTAGGACAAAGACTGGAAACTGGTAAGAAACATCTAGCCCAACTCTTTGTAAAAGGTCAAATAAAAGTCTGTATTTTTTAAATTGAGTACTTCTCCTTTTGTTTTGAGATTGCGGTTTTACGGAGGTAGACTGGTAAAGTTCTTCTCGTGTGACTCTCAGCAAGAAAGCGAATAAGTGTATTTTTCAAAATGTCAAACTATTCCTTCAACAGCTGCAAAGTTTAACTATGAGCTAATTGGTGGAACAAAACGTGCTGATAGATGATAGATATTAGGTTGCCGTCTGCTACCGAAGATTGGGGAAGGGAAAAAATACCTCCACTGCGTGTGTGCATGGAGTACAATACATGTGTCACTTAGCAAGCATCCATTCCCTACTCCAGAAAATCTAGCTCTGTGAAATCAAATGCTTTTTATTATCCTGCTCCAAGGGAACCATAACACTACAATAACCCCAGTCTTTATTCCCTTTTTACGAACACCTACGCACACGTCTAAATCAAGCTCAGACTGAACAATAACAATGTCTGGAGCTTTTCGAAACGGTCTCACAAGAGCTGTTTCCAATCCCTTGCTCAATATTGACCCATCAGAGGGAGATATATCCATCCATGCATCTGAAGCGAAATAATAAAAATAAACAGTTGGCCTGGGAAGCATGGCTGTAACCAGATGAAAAGAAAGATAATGTGAGTTTTATGCTGAGGAGTTGTCCCCTGTTAATAGTTGGCCCAGCGTCCGTGCTTTTGGGAGCCCCAAACAAAAGTTCTTGCCAGACGGTGAACTGAGTGGCAATGGATAAGAGGTAGCAGAGTCAAAAGAACCCAAAAGGCAAATAAACCTACACACATGCTCATTTAGCACGGCTACAGCCAAGCCAACCAAACGTCTTACAATCTTCATTTGGCAACGCTGGGTGTTATGGATTCAACTATTTTCTTCCAAAACCTATACTGGTGAGTTGGGAGGTCGCACACATCCTCAAGAGACATAGGGGAAACTCTTGTTTCCTTGTCTCCGGTTGGACCAGTGAGAACTCAGCCGCAGCGGCAGAACACCAGATGTCACATCCCATTAACCAATAACAGCACTGTTGCTAGATGAGCGCCGACGCTCGCATTCCTGTTTGTTCCTGTTAGATTCTCTTTGAAAACACAAGCTGCCGGCCCCCCCCAAAAAACTGC